>NC_041382.1:577070927-577078983 GCF_002162155.2 Triticum dicoccoides
GCCGCTTCACCCTGATGCAGCTGCCGCCGACCACCGCCACCCCGCGTCCCTACGCCGCCTCTCGCCGCGGCGGCCGCCTGGACAGCGCCCTGGCCCCCGGCGCCCCGCAGCGCTCTACCGGGTTCGGCCATGCCCAAGCGCCCGCTGCCTGTTTCGCCCAGCACCCGCAAAACTCCCGTGGGCCACTTACACACGGGCCCCACCGCCCTGGAACATTAAAAAAAGATATAAAAAACAATTTTAAATAATAATATTAATTAATTAATTAATTAATAATTAATTAACTAATTAGGACAAATAATTAACCTAATTAACCTCTGTTAGTTAATCTAATTAACTAATTAATGTAGCTAATCTGATAGTCAGTTAGTCTGTCAATGACAATGGGACCCACATGTCAGTTTGACTAGGTCAACTGACTAGCTGACTGCTGACATCACTATCATGCTGATGTCATAATTGTATTTTCTAATTAAGTTAATTAAATAAATTCTAAAATTAATTTAAATCTTTTAAAATTAATATAAAATAAACCGTAACTCGGATGGAAAAACTTTGTACATGAAAGTTGCTCAGAACGATGAGACAAACCCGGGTACGCAACCCGTTCGTCCGCCACACCTCCCTAGCATAGCAAAAACGCAACTTTTTCCCTCCGGTTCATCTGTCCGAAAAGCGAAACACCAGGGATATTTTCCCAGATGTTTTCCCCCCTTCACCGGTACCACCTCTTACCGCGTTAGGGCACCCCTAGCACCGCTACTTGTCATGTCATGCATTGCTATGCATCTGTTTGCTTAATATTTATTGTCCCCCCCTCCCCCTCTTCTCTCGCTAGACACCGAGATCGACGCTGCTGCTACCCAGTACGACTACGGCGTTGACGACCCCTCTCTCTTGCCAGAGCAACCAGGCAAGCCCCCCCTTTGATCACCAGATATCGCCAACTCTTCTCTCTACTTCTTGCATTAGAGTAGTGTAGCATATTACTGCTTTCCGTTAAACCTATCCTGATGCATAGCATGTCCTTGCTACTACTGTTGTTACCTTTACCTGCAATCCTAATGCTTAGTATAGGATGCTAGTTTATCATTAGTGGCCCTACACTCATGTCTGTCTGCCATGCTATACTACTGGGCCGTGATCACTTCGGGAGGTGATCACGGGTATATATTATATACTTTATATACATGACACAGGTGGTGACTAAAGTCGGGTCAGCTCGTTGAGTACCTGCAAGTGATTCTGATGAGGGGGCTGAAAGGACAGGTGGCTCCATCCCGGTAGAGGTGGGCCTTGGTTCCTGACGGCCCCCGACTGTTACTTTATGGCGGAGCGACAGGGCAGGTTGAGACCACCTAGGAGAGAGGTGGGCCTGGCCCTGGTCGGCGTTCGTGGTTACTTCAAAAAAACACGCTTAACGAGATTTGGGTATTTGATCTGAGTCTGGCTACTGGCCTATACGCACTAACCATCTACGTGGGGACAGTTATGGGCACTCGACGTCGTGGTATCAGCCGAAGCCTTCGTGACGTCAGCGACTGAGCGACACGCGCCGGATTGGACCGTGTAACGCAACTTCCTTTGTAATGGAGGTTGCTAGGTCTGCTCACCGGCCGCGTACGCAACGTGCAGGTGTGCAATGGGCGATGGGCCCAGACCCCTGCACGCATAGGATTTAGACCGGCGTGCTGACCTCTCTGTTGTGCCTAGGTAGGGCTGCGACGTGTTGATCTTCCGAGGCCGGGCATGACCCAGAAAAGTGTGTCCGGCCAAATGGGATCGAGCGTGTTGGGTTATGTGGTGCACCCCTGCAGAGAAGTTAATCTATTCGAATATCTGTGATCTTCGGTAATAGGACGACTTGGAGTTGTACCTTGACCTTATGACAACTAGAACCAGATACTTAATAAAACACACCCTTCCATGTGCCAGATACAACCGGTGATCGCTCTCTCACAGGGTGACGAGGAGAGGATCATCGGTTAGGATTATGCTATGCGATGCTACTTGGTGAACTTACCATCTACTCTCTTCTTCTGCTGCAAGGCGGAGGTTACCAGAAGCGTAGTCTTCGACAGGACTAGCTATCCCCCTCTTATTCTGACATTCTGCAGTTTAGTCCACATATGATACCCTTATTCCATTTGATACCAATGCATACATATGTAGTGTAGCTCCTTGCTTGCGAGTACTTTGGATGAGTACTCACGGTTGCTTTTCTCCCTCTTTTCCCCTTTCCTATACCCGATTGCTGCGACCAGACGTTGGAGCCCAGGAGCCAGACACCATCGTCGATGACGACTACTACTACTCGGGAGGTGCCTACTACTACGTGCAGCCCGCTGATGACGACCAGGAGTAGTTTAGGAGGATCCCAGGCAGGAGGCCTGCGCCTCTTTCGATCGGTATCCCAGTTTGTGCTAGCCTTCTTAAGGCATACATGTTTAACTTATGTCTGTACTCAGATATTGTTGCTTCCGCTGACTCGTCTATGATCGAGCTCTTGTATTCGAGCCCTCGAGGCCCCTGGCTTGTAATATGATGCTTGTATGACTTATTTTATTTATAGATTTGTGTTGTGATATCTTCCCGTGAGTCCCTGATCTTGATCGTACACATTTGCGTGTATGATTAGTGTACGATTGAATCGGGGGCGTCACAAGAAGAAAGCATAAAAAGGAAATCAAACTAGCATGGATGATACAATGAAAAAGTATGAGCACCGACATCTAGCAATGAGTGTGTGAACATAAATGTAATGTCGGTGGGAAATACGTACTCCCCAAGCTTAGGCTTTTGGCCTAAGTTGGTCTATGGCCACGGCTGGCCTGGCGGATATCCATAATAGTAGTTGTGGTCGTACTGAGAAGAAGAAGAGGAAGACTCCGATTGCCACTGGCTGACAATCATCTTCGGATCCCACTGATAATTAGACTGTCGTGAAGGATCAATTTGTGGTTCCGGCTCTGGCTCCACGGCTGGTGCAGGGTTCTGGTAGGCGTGAATAGCCTTCAACGGAACAAGGTACGTGCCTGAAGATAAATCAAACAAAGAAGGAGCAGGCAGGGTAATAGTCTCAGGATGATGTTTATTAAAGAACAATTGGTATTTAAGCTCTCCTTCCCTATTCTTAACAATAAAATCATGTGCCACCATACTTTTGTAATCTAGATAAACACGAGGCAGCACCTTTTCTTCCTTCTCAAAATGCCTAATAGGTATGTTAAAATGTGCAGCTAGGCGTGAAGCATAGATGCCTCCAAAGATGGGGCCCTTGGTACGGTTCAGACTTAACCGTTTAGCAATAATGACGCCCATACTAAAAGTGTTATCACTATATAAACCGTGGAGCAGAATAATAATATCAGGGATACTAAGGTTTCCACAGTTTCCGCGACCAATTAAGCAACAACTAGCAAATAATGCAAAATAACGTAAAACAGGAAAATGTATGCTAGTGATTCGTGCATCGGAAACCTTCCTTGTTTCCCCTACAGTGATAGTATCAATAAACCCCTCCACATCATCGCGATGTGGTTCTTCTGTCTTTCCCTCAAAAGGGACTAAACAAATCCGACAGAAATCATAAAGTGACATCTTCTTATGCTCATCGTATAAATGAAACTCCACCGTAGGTGGAGAGTTCCTAGAATGGAAATGAAAGTTTTGCACAGAGGTATTTGTGATTAAGAGATACTGATCGCATTGGTCGTGGAGGAAAGCGGTGAGGCCTGCATTCTTAGCCATTTCATGAAAATCTTCATAAATACCGACTGCTCTCAAGAAATCATCAGAAGGCCATTCACACGCCCGAACGTCCGTGGTGTGAGGCAGATTATACTTAGACTTCGGTGCCTTTTCCTTCGAGCTTTGGCTCGATGAGCCCCTCAAAAGTCTCCTCATCATTTTCTGAAAAATTCTGAACTTTTTAGTAACTTCAAAATAAAAGTAAACCAAACTCAATAATATTGATAACAATTACTCCTACAAGTGCCTAGGGCCTATATCATGCATCAAGACTACTTTTGACCATATAAATTTGACATGCAGGCTCATGAACAGGGTCACCTAAGCAGCAAAAATTTTCAATGAATAAAGCACTAGAACAAAAAATAATTGGACCAATGGAGGAGTCACATACCAAGGAACAATCTCCCCAAGCAGTTTTGTGAGAGGTGCTTTGAGCAAGGAGATCGAAAATGGCAGCAAAGTGAGCTTGAACTCGTGCTTGAGCTGGATATTCGTGTTTGGGGGAGAAAGGAGTGTGTGGGGGAAAGAATAAGTGGAGGAGGGCCACCGTGGGCCCACAAGGCAGGGGGCGCGCCCAGGGGGATAGGGTGCGCCCTCCACCCTCCTGGGCAGGTGGTTGACCCCCCTGCTATGTTCTCAGTGCCAAATATTCTGAAAATTCTAGAAAAAAATCATATTTAAATTTCAGGGCATTTGGAGATCTTTTATTTTCGGGGTATTTTTATATTGCATGGATAATCAGATAACAGACAGAAAAATATTTATTTTTATTTTATTTCATATAAATAACAGAAAGTAAAAGTGGGATACAGAAGGTTTTGCCTTCTAGTTTCATCCATCTCATGATCATCAAAAGGAATCCACTAACAAGGTTGATCAAGTCTTGTTAACGAACTCATTCCGAATAACATGGAACAGAAGAAATTTCGAATAACACTATGTTACCTCAACAGGGATATGCACATCCCCAATAATAAGAATATCATATTTCTTCTTGACAGTAGGAAGAGGAAATTCAAAACCTCCAAATATAATCGATGGAATTTTCCCAATAGAGTTGATACTATGAACTTGAGGTTGTTTCCTCGGAAAGTGTAGCGTATGCTCATTACCATTAACATGAAAAGTGACATTGCCTTTAGTGCAATCAATAACAGCCCCTGCAGTATTCAAAAAAGGTCTTCCAAGAATAATAGACATACTATCGTCCTCGGGAATATCAAGAATAACAAAGTCCATTAAAATAGTAACGTTTGCAACTACAACAGGCACATCCTCACAAATACCGACAGGTATAGCAGTTGATTTATCAGCCATTTGCAAAGATATTTCAATAAGTGTCAACTTATTCAAATCAAGTCTACGATATAAAGAGAGAGGCATAACACTAACACCGGCTCCAAGATCACATAAAGCAGTTTTAACATAGTTTCTTTTAATGGAGCATGGTATAGTTGGTACACCGGGATCTCCAAGTTTCTTGGGTATTCCACCCTTAAAAGTATAATTAGCAAGCATGGTGGAAATTTCAGCTTCCGGTATCTTTCTTTTATTTGTAATGATATCTTTCATGTACTTAGCATAAGGATTGGTTTTGAGCATGTCAGTTAATCGCATACGCAAAAAGATAGGTCTAATCATTTCAGCAAAGCGCTCAAAATCCTCATCATCCTTTTTCTTGGATGGTTTGGGAGGAAAAGGCATGGGTTTCTGAACCCAAGGCTCTCTTTCTTTACCATGTTTCCTAGCAACAAAGTCTTTCTTATCATAACGTTGATTCTTTGATTGTGGGTTATCAAGATCAACAGAAGGTTCAATTTCTATGTCATTATCATTACTAGGTTCAGCATCATCATGAACATTATCATTTATATTACCACTAGTTTCAGGTTCATTACCAGATTGTGTTTCAGCATCAGAAATAGAAATATCATTTGGATTCTCAGGTGTTTCAACAATAGGATCACTAGAAGCATGCAAAGTCCTATCATTTTTCTTTTTCTTCTTTTTAGAAGAACTAGGTACATCTATATTATTTCTCTGAGAATCTTGCTCAATTCTCTTAGGATGGCCTTCAGGATACAATGGTTCCTGAGTCATTCTACCAGTTCTAGTAGCCACTCTAACAGCATTATCATTATTTTTATTATTCAATTCATTGAGCAAATCATTTTGAGCTTTAAGTACTTGTTCTACTTGAGTGGTAACCATAGAAGCATGTTTACTAATAAGTATAAGTTCACCTTTGACACTAGCCATATAATCACCCAAGTGTTCAAGCATATTTGAATTGTATTTCAATTGTCTACCAAAATAAGCATTAAAATCTTCTTGCTTAGCCATAAATTTATCAAACTCATCCAAGCATGGGCTAGCAAACTTAGTAAATGGGATTTCAACTTTATCATATCTATAGAGAGAATTTACCTTTACTACTTGTGTCGGGTTATCAAGACCATGAGTTTCTTCAATAGGAGAAGGATTTGGATTATATGTTTCTTCAACAGGCGGTAAATTAAGACCATGTATTTCTTCAATAGGAGGTAAATTCTTAACATCTTCAGCTTTAATACCTTTTTCTTTCATAGATTTCTTTGCCTCTTGCATATCTTCAGGACTGAGAAATAGAATACCCCTCTTCTTCGGAGTTGGTTTAGGAATAGGCTCAGGAATTGGCTCCGGAGGTGTCCAATTATTTTCATTTGTCAACATATCATTCAATAGAATTTCAGCTTCATCCGGTGTCCTTTCCCTGAAAATAGAACCAGCACAACTATCCAGGTAATCTCTGGAAGCATCGGTTAGTCCATTATAAAAGATATCAAGTATTTCATTTTTCTTAAGAGGATGATCAGGCAAAGCATTAAGTAATTGGAGAAGCCTCCCCCAAGCTTGTGGGAGACTCTCTTCTTAAATTTGCACAAAATTATATATATCCCTTAAAGCAACTTGTTTCTTATGAGCAGGGAAGTATTTAGCAGAGAATTAATAACTCATATCCTGGGGACTACGCACACAACCAAGATCAAGAGAAGTAAACCATATCTTAGCATCACCCTTTAATGAGAACGGAAATATTTTGAGGATGTAAAAGTAACGAGTTCTCTCATCTTTAGTGAACAGGGTGGCTATATCATTCAATTTGTAAGATGTGCCACAACAGTTTCAGATTCATAACCATGAAAAGGATCAGATTCAACCAAAGTAATTATATCAGGATCAACAGAGAATTCATAATCCTTATCAGTAACATAGATAGGTGAAGTAGCAAAAGCAGGGTCAGGTTTCATTCTAGCATTTAGGGATTGCTTACTCCATTTAGCTAATAACCTTTTGAGTTCATTTCTATTTTTGCAAGCTAAAATAGCGAAAGAAGCTTCTTGATCAAAAACATTACCCTTAGGAATAACAAGTGATTCTTCATCATCACTTTCATCAGTATCATCAGCTTCAATATTTTCAATCTCTCTAGCCCTAGCAAGTTGTTCATCAAGAAAATCACTAAGTGGCACAGTAGTATCAGGCATAGAGGTAGTTTCATCATAAGTATCATGCATAGCAGAAGTGGCATCATCAATAACATGCGACATATCAGAACGAATAGCAGAAGCAGGTTTAGGTGTCGCAAGCTTACTCATAACAGAAGGTGAATCAAGTGCAGAGCTAGATGGCAGTTCCTTACCTCCCCTCGTAGTTGAGGGATAGATCTTTGTTTTTGGATCTCTCAAGTTCTTCATAATGATAAGCAGATATATATCCCAAGTGACTCAAAGAATAGAGCTATGCTCCCCGGCAATGGCGCCAAAAAATAGTCTTGATAACCCACAAGTATAGGGGATCGCAATAGTTTTGGAGGGTAAAGTATTCAACCCAAATTTATTGATTCGACACAAGGGGAGCCAAAGAATACTCTCAGGTATTAGCAGCTGAGTTGTCAATTCAACCACACCTGGAAACTTAATATCTATAGCAAAGTGTTTAGTAGCAAAGTAATATGATAGTAGTGATAACGGTAGCAAAAGGTAACAGTAGTAAAAGTAATGTTTTTGGTATTTTGTAGTGATGATAGCAATAGCAATGGAAAAGTAAATAAGCGAAGAACAATATACGAAAAGCTCGTAGGCAATGGATCAGTGATGCAGAATTATGCCGGATGCGGTTCGTCATGTAACAGTCATAACCTAGGGCGACACAGAACTAGCTCCAGTTCATTGATATAATGTTGGCATGTATTCCGAATATAGTCATACGTGCTTATGGAAAAGAACTTGCATGGCATCTTTTCTCCTACCCCCCCCCCCCC
>NC_041382.1:577079232-577132264 GCF_002162155.2 Triticum dicoccoides
ATTAAGGCCTCCTTTTAATAGACTACCTGAACAAAGCATTAACACATAGTGAATACATGAACTCCTCAAACTACGATCATCATCGGTAAGTATCCCGATTATTGTCACTTCGGGGTTAATGGATCATAACACATAATAGGTGACTATAGACTTGCAAGATAGGATCAAGAACACTCATACATGGATGAAAACATAATAGGTTCAGATCTGAAATCATGGCACTCGGGCCCTAGTGACAAGCATTAAGCACATCAAAGTCATAGCAACATCAATCTCAGAACATAGTGGATACTAGGGATCAAACCCTAACAAAACTAACTTGATTACATGATAGATCCCATCCAACCCATCACCGTCCAGCAAGCCTATGATGGAATTACTCACGCACGGCGGTGAGCATCATGAAATTGGTGATGGAGGATGGTTGATGATGACGATGGCGACGAATTCCCCTCTCCGGAGCCCCGAACGGACTCCAGATCAGCCCTCCCAAGAGGTTTTAGGGCTTGGCGGCGGCTCCGTATCGTAAAACATGATGATTTCTTCTCTCTGATTTTTTCTCCCCGAAACACAATATATGGAGTTGGAGTTGGAGTCGGAGAGGCAACAGGGGGCCCATGAGCTAGGGGGCGCACCACAGGGGGGTAGGCGCGCCCCCACCCTCGTGGAGAGGTGCTGGGCCCCCTGGCCTTCATCTTTTGCAGGTATTTTTCATATTTTCTGAAAAGTGGCTCCGTGAAGTTTTAGGTCATTCCGAGAACGTTTGTTTCTGCACATAAATAACACCATGGTAATTCTGCTGAAAACAACGTCAGTCCGGGTTATTTCCATTCAAATCATGCAAGTTAGAGTCCAAAACAAGGGCAAAAGTGTTTGGAAAAGTAGATACGTTGGAGATGTATCACTGGGCTGCTGCCCCGAGCGCAGCTAGCGTTGCTTTGGCCACGGTGGAGGCTGCGGTGGAGGCCGCTGGGACAACCGCAACCCCCGCTAGGGCTTGCGTGACTAGCCCCGCAAGGGTGGCTGGCGTGACCAGCCTCGTGATGGGGCCTGGCGTGATCAGCCTCGTGAGGCCCATCCTCAGGGCAACGTTGGCCTCCCACCTCTATCGCTGCAGCCCAGGAGGAACGACGACAACCAGCAAGACAAGGGCCTGGGGGCTATCATGAACCTCATGTGATTGCTTGCATCCTCGGCAGTCCTCAGGAAGCCGCCTCGAACCGCCTCTTCAAGCAGTTCTCTCGTGAGCTGAACGCAGCCCTCCCGAAGCTCAAGGCTATGCATCCCCTCAAGTGGTCACAATATGCCATCACTTTCGATTCCAAGGACCACCTTAGGTGTGCGGCCACTGCTGGCGCGCTCCCCATGTTGTGCGCGCCCACCATAAAAAATGTTCAGTCACCAAGACCCTCGTCGATGGCGGCGTCGGTGAGGGAGTCCTGGGTTAGGGGGTGTTCGGATAGCCAGACTATACCTTCAGCCGGACTCCTGGACTAAGAAGATACAAGATTGAAGACTTCGTCCCGTGTCCGGAGGGACTTTCCTTGGCGTGGAAGGCAAGCTTGGCAATACGGATATGTAGATCTCCTACCATTGTAACCGACTCTATGTAAACCTAACCCTATCCGGTGTCTATATAAACCGAAGGGTTTTAGTCCGTAGGACGACATAGACAACAATAATCATACCATAGGCTAGCTTCTAGGGTTTAGCCTCCTCGATCTCGTGGTAGATCTACTCTTGTACTACCCATATCATCAATATTAATCAAGCAGGACGTAGGGTTTTACCTCCATCGAGAGGGCCTGAACCTGGGTAAAACTTCGTGTCCCTCGCCTCCTGTTACCATCCAGCCTAGACGCACAGTTCGGGACCCCCTACCCAAGATCCGCCGGTTTTGACACCGACATTGGTGCTTTCATTGAGAGTTCCTCTGTGTCGTCGTCGTCAGGCTCAATGGCTCCTATGATCACCAATAACGATGCAGTCCAGGGTGAGACCTTCCTCCCCGGACAGATCTTCGTCTTCGGCGGCTTCGCACTGCGGGCCAATTCACTTGGCCATCTGGAGCAGATCGAAAGCTACACCCCTGGCCGTCAGGTCAGATTTGGAAGTTTAAACTACACGGCTGACATCCGCGGGGACTTGATCTTCGACGGATTCGAGCCACTGCCGAGCGCGCCGCACTGTCCCGACGAGCATGATCTAGCTCTGCCACCGAACAGTTCCCTGGAGGCCGCACCTGCATCGGCTTCGACCCTTAATTCGGAGCCAACCGCGCCGATCGAGGATGGGTGGTTGGACGCCGCCTCGGGGGCTGCAATCCCAACGGCAATTAAGCCGAACACCAGCCCCGCACTCCGCGAGACTCGTGACTCCAAGGAGCCGGACTCCTCTCCGGACCTCGAACCCTCCGTGCCCCTGCCGATTGAATCCGATTGGTCGCTGATCATGGAGTTTACTGCCGCGAACATCTTCCAACACTCGCCTTTTATCGATATTCTGAAGACACTAAAGTCTCTCTCTTTATCAGGAGAGCCCTGGCCGAACCACGGTCAGCAAGGTTGGGGTACGGACGATGAAGAAATTCAAAGCCCACCCACCACCCACTTTGTAGCCACTGTCGACGATTTAACCGACATGCTCGACCTCGACTCCGAAGACATCAACGGTATGGACGCCGATGAAGGAGACGATGAAGAACCAGCGCCTATTGGGCCCTGGAACGCCACCTCGTCATATGACGTATACATGGTCGACGCACCAAAAGATGACGACGAGGAGCGGAAGGACGCACTGAAGGCTTGTTCCCTCGAAAAGCAGTCAAAACGGCGACGCAAGCGCCGCCCCAAATCCCGCCTCGACAGAAATAGCGATCACACAGACCTAGCGCTGGCGCAGGGCGAACCGCTGCTGGACAACGGCAATCCGGATAATCAAACCGAACAAACAAATTCTATCAAGGATAATGATCCGGACGACATAACGCCGGACAGGTATCTGGAGCAGCAGACTGCCCGTAAAAGGCTTGTTGCCACCACGAGGAGTCTGAAAAAACAGAAGCAAATGCTCAAGGCCGTGCAAGACACACTCCAATTTAGATGGAGTAAAATACTCAACACAGCAGCAAAGTACGGCGACAGTCGCCCCTACAAGAGCTACCCAAAGCGGAAGCTGCTACCCTAATTCGATGAGGAGGCCTCAGACCCCCCACAACCAAATATCAAAGCAGCCACTTGGTCGGATAGACGACCCCCCTACCAACACAGAGTGGCATACAATGCCGCTCACCATACAACACGCAACCAATGCGAGGGCTCGCACCCAAAGGACGGTGCAACAAGATCCATCTATGGACCACGCAAGCACACCCCAACATACAATGCAACACAACAAACATCCAAACAATGCGGTACACCCAGCTACAGGGGTGCCGCACACCCCCTATGTTTCACCGATGAGGTGCTGGACCACGAATTTCCAGAGGGATTCAAGCCCGTAAACATAGAGGCATACGACGGAACAGCAGACCCTGGGGTCTGGATTGAGGACTACATCCTTCATATCCATATGGCTCGAGGAGATGATCTCCACGCCATCAAGTACCTACCCCTCAAGCTCAAAGGGCCAGCTCGTCACTGGCTCAAAGGCCTCCCTGAAAGCTCTATTGGAAGTTGGGAAGAGCTCGAAGACGCCTTTCGGGCAAATTTTCAAGGGACTTATGTCCGACCTCCGGATGCGGACGATTTGAGTCATATAACTCAATAGCCCGGAGAGTCAGCCCGAAAGCTTTGGAACAGGTTTCTTACTAAAAAGAACCAGATTGTCGACTGTCCGGACGCCGAAGCCTTAGCAGCTTTCAAGCATAGCGTCCGTGACGAATGTCTCACCAGACACCTCGATCAAAATAGGCCGAGAATGATGGCCGTATTAACAAACCTCATGACCCGCTTTTGCGCGGGGGAGGACAGCTGGCTAGCCAAATGCAGCACCAGCGACCCCAGTACATCTGAAGTTAGAGATGGAAACGGGAAATCACGGCGCAACAGCAATAACAAATGCCGGAATAAAGAAGACAGCACGAAGGGCACGGCAGTAAATGCCGGATTCAAAAGCTCTCGGCCAGGCCAAAAGCCGCCCCCTAAAGGCACCAGGGACGAATTATCCAGCCTCAATAAAATTCTAGACCAAGTATGTCAGATTCATAGTACCCCTGGTAAACCTGCTAATCATACCCACAGAGAATGTTGGGTCTTCAAGCAGTCCAGCAAGCTCAACGCCGTACACAAGGGGGAGGATACACCAAGTGAAGACGGCGACGAGCCCCCCAAGCAAGACACGGGGGAACAAAAGCAATTTCCACCAGAAGTAAAAACAGTAAACGTGTTACACGTAATCAAGGGAAAAACCAATGCGGTACTCCCAGGAAAGTATACCCAAGTGCCTATCACTACGAAGTCCTGCCACTGGTCATCTCAACCGATCACTTTCGACCATCGCGATTACTCAGCAAGTATCCGACACGCAGGATGGGCTGCCCTAGTATTAGACCCAGTAATTGGCGAATATCACTTCACAAGGGTCTTGATGGACGGCGGCAGTAGCCTAAACCTAATATATCAGGATACAATCCGCGGGATGGGGCTAGACCCAACACAAATTCGCCATAGCAATACTACCTTTAAAGGAGTAACGCCAGGCCCAGGGGCTCGTTGTACGGGCTCCCTTCTACTACAAGTTACATTCGGCTCCCCTGATAACTTCCGTCGCGAACATTTAACTTTCCACATCGCTCCATTTCAAAGTGGCTATCAAGCACTGCTCAGACGCGAAGCTTTCGCTCACTTTAATGCAATACCACACTACGCCTTCCTCACACTCAAGATGTTCGGTCCACGTGGCATCATTACAGTGCACGGAAATATCAAGCGATCTCTGCGCGCCGAAGAGAGTGAGGCTTCCTTGGCCGTCGCACACTAAAGGCGCCCGGACAAACAAAAGCATCCAATAGGTCGTCAAGACCTCAGATACAACTAATCAAGTCCGGCGCTGCTATTTATATGGAAATAAGTGGTCACACCCCTATTTGTCAATACAAGGGGCTCAACGCGCGCAGACAAGTGGCAATTTCTTATCATCTTGAATTATACATGGTTTCTTTAAAAACTATCCTTTTGCACGACAACTTTTTCACTTAACTTCCTCTCTTTTACAGACGATCATCGTGCTACACCCGTCCAGGATACGGCACAACGGAGACACAGGCGCAGACGTGCAGCAGGGATCCGCTCCAAGGATTCTTTTCAGATTAAGACCCTGCGTAAACCTTTTTTACTGTCTCTTGTTGATACATATCCACCGTTGAGAAGGATGCTGACGTCTTGGCATGTGGCCACGCCAGAACAATGCACGTACCTGGACACATGGGGCTTCTTACAAAGGCCACTATTTAGGCCCGGTTTATACCACAAAGACCGAATACCTTAGGGAATGTTCGGCGTCGCGAGTTTGTCCCTATATGCATCAGCTCCGAATCATTGTCTTTGGTCAAATGTTGGGTTTGCCCGGCTCCTGTGTTTTGGTGCCTTACGTTCCGCCTTGCCGGCTAAGGTAGCACCAGGAGAACTACTGCGATTGTGCCCTGGTTCATCCGGATGAGCACCTCAGTAGAGAAAGCCGAAAACTGACTGTCATGATATAGCGTGAGACTGGTCAACCACTCGATGACCTGTGAGAATGTTAGAATTCCTCCACCTTAACGAAGGGCCGTTTCCCGGCCAGGCATGTACGCACCCCGAGATCGGGAGAGTGCGGAGCCACTAGGGGCTATCTAGTAGCCCCACTGTCAAACTCCTATGGCTAAGTGAAAGTGCTAAAGCATTATAGTCCGGTTGCCTCGCTCGCTCCGCTATCACCTCCTTAATAGGACCAAGATGTTGGGTTAAGTGTGAATGCATGTTTTTGCGAGCACCTCCACATTATATGTGTGAGGGTTGAAGCCGACGGCTGCAATCTTTCAGGTTATACACATGTATACATAAACGGCCGCCCAGGAGGCATCATATTACTTTCAGGCAAAAGTATAAAAATAGCCTTATAAAAATCTATAAAAGCATTTCGCTTACAATGAGATTACATATCACTCAAACATAATATTTTTTGAGCACTGGGTCTCTATCAAACGGGCACCCTCAAAAACTTCTTCAAAGTAGTGCTCGGCAGCCTTTTGACCTATAGCCGAATCCCGCGCTGCGACATTGGTAGCATCCATCTCCGCCCAATATGCCTTAACACAGGCAAAGGCCATCCGTGCGCCCTCTATGCACGCCGACCTCCTCATCGCATTAATGCGCGGCACCACATCAAGGACCTGCTGCACCAAGCTGAAATAGCTGTTCGGTTTTGACCTTCTCGGCCATAGCTGATCCACAACAGACCTCATAGAGAGTCCGGAAAACCTATTTAGTTCGGCCCATTCGGCTAATTGGTCAATCAATGAAAGTGGACGCTCAGGAGAATGGAATTGTCTCCAAAACAGCTGGTCTACTCCATGGTCCGTCTGACCCTGGAAGTACTTGGCCGCATCGGCAGCACTCGCCGCCAAATCCATATACACATCCTTCGAACTCCACAGCCGATCCAGAGGGACATATCATGGATCTCCGAATTTCCTCCGCAACATAAAGGATTTCCCAGCTACAATATCCCCGGCTTCCCGCAGCTCCTCCTTCTTTTCCCTCATAGCAGAGCGGAGATCCTTTTTCGTCGCAGCAGCCTTCTCAAGGTCCGATGCCTTCGCTTGGTTTTCCTTTTCAAGAACCCGGCAACGGTCGGCGGCGGCTTTTAATTCTATAGCCATCTTGGCCATCTTGTCTCGGGTCTTGCCATGCGCGGCCTTCTCGGCTTGCAACTCTTCGGCTGCCTTCACAGCAGCCGCATTACCCAACCTCGCTTGTTCCTTGGCTCGGGCTAGTTCTGCCCGCAAGGCTTCAACAGTGGCAGCTCCATCTGTAGTCACAACATATTAAAGATACTGGCATCATGCTGCTCTTCCTATGTGGCATTTACTAGATATTCACACTTACCCTGTGCCTTGTCAAGCCTTTTGTTAACAAGCTCGATGTCGGCGTTTGTCGCATCCAACTGCCGCTCTAAATGGGCAAACTCGCTAGTCCGGCTAGCCACCGGAGCTTCCATCACCTGCACATAGAGGCAGTATGGTTATTTCCTGGGAATATGATCCTCTGTTCGTCGTCGTTTCCGTCGACAACCAGAGTCTCAGGGGCTACTATCTACACAGGGCACACCTAGCAGGTGCAGGATTATCATACATTCTTTTACGTACCTCAAAGCCTGTTAGTAGACTCATAAAAGCTTCATGCAATCCGCTTTCGGCGGATTATATTCTCTCCATCACCGTATTCATCATCACACGATGTTCATCTGAGATGGCCGCATACCCCACGAACTCCCTCGGAACATCCGATCGCGCACTAGACGGTGCCGGACTCTTTTTTCTGCTCTCTTCGAGAGCCGGACACAGGGAGCTTCGGGGGTCAATGGGATTATCTTCTGACCTCACCGGACTCGGAGAGGCCCTCCACGATGACACTTCAGGGTCACCCGCTTCTGGAGTGGAGAAATGCGGAGGAGGCGTTTCGCTCTCCATCATCTCTGGAAGAAGATCCCCCGAAGATGAGCTCATTTGAGAGGGGCTAAGGCCCGAACTGCAAAAATATATGCGGTGGTTATTTCCTCAAAAGAAAAAGATGGCATATCTGTACTATTAAAAGTATTTCGGGTCACTTACGACTCGAGGGAGAATTGATCCCCCTGCGGACTTTGTGCGGCAACAGCGCCCCCCAAGGTAGGACCCTCTATGGGAGACTTCTTCTCCCGTTTAGAAGCTTCGGCTTTCGAATCTCTGGGCGCAACCCTTTTCCTCTTCTGGTTGCCTTCCCTCGTGGAGACACTCGCTCCCTCGGCTAGAATGGGCAGCGTTGGGGGCCCGCGTCCGTCCGCATTATCCTCCATAGTATCTTCCTTCAAGGGCTCCGGGCAAGGTGCGGTCAGGAGCATCTTTTCCAATACCGGATTTTCCAAACCCTCAGGGAGGGGGCCGAACACAGAATCAACTTCGCCTTTGTTAGCCAGTCCTCGTCAAAAAGCGAACTCTCAGAAATAACTTTGTAACGAAGTAGAGAGAGTATGTTCCGCCGGAATATGCCTTACCTGTTCGGCTGTGCGGTTACTACTCAGGCCCACGTCCTTGGTGATTTCCATACACTCCACCTGAGGTTCGAAGAATGACTTGTACATCTCCTCGTGCGTCAGGCCGAGAAAATTCTGAACAGCACGCGGTCCCTCGGGATTGAACTCCCACAGGCGAAGAGGCTGGCGTTTGCAAGGCTGGACTTGACGAACCAGCATAACCTATGTTACCGCAACCAAACTAAAATCTCCATTGAAGAGACCTTGAATGCGGCCTTGCAGTATAAGCACGTCCTTGACTGGACCCCAGCTCAGACCTCTGCTGATCCATGACATCAGCTGTCATGGAAGGCCCGAGCGAAAAGCAGGGGGGCCGCCCACTTGGCACTTCTAGGAGCCGTGATGTAGAACCACTCCTGCTGCCACAATTCAGACACCTTTGGGATGGAACCTTTGGGCCACGGAGCTCCCGTCATCTTGTGTATTGAGGCACCTCCACACGCTGCATGTTGCCCCTCGACCATCTTCGGCTTCACTTCAAAGGTCTTGAGCCATAGGCCAAAGTGAGGGGTAACCCGGAGGAAGGCCTCGCACACGACAATAAATGTCGTGATGTGAAGAAAGGAGTCCGGAGCTAGATCATGAAAATCTAGCCCGTAGTAGAACATCAAACCCCTGACGAAAGGATCCAGGGGAAGGCCTAGACCTCGGAGGAAGTGGGAAACAAACACGACGTTCTCGTTGGGTTCAGGGGTGGGGACGGCCTGCCCTCGGGGAGGCAGCCGATGCAAAATCTCGGCGGTCAGATATCTGGCCTCCCTCAACTTCTTGATGTCTTCTTCCGTGACGGAGGAAGGCATCCATCGGCCTTGAAGGCTAGATCTGGACATGATTGGATGTTCGGAGCACCTGACCTGAACTTCGGGCGTTTGAGCTTAAGGTGGGGGAAGGATTCGATTGAGCACGGGAGGGAAAGATAAAAGCCTTGTCCCCTTTATAAAGAGGGTGAATATCAAGCGTCCTTTCCGTGTCCGTTTGGACTTGCCTATAATCTAGGAGTCCTAGAAGCGGTTGGTTTACCCACGCCTGTATTGATGAGAATCCCGGGATAAGGGGACACGATCTCTGCTTTAACAAGACGTGCCAAGGAAACCGCCTCACATAAAGCGCTGAGGTGGGATAATGAAATGACTCGGATAAAGGCTTGGCCGTGGTGTGTCACGCTACGGAATATGTCAGCAGATTAGATTGGTGTAAATATTATTCTCTCTATGGCAATATGTGGAAACTTATTTTGCAGAGCCGGACACTATATTTGTGTTCAAAATCTTCTACGAAGTATTTGGAGGAGGAACCCGCCTTGCAATGCCGAAGACAATCTGCGCGCCGGATTCGTCGTCATTGAAGCATGGTTCAGGGGCTACTAAGGGAGTCCTGGGTTAAGGGGTGTTCGGATAGCCGGACTATACCTTTAGCCGGACTCCTGGACTAAGAAGATACCAGATTGAAGACTTCGTCCCGTGCCCGGAGGGACTTTCCTTGGCGTGGAAGGCAAGCTTGGCAATACGGATATGTAGATCTCCTACCATTGTAACTGACTCTATGTAACCCTAACCCTATCCGGTGTCTATATAAACCGGAGGGTTTTAGTCCGTAGGACGACATAGACAACAATAATCATACCATAGGCTAGCTTCTAGGGTTTAGCCTCCTCGATCTCGTGGTAGATCTACTCTTGTACTACCCATATCATCAATATTAATCAAGCAGGACATAGGGTTTTACCTCCATCGAGAGGGCCCGAACCTGGGTAAAACTTCATGTCCCTCGCCTCCTGTTACCATCCAGCCTAGACGCACAGTTCGGGACCCCCGATCCGAGATCCGCCGGTTTTGACACCGATAGTCGGCCTCAACATCCTCTCCGTGGAGACCTTCGAGACACTCCAAGTGCCTTATGACCAGATCATGCCCACCAGGCCATTCTCTGGGGTGACCAACGGCTCCACCACTCCCTTGGGGCAGGTGCGCCTCCCTGTCACCTTCGGCAAGTGCGACAACTACCACACCGAGATGGTCGACTTCCATGTGGACCACATTGGCCTCCCGTACAACGCCATCCTGGGGTACCCCGCCCTTGCCAAGTTCATGGCGGCTACCCCACCATGGCTACAATGTCCTCAAGATGCCGGGGTGCAGCGGCGTCATCACTGTCGCCTGTGATGAGAAGGATGTGGTCTGCTCCCTTGAGCACACTTATCGAGCCACAGGAGGCGCGGGCCATGTGTGGCAAGCGTCACCCCGCGCGCCCTACCGACTCGGCTTCTGCTCCCAACGCGGGCGGCGAGCTGCGAGTCTGCGTCAACATTCTAGTCCTTGATGACCCACAAGTATAGGGGATCTATCATAGTCCTTTCGATAAGTAAGAGTGACGAACCCAACGAGGAGCAGAAGGAAATGACAAGTGGTTTTCAGCATGGTATTCTCTACAAGCACTGAAATTATCGGTAATAGATAGTTTTGTGATAAGACAAATCGTAACGGGTGACAAGTAATCTAAGTAAACAAGGTGCAACAAGGTGGCCTAATCCTTTTTGTAGCAAAGGACAAGCCTGGATGAACTCTTATATAAAGCAAAGCACTCCCGAGGACACATGGGAATTGTTGTCAAGCTAGTTTTCATCATGCTCATATGATTTGCGTTTGTTGCTTTAATAATTTGATATGTGCGTGGACCGGTGCTTGGGTGCTAACCTTCCTTGGACAAAACTCCCACTTATGATTAACCCCTCTCACAAGCATCCGCAACAACGAAAGAAGTATTAAGGTAAACCTAACCATAGCATGAAACATATGGTTCCAAATCAGCCCCTTACGAAGCAACGCATAAACTAGGGTTTAAGCTTCTGTCACTCTAGCAACCCATCATCTACTTATGTAGCGAGCCGACCCGAATGGATCAAGTCTCTGTTCTTAAGTGTCATCCCTGGATCGGTATGCTGACACACACAATACTTGAGGATTTATAACAGAGGTAAATCACATGTATAAAGTAACGTAAATACTATTACCTCAATCCATATAGCGTAAGTAACAACAAAGTTGAGGATTCCCATCAACACCAACGACAAATTTGAGTGTAGACATCGTAACCCTAATGTATCACTTACTCGTCGTGTGGCACCCTGGCTCAGAGAAACCGGAACGCCCCGTATTCTAGCCCAGAGATCGAGGAGAAGTCTTCTAGAATATGGCACTGCTTAGCATAGAACAAATGAGCTCTTTATTGCAATCTATTGGGTACAAGGGGATTACATCGGCACGGCGATGCTACACCTGCCACGGTTGCTCTATGCAAGCAGCATAACAACATGACGCAGCGGAATGACTACTGACAGCGGAACAACGACGAGGTGATGAACTCCATTCCGCAGGGATTCTGATTGGAACGCTTATCCTAGCGCGCAAACAAGGGATCCACGGCAAACAAGCAATCAAACCCGGCATGACCTGCAAACTGGCATGACACGCCAAGTCAGTAAATTGAATGTACTTGCAAGCTCACAACAACCAAAGCAATCAAGATAGACAACAACATAGCAATTACAGGTTAACAAGGATTACATGATACTATCAGATCAATTATAGCATGAACAAGATGATACAGCTAGAACAATACGAGCATGGCATAAACATATGATAATACTAGCATGCAACATGGTGATGCTATCATGCACCAAATTACTCTGTTCGGGTTACCTCGTAACCATCACCTGTATCACTTACATCACGGATATCACACAATCATCTCAGGATCCAATCAAGCTTGGTATTAACAATACCATAGTAATCATTTATGACCACAAGGAGCTTGACCTTTACCCTTGACTCTCGCATGACATCACAAATATCCATCAAGTTGGTACTCACGATATCACGGTGATCCTCTCACGATCACATAAATATCAACCAACTTCTTTCATCATTGAACCGGGGTTGTTATTAAGAACATCATTATTATTACTTTTGACCCATAGTGTGACCGACACGAACTGGGCCCATATCCGCGGGCACGGCTATCGATAGATTGAACACAGACTCTGCAGAGGTAGCACATTGTACCCACACCATAGAACCCATGGCCTCGCACTCCCATTTGGGTGGACCAACATCGCTCCGACAAAACAGATCTACTGCCATGACACTCTCCCAGCCACTCCGACCAACACCCCCTTTGGGTTCAGTCCTGGGTGGCCCGTGCCTACCAAAGGTCTTACGACCACCGTCGTGGCAAAACAAAAAGGTCTCAAACGGGGACAAAAGCGTGCAAACAACTTGGGCACACAAGGCTTATGTCGTCCTACCAGGCCAAGGTAGAGCCCGTGCATAACCTTCCCTCGTTGGAGGCACCGGTGAGAGGCATGACAATAGACTGCTAGGGCCCTGCCCATACCCAAGGCAAATGTGGTTGCACTGGTCAGCTCGATATGGTGGCACCATGACTTAGCCAACAGGTGTTCAAGTTCAATTAAGTCCGGTTAAACTTGAATGCAATACGCTGAGTCATATGAAAATAACAGGATGCAACTACGATGCATGAACATGATATCAAAATAAGCATGGAGGTGCAACATAATCAATGAGCATAACAACAACATTTAATCATTTATCCAGATGAGCATGGCATACTGAGGAGCATGAATATCACAACTAGCACACTACTCATAGCATGACATGACACTAGCATCAACAATAAATACCATGCAATAACGATAAAACTACCATGCAAGTATTTAATCAACTTGATGTAAAGAAACATGCATAACGACGGTACTCGGAACAGACGATAGTCATGCACCGAAGACCATCACCAACATGTACTACTACCAAACATGGTCCAATATTAAAGTAGTACTAGCATGAATAACATAATAACAGAGTGCAAGAAAACATAGCAAGACGGTAAACACTGATCCATAAGCATAACCGAAATACTTACAACCGTAGCAAAACAAACAAACAATTATTAAAGATTCAAGTTGAAAACCAATGCTTATACATGGCTATCATGCGAATGGTGGTTGTGGATTGCCTGGGGATGGAGAAGGCTCTGAGAAGAAGTCTGGAATGACCGCGGGAGGAATCGCCGAAACGGTACTCCCACGGAGGGGCTGATTGGGCCAAGGGCAAAATGGTCATTTTTAGAATGTTGAAAAATAGTGAAAATGGTGGGAACAGAACGTACTCGACAAGACGAAGACGTGGGCGTTGGATTCACCTCGATCGAAGTTACGGATGAAAAGTTAGGAGGAGTTTTCTACTTGGGACCTATCTGCAAGAAAAATATTTTCAAACATGGCCTGGACAGAAAAACTGAAAGCATATTTGAGCGAATACGTTTCCTTTAAAGGAAAGCGCACTTCCAGCCGCAGTTAACACAGAATACACTTTTCGTATTCGAAAACATCTTCTAGGAACTGCGCTTCCACTTAACTGACGTGGAAGTGCCGGGGCCGGGCTTATCTCGCTGACGTGTGGGTCCCACGGGGCGGGGCCCGTCACTTGTCCATGCTGGCCAGGCAGGGTTAACGCGGGGCCGGCTCCGGGTCAATGACGTGTGGGGCCCGCGGCTGACTCTGTCTCCTCCCTCGTTCCTTCTTCTTCCTCCCGCGCTCGAGAGAGACAGAGGCGAGGCCGGCCGCCTCGACGGTGAGTCCCGGCGACTCCGGTCATCTCCCGCGGACCTCGGCACACCGGCGTGTTTGGGAAGAGGCGGCGCACCAGATGGCGTAGGGCACGACCATCGAGGAGCACTGAGGCGAGGGCAGTTTCGAGGACGGCGGATGGCGGCTACGGGTGACTATGGGTCTCGTGGCCAGAGGCCATAGGAGGGAGGGGCGATGGGCAGGGGATGCTCACTGTGGTCTGAGTGGTCCTCAGCTGAGGTCAGGAGGGAGGGGGAGGGCTTGGTTGCCACGAATTTTGGGAGGGGCCAGAGGCGGTCATGGCGGCAATGGGATGAAAAGAGAGCTCCCCGAGCTTAGGTGAGGGTCTAGGGAGGGCTTTGGGAGTGAGGGAGGAGTGCTGGTGTGCTCGGGAGGGGTCGGGCTGGCTTAAATAGCCGTGGCAAGGTGGTTCGATGAGCACAGCCGCGGTGACGCGTGTGCCGTCACGCTGGTGCGAGCAGAGGCACGGGGAGGGACAAGCAGCAGCGCGTCACGGAGACGAGGCAGAGCCCGGGGACTAGGAGGAAGAAGCCACGGCGCCATTAATGCCTTGTCGGCACTGTGCGTCCGTGGGCGAACGGCGACGAGCGCTAGCGAGGAGGCTTCGGAAGGGGAAGATAGGTCCAGGGGGATGGCGATGACGTGTGCTAGCTGTTAGACACGCTTACATGCGCGAAGACAACGAGAGGAGGAGGGGCACGAAGCAAACGACGCTCAACTCGCGTCCATTGCTGCCAGAGCACGTGCAAACGATGCGGTCACCAGTGTGATCGGCAAGGATGGGACGCAAGAGGCAGGGCAACGTTGTCTAGTGTTTAGTACTTACATACTAGAGGCCGAGGGAGGTGATGGATCAAGTAGAAGTGCTAAGGAGAGATGTGAGTGATCGCCTGAAGTTTGCTGTATCAGATTTGGACAAATACTGCTGATCAACAGGAAAGGGCTTGGAGCCAAATGGGTTGTCTGGTGTTTTTAGGATATGAAGTACTATGATTCTGGAAATTTTGAGGGGAAATGGATCACAAAACAACAGGGTTGTTTTGTAACCTCAGATTAGGTCCAGAAACTTGATCATGATGATGCTCTCACATGGAGTACCCACTTGATCTGAAATTTGGCAAGGAATTATGATTTGGACATATAGAGATTCTATGAAAATTTCATACCAATTGGATTCATCAAAATGGTACTTCACAACTATTCTCTCTATCCAGAAACTTGCAAAAATTCTAGAGGAAAATTTGCTAGATGGAATATGCCCAAATTGGGTGGAGATAGGTTATATGGATAATAGAAGGCCTAGGAAAATTTTCAGACATAATGGAGCAAGATAAAATATACTTGCTTCACTAACTGGAAATTTGGGCAGAAAAAAGATTTGAAGTTGTGATCACATGAGCTCAAATCTTGTGGAGAGATTTTATTTGATGATATGAAAGAACATGCAAAAATTCAACTCAATTGGATTAACCTAGCTAGTACTTCCTTCACAACCAATTCCCTCAGACAGGAACTTTGGAAAATTGCTCAGGAATATTTACTAGGGAAATTAAGTTGAAATTTGTCATGAGGCAATTATTTGGACATGAAAAGGTGTCCAAGAAGTTTGGAGTAAATTGGGCAAAGATAAATGGCACTTGCTTCACAATCTGCCTTTTAGGACAAAATAGGAAAAGAATTATTTGAGGATGATGGGAAACATGTCCAACGAAATATTTTGCCATATTTGAGAAAGATATGACCCAAAAAATTTATGAGAATTATTTGGGAATTTTAGGGGTGATGGAGATATAGGTTGCTTCACAACCTAGGGCAATTAGGGTTATTCCTTTAATAGAAAAGGAATATTCCTAGTAAAAAGAATATTGGGATTTGGGCTAGGATGAAAATGGAAAGGTCTAGGGAAGTATTTGGGTATGACAGGCCTCTCTGGAAGCAAAGAAGAGTTCATATTCTTCAGTTTCCAGACCACATAGCCACGAAAAAAGAGCTCAAGCAGAAATCTCAGAAAAACAATAGAAAAAGAAAGGGCAAAAAATCAGGCTGTGACAAACCTTCCCCCGTTAAAGAAATCTCGTCCTCGAGATTTGGTTGCTCAAGGAACAAGTATGAATATAGTGACTTAAGGAAACCATTTCCAATTCGGGTATCCTTTTTCCTCATTGATTGTTCCCATTAAATTCTTCATCTGACTGGCTCGGGGGCGGTTTGCTTTACTGTATCCATATCCTGGCAGATCTTACTTCCCATTTTCCTGCTTATACTGGCTCCAATTCTGTTCATATCCGCTGACTTATCTGAGATTGCCATGACTAAAATATATGTCTATCTCACAAATCCGAGGGTGATTTCCGATTGCTGTGTTTGTACTGACAACTATCCATGAACTGGTGATCAGATTTTTCCTGATGCATACCCAAGCTCTGGCTCCTTGCATTGGGTTTCTCTGCTAAATGCAGGTTCTTCGGGTTCCAAATAGAGAGTTGATGCATAACCACTTTCCTGATAGATTCTGACTTATCGCAGGAATTTCTGAATCACGCTGACTAGCTCCACTGTCTTGAGTACCAGATCTGTACCAAATATTTGATTGTCGCGTGTCGTGGCCAACATAAGGGGTATGACCTTATACGATAATATCCTTATCCTTGGCCGACGTTGGTTCAAAATTGAGTAGACCCCTTAGGTGAATATCCATGGCGGTTGATCCTGACTCAGACTGTCCGGGGTATCTGCACCATGTGAATCATGCAACAATTATTAGTCTGGCTCCTTCATTACTGTTTTCCTTGCCTGGATCCTTGGGTGAAGGAGCGGGGTCATATTGCTTCTTCGTGTGACCATAGGTTCTGTCGGTTGCAATATTCTGGCAGGCATACTTTTATCCTCATCTCCTGACATGGTAGCATCATTCCCATTGCAGGTTCATCACCTCGCAAGTTTTAACTGTAGGAAAATGATCATCTGAACCCTTGCAAGAAATCGGCAAATAAATCAGTAGCCACCAAAACGGTCTTTACAAGTCAGATCTGGGACATTACTAAAGTAACTCAACCATGGCTCAAGACGGCTGAAAAGCAGCTCAGAGCATGAGACCGGGTCGATAAGAAGAAAGTGGCACCTCCCTAAAATAGCCAAAAGTAGCTATAGGGCTACTGTCATAAAAATAAAGTCAACAGCTATATGAGACGGCCGAAAAGCAGCTCGGAACTCATGACAATCGTTGAAGAGAGAAATAAAAATTGGCATCCACCCCATATGGCCAAAAACAACTCAGAACACAGGCGTGGTGCCGTTCCAAGAGAAAAGAAGACAAGGGTTCATCAGGATCATATTGCAGGTTCATCGGTACTTGTACAGAGCTCAGTGTTGTCACCAATCCTCATGGTCCTTTGTCACACTGACGTGTATATTTGGCTTCCTTCACATATATCTGAGATTTTGATTCCCGAGGCAGACTTGTGTTCTGACTGATTCTTGATTCTGGCCAACTGTTGCGGATCTAATTCTGTCATCTACTGTCAGTTCACAATGTACTATCGTGCATCAGTGTCGTACTGAGGACGGTTGGATGGCATATACTAGAAACCATCGAGAGTATCTTGCTGAGGAAGACTGGGTTTCGAGCTGCAGAAGCTTCTCATTGTGAGGTGCAGACTGATTACCATATATATCCACCATCTTAATATTTCTGCTGTTGATTTCTTGCATGAAACCAGATTTGCTGGACCATCCTCCTTTCTGAATATGTGGCACATCCATGCTTTCTTCCAGGCATATCATGTTTCCAAATCATCCTCCGAAGAATCAAACCTTGTATCTGAACCATACCTTTGACAGAAATTGCACTGTTAGTCTTGCACATAACTTATCTTCTTGCTGATCTGATCATTTCTGTCATGAAGAGTGCACATTAAGGCAAACTTGATTATCCGTACTGTTGTAAGGAGTGCACACTAATGTAAACATGATACTGACTGTCCATGCAGGATTCCTTTTTCCATTCAGACGAGATATTCCAAATTTCGCTGCAGTTTGCTGATAACTTCATTCCATTTATCTGAGCTTCCAAACCTTTGAACTCCTTGTTGATTCTTCAGGTCCGGTGTCCGTTGATGAGCAACTTCAATGAGGGGAAAGTAATGCCACACCGAAGGCCCAAAGAAAGAAACAAAATAAATGACGAAAACAAAAACACACAAACATACTAATAATATAAATAATCAAGCAACATCACATATTACTGCTACTCACAACAATAATATGCATGCATACCTAAGCACACAAATCTAGCGGAAACTCCGGTATTGCGGTCTATTATGCTGTGACGGTGTGCATGAAAGTGAATTCACGTGTGGAAGGAGTTGGCATAACCAAGACTACACCAAACGCTGGCTCAACACTGGCTGGATCTGGATAGATACGGAGGCGAGGACGAACTTGGTGATCATGTAGCGAGGCACACGGGCACGACTACCTCATCATCAATCGTACGAAGGGAATCGTACCCGTCCAAAGAATGAAATGACAAGGCAAGATAATAGTGGAACAATTTCATTAAATAGAGTGATGAGATCAAATCAATAATTCAAGTACCAGATACTCAAGATGTCCATAACCAGGGACACGGCTAATCATGATTAGTTTGTACACTCTGTAGAGGTTTGCGCACTTTTCCCCACAAGACTCGACCTCCTCCGTTGAATTTCTCGCACTACATGATGTTTTAGAAATGGATGACCGAGACACAGTCTTTCCGAAGAGGTCCCCTTAACCGATAGATAGGCTGGTACACCTACAATCCCCTACATCTCCTAGCCTATCATGGAAAGGATTCCCACAACTTACTCAACTATGCGAGAGCCCATATTGGCATGTGGCTACACACGGAAGTTTCTAGCATGAATAATATTATGATCCCTTCGAGCCTGGGTGCCAATGATCACACGGATACCCCGGGATCTCCTTGGAATTCCCCAGGTGCCCACAAACCAATTCACCCAGATGTGTATTAAAGTAGCCACCTTAAGTTAAACCTTAGTTAACAATAACTCTCACATCTCATGAATGCACTCAAACCAAACCGCGTCTACGAGCATAGCATACTAGTATAATCACAACATAGTAAATACCCAGGGTTTTAATATAGGAAAATAGGTACTACCTCATTAACTACTTCCCAATACCCACATGTTAATCAAATCCTACTCATGCAATGTTTGAGGGTTGGAACTAATGTATAAAAACTAGGTATAAAGGGATATGATCAAAGTGTGAACTTGCCTTGTACTGTTGATGAAGATGATTCACACTCATAACTCCTGATAGTTCTACTTGTCACACTCTGTTCAATCTATCGTGAGCAAGCAATTGCACACATAAGCGCCCATGCAAAAGAATCGAAGAAAAAAATCTCAGAAAACTTCGAAAACAAGCAATTAACTCTTGTGAACAGAAAACAATTTCTAACAGATTAGGTGGATTTGGTCTTACCGGAAAGTTTAGGTCAAGAGCTTCGATTTGCAAAAAGGATCAAGCCAATCAGAGTTACGAAACTCAAGTTATAATCAAAAGAAGTTTGTATATGAATCTGAACAAATTTCAAATTTCAATATTTCAAAATTTTGATGTGACAGGTTCACTGGATAGGTGAAAAGAAGACGAAACTATTGGCGCTAGTTTCATCTAAATTGGATGAACGAGTAAAAAGTTATGGCTATTTGAAAAATCAAGGCCAAGCTATTTCACGAAAGAAAAATAGCTACAACTAAAAGAATTCTAGGTCTAATGTATAAATACAGAGACTAATTCATAATCTAATTATTCTACCGTACTAGTCTAGAAATAATAAACTATAAGAGTATGAAAAGAAAAAAACGAAGAAAGATACCTTTATAAGGTAGAGATAATACGATTTCGGAGAGAGGAGACAACCTCCAGAAGTCCCATCGGAGAGGAGAAAAAATATTTTTTTAATGAATCTAGTCAAACCAAAATATTGATTTAACCTGAATCAGATGATTTTTTGAGACTCTATAAGTCTATATTTATAGATAGAAAAGAGGCTTAGGAGTCAAAGGCTAGTCAATGTGGGACTAAACGTAGACGTAAAAATAGAAAGGAGAAAAACGCACGGGCCAAAGTGTTCGGCCGGCCGGCACGCGCGCTGTAGTTTTTTTTTTGAACTTTTTTAAGAGAAAGAAATATTTCTGAAAATAGTTTTTTTTTCCAAGCATAATCGGAAAATAAATAAAAACAGTTATGGGCCGGTCTGCTGACTATGTTGCGCCCTTGGGCGACGGATAGTTATAGGCCACACACGCAATTTGTTTTTTAAAATAGAAATAGAAAAGAAAAAACTGAATAAAGAAAGAAAAAATAAAATTTTATATAGGCATATTATATATCAAAATTTTCAGAAAAAGATTTTCTACAGCATGAACATTTTTCTAGCATCAAATAAAATCCCAATAATTTAGATAAAGCAAATAGTGCGACTATTACACTAAAACCTCATAAAAATCATTTTAAAAATACCAAAATAATTTCAAATTTATTCCTCTCCATTTTTCTACTGGGAATCATTTTACCCTAATTTCCATATATTTTGTTTTTGGAGAAAAGTAATTTGAATAAAAACCAAATAACTCCAAATTAAAAATAACTTCAAAAGACTTTCAATTTGATTCTTTTAAACTTCCAACTCATATTTCATATGTTTTGAAGAAGTCATTTTATCTTCTCTCATGAAAATCATTGAGTTGCTTAAAGTTTCTGAATTTGAAATAGTTCCAAATGGAATTCAAATCTTTTCAAAACCCTTTTCATTTATTTAAATGGAATAAGTCATGTCATCTTCTCTCTAGGGTTTTCTGATGAAATGAATTTGAATTCATGGAGATCATAAATGCGAGGTGAAAGTTTGGGAAAGTCCTTTTATTCCCTCTCATTTAACTTTCAAAAAGTTTCAAATTTCACTCAATTTCACACAAGCAACCACACCACAATCAAACAATCAATCGAAACTATTTATTTAATACAACATTCCAAAATTTAGAATTTTGGGATGTTACAACCCTACCACCCTTAAGATGAATCTCGCCCTTGAGAGTCGGAGAGGCTAGCAAGAAATAGGTTAGGTTCGGGGTCTTCTCAAGATCCATCGATCGTCACAGGGGGTCTGGGGTGCTACCACCCTTAGGAACATGGTTACAGTTCCATCGAAACTCATATACTCCATCCTTATTGATGACAGGGTCGATCTTCTCAGATTTTCAGGATAATTCCTTCTCTGGCTCTTCCGGTAGTTGCATAATCTTTTTCCTCAATTCATGTGTCCATTTCATCTTGGTACGATACTTCTGTGACTGGGCCTTCTTATCTGACGGCTCTGGCACCAATACTAAACAACTATCGATATCTCATGGTGGTCATCAATTTATGGTTTCTCCTGCGGGAAACGGGTCTGGGTTGAACCTCACCGTATAACCTACGATTGGCAACAGCTACCTTGTACAAGGAGAAAAATTGTAATACCATTCTAAGGTTTAAACAAGGTTTTGATATCGTCGTCTCTCTAATATGGGTAAGTCACTCAGATTTACGATCCCATATAGCAAGGCAAATAATAAGAGTAAGTCGGTATGATGATCAATCCATCCCGCACCCAAATCATTACCTTGTATATGGTTTAGTGAATCTCACATTCTAACACTTGGTCATCCTCACAAGCATTGCAGAATTTCTATTGTCGACGAACCAAGTTCGGATAAATCCATGGATTCTACAAGCCAAACAAACATCTATCGTTCCTTCATAACTCTCAGTTTTTTGCGTTACTCCTATAAGATCGTCTGTTGGTAAAGTCGTAACTTATTCCAGGGCTTTTCTTCAGCAAGAGTGTGCTTGCTTCTTGGCAGGTCCTGGGCCTGTGGGTTATGGCCCATCTCATCACTTGTAAACCATGAACTCATCCTCGAGGGCAGCTGATCATTATTCCAACATCCAGCTTCCTGGCATTCTTAAATCCAACCAATTGTACTGTCTCCCTTCCTTCTATTGGTACCAAGCTAAGACGTGATTACCCAGACTCACCATGGAGTTACAATTGTTGGGGAACATAGTAATTTCAAAAATTTCCTACGCGCACGCAAGATCATGGTGATGCATAGCAACAAGAGCGGAGAGTTTCGTCCACGAACCCACGTACACCGTAAGCGGAAGCGTTATGAGAACGCGGTTGATGTAGTCGTACGTCTTCACGATCCGACCGATCCAAGTACCGAACGTATGGCACCTCCGAGTTCAGCACATGTTCAGCTCGATGACGTCCCATGAACTCCGATCCAGCAAAGATTTACGGGAGAGTTTCGTCAGCACGACGGCGTGATGACGGTGATGATGTTGCTACCGTTGCAGGGCTTCGCCTAAGCACCGCTATGATATGATTGAGGTGGATCATGGTGGAGGGGAGCACCGCACACGGCTTGGAACAATCAACTTGTGTGTCCTAGGGTGCCCCCTTGCCCACGTATATAAAGGAGGGAGGAGGAGGAGGCCGGCCCTAGAGGGGCGCGCCAAGTGTGGGGAGTCCTACTAGGACTCCCAAGTCCTAGTAGGATTCCCCTTTTCCTTTCCGAAGTAGGAGAGAAGAAAGAGGGAAAGAGAGAGGGAGTAGGAAAGGGCAAGGGGGGGGGGCGCCGCCTCCTTTCCCCTAGTCCAATTCGGACCAATGGGGGGGCTCCTTCCCTTTGGCATGCCTCCTCTATTCCCGTATGGCCCAATACTTCTCCCTGCGAATTCCCGTAACTCTCCGGTACTCCGTAAAATACCCGAATCACTCAGAACTTTTCTGATGTCCGAATATAGCATTCCAATATATCGATCTTTACGTCTCGACCATTTCGAGACTCCTCCTCATGTCCCCGATCTCACCCGGGACTCCGAATAAACTTCGGTCATCAAATCACATAACTCATAATACAAATCGTCACAGAACGTTAAGCGTGCAGACCCTACGGGTTCGAGAACTATGTAGACATGATCGAGACACATCTCCGGTCAATAACCAATAGCGAAACCTGGATGCTCATATTGGATCCTACATATTCTACGAAGATCTTTTTCGGTCAAACCACATAACAACATATGTTGTTCCCTTTGTCATGGGTATTTTACTTGCCCAAGATTAGATCGTCGGTATCTCAATACCTAGTTCAATCTCATTACCGGCAAGTCTCTTTACTCGTTCCATAATGCAACATCCCGTAACTAACTCATTAGTCACACTGCTTGCAAGGCTTATAGTGATGTGCATTACCGAGAGGGCCCAGAGATACCTCTCCGGAGTGACAAATCCTAATCTCGATCTATGTCAACTCAACAAACACCATCGGACACATGTGTAGAGCACCTTTATAATCACCCAGTTACGTTGTGACGCTTGGTAGCACACAAAGTGTTCCTTCGGTATTCGGGAGTTGCATGATCTTGTAGTCATAGGAACATGTATAGTTATGGAGAAAGCAATAGAAACAAACTAAACAATCATCATGCTAAGCTAACGGATGGGTCAAGTCAATCACATCATTCTCTAATGAGGTGACCCCGTCAATCAAATAACAACTCATGTCTATGGTTAGGAAACATAGCCATCATTGATTCAACGAGCTAGTAAAGTAGAGGCAAACTAGTGACACTCTGTTTGTCTACATATTCACACATGTACTAAGTTTCTAGTTAATACAATTCTAGCATGAATAATAAACATTTATCATGATATAAGGAAATATAAATAACAAGTTTATTATTGCCTCTAGGGCATATTTCCTTCAGTCTCTCACTTGCACTAGAGTCAATAATCTAGTTCACATCATCATGTGATTTCACACCAATAGTTCACATCTTTATGTGATTAGTTCACATCTCATGTAACTAACACCCAAAGGGTTTACTAGAGTCAATAATCTAGTTCACATCGCTATGTGATTAACACCCAAAGAGTGATCATGCTTTGCTTGTGAGAGAAATTTAGTAAACGGGTCTGCCACATTCAGAGCCGTATGTATTTTGCAAATTTTTCTATGTCTATAATGCTTTGCACGGAGCTACTCTAGCTAATTGCTCCCACTTTCAATATGTATCTAGATCGAGACTTAGAGTCATCCAGATCGGTGTTAAAGCTTGCATCGATGTAACTCTTTATGACGAACTCTTTGTCACCTCCATAACCGAGAAACATTTCCTTATTCCACTAAGGATATTTTTGACCACTCTCTAGTGATCCACTCCTGGATCACTATTGTACCCTCTTGCCAAACTTATGGCGAGGTACACAATAGGTCTGGTACACACCATGGCATACTTTCTAGAACATATGACTGAGGCATAGGGAATAACTTCTCATTCTCTTTCTATTTTTTGCCGTGGTCATGTTTTTGAGTCTTTACTCAACTTCACACCTTGCAACACAGGCAAGAACTCCTTCTTTGGTTGTTCCATTTTGAACTACTTCAAAATCTTGTCAAGGTATATACTCTTTGAAAATATGTCAAGCGTCTTGATCTATCTCTATAGATCTTGATGCTCAATATGTAAGTAGCTTCACCGAGGTCTTTCTTTGAAAAACTCCTTTCAAACATTCCTTTATGCTCTCTAGAAAATTCTACATTATTTTCGATCAACAATATGTCATTCACATATACTTATCAGAAATGTTGTAGTGCTCCCACTCACTTTCTTGTAAATACATGCTTCATCACAAATTTGTATAAAACCATATGCTTTGATCACTTTATCAAAGCATATATTCCAACTCCGAGATGCTTGCACCAGTCCATAGATGGATCGCTGGAGCTTGATCACTTTGTTAGCACCTTTAGGATCGACAAAACCTTCTGGTTGCATCATATACAACACTTCTTTAAGAAATCCATTAAGAAATGCAGTTTTGACATCCATTTGCTAGATTTCATAAAATGCGGCAACTGCTAACATGATTCGGACAAACTTTTAAGCATCGATACGAGTGATAAACTCTCATCGTAGTCAACACCTTGAACTTGTCGAAAACATTTTTGCAAAAATTCGAGCTTTGTAGATAGTAACACTACTATCAGTGTCCGTCTTCCTCTTGAAGATCCATTTATTCTCAATGACTCACCGATCATAGGGCAGGTCAATCAAAGTCCATACTTTGTTCTCATACATGGATCCCATCTCAGATTTCATGGCCTCAAGCCATTTTGCAGAATCTGGGCTCATAATCGCTTCCTCATAGTTCGTAGGTTCGTCATGGTCAAGTAACATGACTTCCAGAATAGGATTGTCGTACCACTCTGGCGTAGATCTTACTCTGGTTGACCTACGAGGTTCTATAGTAACTTGATCAGAAGTTTCATGATCATCATCATTAGCTCCCTCACTTACTGGTGTAGGAATCTCTGGAACTGATTTCAGTGTTGAACTACTTTCCAATATGGGAGAAGGTACAATTACCTCGTCAAGTTGTACTTTCCTCCCACTCACTTCTTTCGACAGAAACTCCTTCTCTAGAAAGGATCCATTCTTAGCAACGAATGTCTTGCCTTAGGATCTGTGATAGAAGGTGTACCCAACTATCTCCTTTGGGTATCCTATGAAGACACATTTCTCTGATTTGGGTTTGAGATTATTAGGATGAAACTTTTTCACATAAGCATCTCAATGGATTTAGATGGTGCCCTATTTAACGTGAATGCAACTGTCTCTAATGCATAACCCCAAAATGATAGTGGTAAATCAGTAAGAGACATCATAGATCGCACCATATCTAGTAAAGTGCGATTACGATGTTCAGACACACCATTATGATGTGGTGTTCCAGGTGGCGTGAGATGCGAAACTATTCCGCATTGTTTCAAATGAAGACCAAACTCGCAACTCAAATATTCGCCTCCACGATCAGATTGCAGAAACTTTATTTTCTTGTTACGATGATTTTCCACTTCACTCTGAAATTCTTTGAACTTTTTAAATGTTTCAGACTTATGTTTCATCAAGTAGATATACCCATATTTGCTCAAACCATCGTGAAGATCAGAAAATAACAATACCTGCCGCGAGCCTCAACACTCATCGGGACCGCATACATCAATATGTATTATTTCCAATAAGTCATTTGCTCGCTCCATTGTTCCGGAGAACGGAGTCTTAGTCATCTTGCCCATGAAGCATGGTTCACAAGCATCAAGTTATTCATAATCAAGTGATTCCAAAAAACCCATCAACATGGAGTTTCTTCATGCGCTTTACACCAATATGACCTAAACGGCAGTGCCACAAATAAGTTGCACTATTATTATTAACTTTGCATCTTTTGGCTTCAATATTATGAATATGTGTATCACTACGATCGAGATTCAATACACCATTTATATTGAGTGTATGACCATAGAAGGTTTTCTTCATGTAAATAGAACAACAATTATTCTTTGACATAAATGAACAACCGTATTACAATAAACATGATCCAATCATATTCATGCTCAATGCAAACACCAAATAACATTTATTTTAGGTTCAGCACTAATCCCTAAGGTAAAGGGAGTGTGCGATGGTGATCTTACCAACCTTGGAATTGCTTCCAACACATATCATCACCTCGCCCTTAACTAGTCTTTGTTTATTTTGCTACTCCCGTTTCGAGTTACTACTCTTAGCAACTAAACCAGTATCAAATACCAAGGGGTTGCTATAAACACTAGTAAAGTACACATCAATAACATGTATATCAAATATATACTTTTGTTCACTTTGCCATCCTTCTTATCTGCCAAGTATCTAGGGCAGTTCCACTTCCAGTGACCATTTCCTTTGTAGTAGAAGCACTCAGTTCCAGGCTTAGGTCTAGCTTTGAGCTTCTTCATGGGAGTGGCAACTTGCTTGCCTTTCTTCTTTGAAGTTCCTCTTTATTTCCCTTTGCCCTTTTCTTGAAACTAGTGGTCTTGTTAACCATCAACACTTGATGCTATTTCTTGATTTCTACCTTCACCGATTTCAGCATTGCGAAGAGCTTGGGAATTAATTTCGTCATCCCTTGCATATTATAGTTCATCACTAAGTTCTAGTAACTTGGTGATAGTGACTAGAGAACTTTATCAATTACTATCTTATCTGGAAGATTAACTCCCACTTGATTCAAGCAATTATAGTACCCAGACAATCGAAGCACGTGCTCATTGGTTGAGATATTCTCCTCCACCTTGTAGGCAAAGTACTGTCAGAGGTCTCATACCTCTCGACACGGGCATGAGTATGAAATACCAATTTCAACTCTTAGAACATCTTATATGTTTTGTGGCGTTCAAACCGTTTTGAAGTCTCTGTTCTAAGCCATAAAGCATGGTGCACTAAACTATTAAGCAGTCATCATACTGAGCTTTGTCAAACGTTCATAACGTGTGCATCTGCTCCTGCAATAGGTTTGTCACCTAGCGGTGCATCAAGAACATAATTCTTCTGTGCAGCAATGAGGATAATCCTCAGATCACGGACCCAGTCTACATCATTGCTACTATCATCTTTCAACTTATTTTTCTCTAGAAACATATCAAAAATAAACGGGGAGCTACATCGCAAGCTATTGATCTACAACATAGATATGCAGATACTATCAGGACTAAGTTCATGATAAATTAAAGTTCAATTAATCATATTACTTAAGAACTCCCACTTAGATAGACATCCCTCTAGTCATCTAAATGATCACGTGATCCAAATCAACCAAACCATGTCCGATCATCACGTGAGATGGAGTAGTTTTCAATGGTGAACATCACTATGTTGATCATATCTACTATATGATTCATGCTCGACCTTTCGGTCTCCAGTGTTCCGAGGCCATATCTGCATATGCTAGTTTCGTCAAGTTTAACCTGAGTATTCCGCGTGTGCAAAACTGGCTTGCACCCGTTGTATGTGAACGTAGAGCTTATCACACCCGATCATCACGTGGTGTCTTGGCACGACGAACTGTCGCAACGGCGCATACTTAGGGAGAACACTTATACCTTGAAATTTAGTGAGAGATCATCTTATAATGCTACCGCCGAACTAAGAAAAATAAGATACATAAAGGATAAACATCACATGCAATCAAAATATGTGACATGATATGGCCATCATCATCTTGTGCCTTTGATCTTCATCTCCAAAACACCATCATGATCTGTATCGCCACCGGCATGACACCATAATCTCCATCATCTTGATCTCTATCAACGTGTCATCACATGGTCGTCTCACCAACTATTGCTTTTACAACTATTGCTATCGCATAGTGATAAAGTAAAGCAATTATATGGCACTTGCATCTTATGCAATAAAGAGACAGCCATAAGGCTTCTGCCAGTTGCCGATAACTTCAACAAAACATGATCATCTCATACAACAATTTATATCTCATCATGTCTTGACCATATCACATCACAACATGACCTGCAAAAACAAGTTAGACGCCCTCTACTTTGTTGTTGCAAGTTTTATGTGGCTGCTACGGGCTTAGCAAGAACTGTTCTTACCTACGCATTAAAAACCACAACGCGGTATAGTGATTGCTTTTTGATCTTCAGAAAGAACCATGTTCATTGAATCTGATTCAAGTGAAGCTGGAGAAACAGACACCCACCAGCCACCTGTGTGCGAAGCACGTCGGTAGAACGAGTCTCGCGTAAGCGTACACGTAATGTCGGTCTGGGCCGCTTCATCCAACACTGTCACTGAATCAAAAATTGACTAGTGATGGCAAGCAATATGTATATACCCACGCCCACAACTCCTTTGTGTTCTACCCGTGCATATAACATCTACGCATAAACCTGGCTCGGATGCCACTGTTGGGGAACATAGTAATTTCAAAATTTTCCTACGGACACACAAGATCTTGGTGATGCATAGCAATGAGAGGGGAGAGTTTCGTCCATGTACCCTCGTAGACTGTAAGCGGAAGCGTTATGAGAACGTGATTGATGTAGTCGTACGTCTTCACGATCCGACCGATCCAAGTACCGAACATATGGCACCTCCGAGTTCAGCATACGTTCAGCTCGATGACGTCCCACGAACTCCGATCCAGCAGAGCTTCACGGAAGAGTTCCATCAGCACGATGGTGCGATGACGGTGATGATATTGCTACTGACGCAGGGCTTCGCCTAAGCATCGCTACAATATGATCGAGGTGGATTATGGTGGAGGGGGGCACCGCACACGGCTTGGAACAATCAACTTGTGTGTCCTAGGGTGCCCCTCTACCCACGTATATAAAGGAGGGAGGAGGAGGAGGCCGGCCTTAGAGGGGCGCGCCAAGTGTGGGGAGTCCTACTAGGACTCCCAAGTCCTAGTAGGATTCCCCTTTTCCTTTCCGGAGTAGGAGAGAAGAAAAAGGGAAAGAGAGAGGGAGTAGGAAAGGGCAAGGGGGGCGCCGCCCACTTTCCGCTAGTCAAATTTGGACCCATGGGGGGGCGCCTCCTTCCCTTTGGCCTGCCTCCTCTATTCCCGTATGGCCCAATAAGGCCCAATACTTCTCCCGACGAATTCCCGTAACTCTCCGGTACTCCGAAAAATACCCGAATCACTCAGAACCTTTCCAATGTCCGAATATAGGCTTCCAATATATCGATCTTTACGTCTCGACCATTTCAGGACTCCTCGTCATGTCCCCGATCTCATCCGGGACTCCGAACAAACTTCGGTCATCAAATCACATAACTCATAATACAAATCATCACAGAATGTTAAGCGTGCGGACCCTACGGGTTCGAGAACTATGTAGACATGACCGAGACACATCTCCGGTCAATGACCAATAGCGGAACCTGGATGCTCATATTGGCTCCTACATATTCTATGAAGATCTTTATCGGTCAAACCGCATAACAACATACGTTGTTCCCTTTGTCATCGGTATGTTACTTGCCCGAGATTCGATCGTCGGTATCTCAATACCTAGTTCAATCTCGTTACCTGCAAGTCTCTTTACTCATTCCGTAATGCAACATCCCGTAACTAACTCATTAGTCAGATTGCTTGCCAGGTTTATAGTGATGTGCATTACCGAGAGGGCCCAGAGATACCTCTCCGATACACGGAGTGACAAATCCTAATCTCGATCTATGCCAACTCAACAAACACCATCAGAGACACCTGTATAGCACCTTTATAATCACCTAGTTACATTGTGACGTTTGGTAGCACACAAAGTGTTCCTCTGGTATTCGGGAGTTGCATGATCTCATAGTCATAGGAACATGTATAGTTATGGAGAAAGCAATAGCAACAAACTAAACGATCATCGTGCTAAGCTAACAGATGGGTCAAGTCAATCACATCATTCTCTAATGAGGTGATCCCGTTAATCAAATGACAACTCATGTCTATGGTTAGGAAACATAACCATCATTGATTCAACGAGCTAGTCAAGTAGAGGCAAACTAGTGACACTCTGTTGGTCTATGTATTCACACATGTACTAAGTTTCCAGTTAATACAAGTCTAGGATGAATAATAAACATTTATCATGATATAAGTAAATATAAATAACAACTTTATTATTTCCTCTAGGGCATATTTCCTTCAAAAATTGCTCCATATTACCAACATTATACCTCCTCTATATCCAATAGTACTTCATCTCTTCATACTATTGGGATACCCCACATATTGAGATAAAAACTCGTACTTATTTTGTCCGAAGTCCACTCTGTGGAATATCATTATCTTTTCCAGGGGTCAAGTGTCCTCAGAGGGTACTACCACCCTTGAAATGCTCAAATTCATCCATAGACCATATTTCTCATATCCTTGAAAATGGTCAAAATTTTCTTCATAGAGTAACTATTCATAAACTCAAAACCAGTACCAACGATGCTAACTTTATTTATTCTAAAGTGATTACAATCTCCTACATTTCCATTACATGCCTCAACTCAACACCTCAATAAAGGAATTGTTCCCACTATTACTACTATATTTCTTTTTCAACTCAACTATTTCACACAAGCTTCCTTCTCTTTGGGACAATCTCTCGTAATGTGCCCAGCTTCATTACAACGAAAACATATTACTTCGGACAAGTCTCGAGGTGTCCTTGTGATTTCAAAGCCTCCTTGGGTCCTCGGCTTCCTTTTTGGGCAACCGCTGAAGTAGTGCCCTGACTCCTTGCACAAGAAACAAGTGATATGACTGAGGTCCTTCCTGGATTCCAATCTATTTATGTTCCTAGAATTTTCCATTCCAATCAGAGCTTCTATTTCCTGTGGGTCATACTCTACTTCTTCTGTCGTGAATTCTATTAGGTCCCCATTCAGACAATTTTGGGAGATGTCTCCTTCTCCACATGAATAGCATGACTTGGTGTAGGCTTTAATTCTATTTCCTTTGTGTGTGTCCTCAACATCTTCCTTCATCGCCGGTTCTTCTAAAATTTCCATGTGGGCTCCTTTCGTTGCTTCCTTCTTCTGCTAGATGGTTCTTTGTACAATAGGGTAAATGTGACACTGAGTAGGGTAGTGGGTAGTCCCTTCACATAAGAAACAAGTAATCTGCCTAGTTGGGCATTCTTTAGCTGGGTGACTTTCTTCACAAGTAGGGCATTCAACCTTGTGTTCTTTATGGTTGTGTCCTATTTCTCCACAAAGCTTGCATGCACAAGGTTTCTTCATATCATTTCCATAAGGCTTCAATTATTGGGACACATGACGAGAGTTGAGCAGAGTCAACTTAAATTCTTCCCAAGTGGTTACTCCTTGCCATCCATTGATGGTTTGATACATTCTCCACCAAGTAGCAGCACCCCTTTCAAAGCATTGAAGAGCATGTTGGGCCATATCCTTTCCGGCTATAGTGTTATTCTTCATATGATCTTCCATGTTCTGAATCCATCGGTTTGTCTCCAATTGAGTCATCGGTCCAGAAAATATGAGTTCATATCCATTCATCCTCTATTGGGTCCATGGGTTTGGGGTAAGATAAGAGAGATAGAGAGGGGTACACAAGACAAACAATAGTTTTGAAAAGACAGATTTTAATTTGTGGCTGCCGGGAAAACATCAAACAAATGATAGCTCACAAACGTCGCATCTAACATAGGTATATAACAGGGGTTTGGTATTCTAAAGGTCAATAAATCTTCAAAGTCATCAAACTCTTCCAGTCATGTTCATGTCTCTGATGGCTCCTTCCGATCGTGCTTGTCCTTCTCGAGTTCTTTTGCCAGATCATTTCTGTTGACGCGAAGTCTCTCGTGACGTCCTATAATATTCTAGAGTTGTGTCCCAAACTTCTGGGTTTCAACATCCTTGGCATGAACCTTGGTCCTACTGTCCTTCAGTTCCTGACGAATCTCCGGTATCTCGAGGTTTTTATCCTCCCGATTGGCTACTTTCAGCTTTTGGGTCCAAAGTTCTTCACGAAATGCTCCTTGTCAAATATGGCTTCCTGCAGGTCCATCGTAAACTTCTTGATGTAATACTCCAGATCCCGGTGATACACCAACTAAGGTTAAAACTTCATCTTTTGCTGATAGGTGCTCCATTAGCCCCTTTTGTCATCCAATCCTTCCAAAGAAATGCATGCTTAACTCAGCATGGTGACAATAGCATAAGTGGGCGATAACATCATGGATAGCCGTGTTTATGTCCTTGTCATTGCCATGAGCTATCACACCATAGTTGATATCTCCTGCCTTACGGTTTTCTTGACGGCCAAAAACTTGAGTCATGATGCTCCATGTTCCGGTCTTTCTCTAACACACCTTGATCTTAGGTATTGGCAGCTTCAATAGTCTGTCAAGTTCCATAAGGCTGGACCATAGGAAAAGTATTCGTAGTGTTGGCTTTGGTTCAGGGTGAAGCTCTTCATCTAAAATATGTAAGCCAGGGGTTCTTTAGTAAAGAAATTCAAAAGGGTACGAGAATAACTTAAGTGGATCCTATCAGAGCCTTTCAAGTCACTTCACTCTGGGAATTCTTCAGAGCCTTCAAATTTTCCGAGTCTTCGGAGTCTTCACCGTTGTAGTTTCCATTACTCTAATGCACGGTAAAATCCTCTTCATTCTGAAGTGGTCTTAGTTGTTCGATATCTTGTACTTCTTGGAGTGGTCTCATCAGTCGAATCTTCCCGTGGTCAAAAGGGGAAAGGGGGTGTAGTCTAACTAAAAGGGGATATTTGATAAAGCTCTGCAAAGAAGAGAGTTAAAGATATTTTTGAAAATAAAGTTTTATAGAAAAACTTTCCTATGGGCTTGCCAGTTTCTAGGGGTCACGTCCTACAATCAACATGTGCTCTGATACCATCTTGTAGCTACCTGACCCGAATGGATCAAGTCTCTGTGCTTAAGTGTCATCCCTGGATCGGTATGCTGACACACACAGTACTCAAGGATTTATAACAGAGGTAAATCACATGTATAAAGTAACGTAAATACTATTACCTCAATCCATATAGCGGAAGTAAAAACAAAGTTGAGGATTCCCATCAACACCAACGGCAAATTTGAGTGTAGACATTGTAACCCTAACGTATCACTTACTCGTCGTAAGAATCCTGTAACATGAGACGTTGCAGCCATGCAGGTTAGTACATTGAATGTACTGGCAATTTCACACTATAGGTTAATGATGAATAATAGCTATCACTACATGCATATTTGGCTGGTGGAGGCTCTAAGTTTAATTTTGCATAAAGCTAATTTTTTCCTACAACAAAGGAATAAATTTTATTTTAACTACAAAGTTTATGCCAATATTGAGAAGGTAACCCCAACTCAATCCCGAAATAATTAATAACCCAACAATTTCATTAAATAGAGTGATGAGATCAAATCAACAATTCAAGTACCAGATACTCAAGATGTCCATAACTGGGGACATGGCTAATCATGATTAGTTTGTACACTCTGTAGAGGTTTGCGCACTTTTCCCCACAAGACTCGATCTCCTCCATTGAATTTCTAGCACTGCATGATGTATGAGAAACGGATGACCGAGACACAGTCTTTCCGAAGAGGTCCCCTTAACTGATAGATAGGCTGGTAAACCTACAATCCCCTACATCTACTAACCTATCATGGAAAGGATTCCCACAACTTACTCAACTATGCCAGAGCCCATATTGGCATGTGGCTGCACACATAAGTTTCTAGCATGAATAATATTATGATCCCTTCGAGCCTGGGTGGCAAACCATAGGATGATCACAAGGATACCCCGAGATCTCCTTGGAATTCCCCAGGTGCCCACAAACCAATCCACCCAGATGTGTATTAAAGTAGCCACCTTAAGTTAATCATTAGTTAACAATAACTCTCACATCTTTCATGAATTATCTCAAACCAAACCACGTCTACGAGCATAGCATAGCAGTATAATCACAACGTAGTAAATACCCAGGGTTTTAATATAGGACAATAGGTACTACCTCATCTACTACTTCCCAATACCCACATGTTAATCAAATCCTACTCATGCAAGGTTTGAGGCACTACTGGAATTAGCTTCTTTGCCGTCCGCCATGGCGGATGACAAAGGCATGGATCACGGACGGCAAACTTCTTTGCCGTCCACCAACGGACGGCAAAATGTCCGGATGAACACCTGCCAGCAAAGGCCTTCTTTGCCATCCACTTTTTGGAAACAGACGACAAAGGATTTTGCCGTCCGCCATCCGAGGCCAGCAGACGGGAAAGACAACGGGAGGCAGTGCGGTGGCGTGAGAGCCGTTAGGGGGTTAACGGCGTTCTTTGCCGTCTGCCAGCGGACGACAAAGAGTCAAAGCTCTTTGCCGTCCGCTGACAGACGGCAAAGAGCTCAGCTAGGCAGTACTGGGAAGCTGCCACGTGGCCAGCTATGCCGTCCGCTGGCAGACGACAAAGTGATTTGAATCTTTGCCGTCCGCTGGCAGACGGTAAAGTGACCAAATAGGCAGCCAGTGTTCCTAGGTTGTACAGGTAGCTGCCACGTGTCCTCTTTGCTGTCTGCTAGCGGATGGCAAACAGGCTACATATCCCCTGTTTTTATTGGAATCCATTTAATTTCACAGGAATTCACACACAGATATACATATTTTTTTCACATGCACAGCAGACGTATGATGTATCCAACACATAGCTCCATCCATGACAACATACATACATAATAATAAACAGAGTTCCATCCATACATATTACAGTAACATCACAATGTTCATCCAACACATTGTTCCATGCATCCATATAACAAGTTCCACATTTTTTATTGATACAAACGAAAAAAAGAAAAGGGAAACAAGCACTCCATCCATGCAAGCTTCCATATAGTGAATTAAATCTGCAAAATGGGAAACAAGAAAGTTAGAAGAAGAAGACTAGAATCAGAAGAAGAAGAAGAAAATGAAGAAGAAGAAGAAGAAGAAGAAGAAGAAGTAAGCATACTTAGGTAAAATGGAGCTAACATAGCTAATTGTGCCATTTTTGAGTGAACTAAGCATATTATGCCATTTTTGATATAACTTAGAGCTAACTTCATTTTGGAGAAGAAGAAGAAAACTAGAAGAAGAAGAAGAAGACTAGAAGAAGAACTTCTTCTTCTTTTCTTCTTCTTCTTGTTCTTCTTCTTATTTTCTTCCTATTCCTTCTTTTCTTCCTCTTCCTGGATTTTCTTCATCTTATTACGTCATTTGTGGACTAACTAGGCTAAATTATGTCATAAATGGACTAAATAGGCTAAATAAGAAGAAAAATGCCATTTTTGAGCTTACCTAGCTAATTATGCCATTTTTGACCTAACTAAGCATTTTATGAGATATAACTTAGAGCTTACTTCATTTTGGAGAAGAAGAAGAAAACTAGAAGAAGAACAAGACTAGAAGAAGAAGAATAAGAACTTATTCTTCTTCTTCTTCTTCTTCTTTTCTTCTTTTCTTCTTCTTCTTTTCTTCCTATTGCTTCTTTTCTTCCTCTTCCTTGATTTTATTCATCTTATTATGTCATTTGTGGACTAAATAGGCTAAATTATGTCATAAATGGACTAAATAGGCTAAATAAGAAGAAAAATTCCATTTTTGAGCTTACCTAGATAATTATGCCATTTTTTACTTAACTAAGCATAGTATGCCATTTTTGATATAACTTAGAGCTAACTCCATTTTGGAGCAGCAGAAGAAGAAAACTAGAAGAAGAAGAAGAAGAAGAAGAATAATAAGAAGAAGACTAGAAGAAGAAGATCTTCTTCTTCTAGTCTTCTTCTAGTCTTCTTCTTCTTCTCCTTCTTCTCCTTCTTCTTCTTCTTCTTCTTCTTCTCCTTCTTCTTCTTCTTCTTCTTCTTCTTCTTCTCTTCCTATTCCTTCTTTCCTTCCTCTTGCTTGATTTTCTTCATCTTATTATGTCATTTGTGGACTAAATAGGCTAAATTATGTCATAAATGGACTAAAAATGCTAAATAAGAAGAAAAATACCGTTATCACGGAGGTGTAGGAATGGTCGGGTCTGCGCCAGTGCCAGACGGAAGTGAAGGACTGGTCAGGGTTCCGTCATTGGCAAAAGGAGTGGTCGATGCTTGTCAGGAGCCATGCTGCACCAAAGATCATTTCCAATAATGTCTCGTTAGCAAGTTCGCAAACTGAAATGTGAATAGTAGTAAGCACTATCGTGAGCAAGCAATTGCGTACATAAGCACTCATGCAAAAGAATCGAAGAAAAAATCTCGGAAAACTTCAAAAACAAGCAATTAACAATTGCGAACAGAAAACAATTTTTAACAGTACCAAAATTTGGTAGATTTGGTCTTATCAGAAAGTTTAGGTCAAGAGCTTCGATTTTCACAAAGAATCAACCCAATCGGAGTTACGAAACTTAAGTTATGATCAAAAGAAGTTTCTATATGAATCTAAACAAATTTCGAAATTTTAAAAAGTTGATGTCACATGTTCACTGGATAGGTGAAAACAAGATGAAACTATAGGTGCTGGTTTCATCTAATTTGGATGAACGAGTAAAAATTATGGCTATTTGAAAAATCATGGCCAAGCTATTTTACGGAAAAAAATAGATACTGCTAAAAGAATTCTAGGTCTAATGTAACATAGACTAATTGATAATCTAATTATTCTACCGTACTAGTCTAGAAATAATAAACTACGGGAGTATGAAAAGAAAAAAAAACGAAAAAGATATCTTTATAAGTAGAGAAAAGACGATTTCGGAGAGAGGAGACAACTTCCAGAAGTCCCGTCGGAGAGGAGAAAAAATATTTTTCTTTAATGAATCTAGTCAAACCAAAATATTGATTTAACCTGAATCAGATGTTTTTTTAGCCTCTATAGGTCTATATCTATAGGTGGAAAAGAGGCTTAGGATTCTAAGGCTAGGCAATGTGAGACTAAATGTAGACGTAAAAATAGAAAAAAGCACAGGCCAAAGTGTTCGGCCGGCCGGCGCACGCGCGGTGCAGTTTTGTCTTTGAACTTTTTTCTTAAGAAAAAGAAATATTTCTGAAAATAGTATTTTTTCCAAGCATAACCGGAAAATAAATAAAAACAGTTACGGGCATGTCTGCTGACTATGTTGTGCCCATGGGCGATGGATAGTTATAGGCCGCACATGCAGTTTGTTTTTTAAGTAGAAACAGAAAAGGAAAAACTGAATAAAGAAAATAAAAGTAAAATCTTATATAGACATATTATATATCAAAATTTTCAGAAAAAGATTTTCTATAACATGATCATTTTTCTAGCATCAAATAAAATCCACAATGATTTAAATAAAGCAAACAGTGTGACTATTGCAATAAAACCTCATAAAAATCATTTTAAAAATGCCAAAATAATTTCAAATTTATTGCTCTCCATTTTTCTACTGTAGAGAATCATTTTACCCTAATTTCTGTATATTTTAGTTTTTGAGAAAAATAATTTGAATAAAAACCAAATAACTCCAAATTCAAAATAATTTCAAAGAGACTTTCAATTTGATTCTTTTAAACTTCGAACTCATATTTCATATGTTTTGAAGAATTCATTTAACTTCTCTCATGAAAATCATTGAGTTGCTTAAAGTTTCTGAATTTGAAATAGTTCCAAATGGAATTCAATCTTTTCAAAACCCTTTTCATTTATTTAGTTGGAAGAAGTCATGTCATCTTCTCTCTAGGGTTTTGTGATGAAATGAATTTGAATTCATGGAGATCATAAAATGCCAGGTGAAAGTTTGGGAAAGTTCTTTTATTCCCTCTCATTTAACTTTCAAAAAGTTTCAAATTTTACTCAATTTCACACAAGCAACCACACCACAATCAAACAATCAATCGAAACTACTTATTTAATATAACATTCCAAAATTTAAAATTTTGGGATGTTACAACTTATTACTTCCCAATGCCTTCCCCTAGGCCCAAATAATGGTGAAGTGTCTTGTAGTCGACGTTCACATAACACCACTAGAGGAGAGACAACATACACACTACAAAAAAATACATTTCCGTGATGATACATGTTTGTCACAGTAGGTCACGTTTTTTGTCATGCATGTACATCCATGACGATTTTATGACATAATCAAGATAGTCATACCTGTGCTGTCATAGAAGTGTTCCATGACATTACTAAAATTATCATCACGGAAGTGTCCACTTCCATGACGATAAATCACACGTCATAGAAGTGCTGTCGTCAAGGGTGACCGACATGTGGCATCCACCGTAATGGGTCGCCGTTAAGCTATTGGGTTCCGGTTTGGATCCGATAACCAGTTAACAGCGCGGACCAATGGGGATTTTCCATGTGTAAAATTCTCATTGGCCTGCAGATCCACGTGTTGGCCCGGCGTTCGGACAATTTTCATCCAGCGAATGGACAGAACGCGCCTATGATACATCGACACGTGTCTCGGCCCAACAGTGGCCCATTCAGGTTAAAAGGCTGGGCCTGTCAAAATAAGCGGGCCGGCCCATTAGCGGCCTACTTGAGTCAGGCCCATTTACAAGCACGGCTCATACAAGTTACACAAAATCGGCCCATCAAAGGCCCATTCTAGATTTGACAATTTCCAGCCCATCGTCAGTTTAAGTCCGTTAACGGCCTGCTACATCCTTGGGCCCAATTACGTCCCAAGCTTCTTTTGGCCTGTTAGCAGCCCATCGTCAGTTCCAGCCCATTAACGGCCCGAAACGGCTTTCGGGCTTATCTCGGCCCATTCTGCAGTTGGGCCAATTCTAGCCCGTTGTGACTTTAGGCCTGTCATCGGCCCATTAGGTAAATGGGCCAACTCCTAGCCCATTTTGTCTCTCGGCCTGTTAACGGCCCGCACAATAGGTGTGCCTTTGACTTTAGGTCCATTAGGGGCCCATGTTCCGCAGGGCATCATTTCAGCCTAATGCGACTTTCGGCCTGTTAAAAGCCTAGTTTGCAAATTTGGCCTTCTCTGTCCCATAGCACTTTCGCACTACTAGGGAAAACCCGAGTAGTAGCGCTTGGAATATGCATAGTAGTAGCGTTGGGTCTAGTGCTACCACTAAGGCACTACAGCTAACTAGTAGTAGTAACGCTGGAAAGGGAGCACTACTGCTATACCTAGTTAGCAGTAGCGCTTGTTCTAAAAAGCGATGCTGCTAAATTTTCCTGTATTTTTAAAAATACAGCTTATTTTCATTGTGTGGTTTTATATACAGTACTTTCATCATATTATTTTATGACCATGATTACTTAATATATAATAGTGGGTGAAATGAACATGGAGTAGATTCAAGTGGAGGCAACAGGTGGTGCATGTCGGAAGTACTACTCTAATCCAAACTTGATCTAGTTTGGATTAGTAGTACTTTCGATGTGCACCACATGTTGGCTTCACTTGAATCTAATCCAGGTTCATTTCACCCACTATTATATATATAATAAGTAATCATGCTCATATAACAACTTAGCATCATGCATCACCGATCATAGATAATAAATAACTCATCATTGGTATCATAATAACAAGTCATACTCATCATCATCAATCATACAACTTCTACTCGACACCACATCATCATCATAGTCATCTAACCAATCATACTTAGTTGTTCTTAGCATAGGATCATGAGTATTATTAACTAGGACCTACTACCTTCTCTTAGGTAAAATAGCATAAAACAAGATAGGGCCCTGACTCTCAGTTATGGGGAATGGAGATTATCCCGTCTTCAATTCTTGCCTTTCACACAATGTTGCTTCCAAGTACGTTCTTACGACTGTCTATACATTTTTCCATTCTTTGATTTTCATGTCTCCACTTCTTTTAGAAATCCAATATGGACAGGTGAGATCCATATGATTACCTGACCGTATGCTCAAAACATCAAGGCGACCATTCTAATACATCAGATGAGGCACACAGTCATTCGGGATTTTCTGTTGAAAAACATAGTAATAGCTTCGTAGTTAGCAATGTAGTTAAGTTTTAAAAGAATTTATGCAAAAGATGCACGGATGTCGTAATACTAAAAAAAATCTTACCATGGAATCTCCATGGATGTCACCATAGTTCAACACGTGCACTAGTGGCACGTATTGACCATAATGTGGAGGAGTTTTATAATAGATATTGTAATTCTCAAGATCAGTACAAAATGCGACAAAATGATTTTTCTCCTGATAAGTTAACTCAGAGCCATCGATGTAGTAGGTTCTGTCTACCATATACCGCACATTGTTTTAACAATGAAAATAAGCTCTCAATGGAAATAAGCTGTCAACTATTTTGAAATGAACAATATAAATTAGTTAATAACTATGTTTGAGAAACTCACAAAGCGGTAGAATTGGAAGCGTATCAACAATGACCCAAATGTCCATGTTGTCTTGGTCCATGTCAGGATCACCAAGATCCATGGTGACAAGCATACCCTCATAAAAGCATACATCTTGCAAAGTGCTTCCCAATTTTTGCAACCAAAATGGGTTACGCTCTCAGAATTATACAGATTTACTTCAAAATCCACATCATGATGGGTCCTTAGGTGAATTTTCTTTGTTTCAAAATTTTCATGGTCTTCAAAATGCATCCTTTCCCAGACACAGCGTCTTGCATGGCATGAGATAAGCTACTCAAATTGTAAAACATGAAAATTACACGTTGAAATAGTTGAAGTCATGCTTAATTACGAAAAAAACACTTTTCGTTGTTGCGTACCATTTCAACATCGAAGGTCTCCTGGAGCTTAATGTTGAAGCGCCGATCTTCGTCTAGGTGAGGCCTATCGCACAGACCTCGGTCGTCTTTGCACCAGCTACACTCCCCCGGGAGACTTTCATCGTCCGATGACAACATTTCCTACATTCATAATTCAAAGATTAAATTTGTACAATTCAATATATGTAACATAAAAATTAAATTAGATCATTATTATTCATCATAGTTAACTGTCGGTCTGCCGAGTCTATATGGTGGAGACTCTCCCTCACTGATTCCCCTCTGACATTTGCGACCGTCAGTGATGGTTGTTACTCCTCCTTCCCCTAGTGCATAAAAAAGGTCTAGCACAAGGAGAAGAAGGAGAAACGACTCCCACGACAACAGTCGGGATTCTTCGTCCTCTCTCATATATGGTGGATACACTCCCTCATAGAATTTTCGACCGTCGGTGATGGTCGTTATTCCTCTTGCCCGTAGTGCACAACAAAGGTCTAGCACAAGGAGAAGAAGGAAAAACGACCCCCACGACAACAGTCGGGCTTCTTCGTCCTCTCTCATATATGGTGGATACACTCCCTCACTGATTTTTCGACCTTCGGTGATGGAGCCTCGACAGACTTAAAGTCAACACGAAATGTCGTTTAATTATTTTTTGAGAAAATCCAAGCCACTTGATATTTCCTACATATTCTAGCACAAGTCATGACAGAATTCACAGAAAAATCCGGCATGGCCTTTGCTAAAAAAGGACATATCGAGCGCCTAAAATTTGCCGGAACAAAAATTAATCAACACTCCGGCAAAACATAGGCCACTATAGGAGGTGTAACCTGCAAACATGGCCGACCACTTTGGCAAGCACATATCCTATTTGAGCAACACAAGATATACATGTTTATATCTACATCATATGGGAAAGCACATATCTAAATCGTAAAATAAATTAGTATTCAAATTAGCATTCATTCAATAAGCAAAACTAAATCATCTCTTTCGTCCGTACATCATTGAATATTATCACTAATAGATCTCAAATAGTATCATACATATAACATCACTAATACAGCTAAAACCGTAGCAAATAACGGGTATCGGCGCGGGCGGTGGACACCCAAAGAGAAGGAACCATCACATGATCATAGCTCCAGTGAGATCCCTGGAGAACCTCCCAAGTATTGGAGAACCTGCCCTCCAACGCAACCATGTAGCGACGGACGTGCTCGTCCTCCTCACTGACATACCACCTCTACGGGGTCCTCAAGCCTCCGCACCGTCACTAGCCCACGCGACCGCCACCAAAGAAGGTTCGGGTCAACGACGGGCTGGCTCCTCACCAAGTTGCGCCCCCGAAAGGTAGCACCTCCCAATACCAGCCTGGCGGAGCCCAGTCCTGGACATGGCTCCTCACCAAGCCCAGGCCTCCTCCGCCGAGTCGACGACGAGGATGCGCGATAGGCATCGTCGACATCGATGTGGGAATAATTGCTTTAACTAAAAAATAACAAAAAATGTGACATCTAAAACACCTAAATTCCATTAACTACACCTAATTAAAAACCTACATTTTGAACATGATTCGATCATAACTAGGGTTCATACTACATTATTCTAAGATTAAACACCTAAAATACCTAAATTAAATTAAGAACATGGGGTGGCTGCTCTCACCTCGATCGAGGTCGGAGGGGGTCGGTGACGGGGATGACGGCGGGGATGATGCAGGGGCTCCTTCATTTCTGCAAAAACAAAATATAAACAAAAACATTATTATCATCATCTTAGGACTTAGTGAAACTCCATAAGCTACATTAAATTACTTTATTCAAATTTACTTATAATTTTCTATTCTATTCAAATTTTCTAAAAATTTCCTATTCTATTCAAAAGACCTACATTTACTTATTTTTTTCAATTTCATATTTTATTCTATTCAAATTTACTTATTCAAAATTTCTAAAAATTTCCTATTCTATTCAAAAGACTTACATGTACTTATTCATTTCAAATAACTTATTCAAATTTTCTAAAAACAAAATATACTAAAAACCTACATTTACTAAAAAGAAAAACCTACATTTAATAAAAACTAAAACCTATTTACAGAAAGGAGGAGGAGGAGGTGTGGGAGGAGTCCAGGAGGAGGGGAAGGAGGAGGAGAGAGCAGGAGGGGGAGGAGGTGAAAGGATCAAGAAGAAGTGTCTAGAGGGGGGTGATTAGACACTAAGTGCCAAAAGTTGCAGTTTTTAATATTCTTAAGTTTAAGTGGAGTTTAAGAACATGTTTAACAAACACAATACATATCAAGAAAGCATGCAATGAGTATATGAGAAGTGGAAAGTAAAGCATGCAACTTGCAAGAATGTAAGGAGAATGGTTTGGAGTATTCAAACGCAATTGGAGACACGGATGTTTTTGTCGTGGTTCTGATAGGTGGTGCTATTGTACATCCACGTTGATGGATACTTCAACCGACGGAGGGTAACGGTTGTGCGAGTCCACGGATTGCTCCACCCACAAAGGGTCCACGAAGAAGCAACCTTGTCTATTCCATCACGGCCGTCGCCCACGAAGGACTTGCCTCACTAGCGGTAGATCTTCACGAAGTAGGCGATCTCCTTGCCCTTACAAACTCCTTGGTTCAACTCCACAATCTTGTTGGAGGCTCCCAAGTGACACCTAGCCAATCTAGGAGACACCACTCTCCAAGAGGTAACAAATGGTGTGTTGATGATGAACTCCTTGCTCTTGTGCTTCAAATGATAGTCTCCCCAACACTCAACTCTCTCTCACAGGATTTGGATTTGGTGGAAAGAATATTTGAGTGGAAAGCACCTTGGGGAAGGCTAGAGATCAAGATTCATATGGTTGGAATGGAATATCTTGACCTCAACACAAGTGTAGGTGGTTCTCTCTCAGAAAATGTGTATTGGAAGTGTAGGTATGTTCTGATGGCTCTCTCCATGAATGAAGAGTGGGTGGAGGGGTATATGTAGCCTCCACACAAAATCTAACCGTTACACTCAATTTACCAATCTCGGTAAGACCGACGGGAAAAACTAGGTCGAACCGATTCAGTGAACCTAGTGACCGTTAGGGTTTTTGGTGGGACTGACTAGTTCAACTCGGTGGAACCGATGTGCTAGGGTTAGGGTAAAACCAAAACTCGGTTTGACCAATTACTCAAACTCGGTGGGACCAATTTGGGTAATAAGCAAAACAGAGAGTTGGCCAAGCAAACTCGGTGGGGCCGATTGCATATCTCGGTGGGACCGAAAATATTGCAACAGGTAACAGAGAGTTTGGAAGCCCATCTCGGTGAGACCAAACTGATTAGGGTTTCTGGCAGTGGCTATGTTAACTGAACTCGGTGGCTCCGGATAGAAAGAATCGGTGGGGCCGAGTTTGACTTTTGGTTTAGGTCATATGTGGATGTGGGAAGGTAGTTGAGGGTTTTGGAGCATATCACTAAGCACTTTGAGCAAGCAAGCCATTAAGCAACACCTCATCCCCTCTTGATAGTATTGGCTTTTCCTATAGACTCAATGTGATCTTGGATCACTAAAATAGAAAATGTAGAGTCTTGATCTTGAAGCTTGAGCCAATCCTTGTCCTTAGCATCTTGAAGGGGTTCCACATCCTCTAGTCCATGCCACTCCATTGTTGAACTTATCTGGAACATACTAGGTAAAAGTCTTAGTCCAACAAGAGATATGTTGACATTAATTACCAAAACCACCCAGGGAGCACTTGTGCTTTCAGTCTCCCCCTTTTTGGTAATTGATGACAACATACATCAAAGCTTTAGATAAAGATATAGAGAATAGCAAGTAAAGCTTTGGAAAGACATGTAACATGCATAGGCTCCCCCTACATGTACGCAATCATGTGAATATTGAATATAGGAGCATGTGAATGCGTAAACATGACAGAGTAAGCAATGTGTTACATGTATCTTGGCTATATGCATCAGAGCAAATGATGTGAATGTGAGAAATGTACCTTCATGCTCATGAGTCCTTCTTGCAAATAGTATGTACATCAGCAAGGATTTCTCATTCACATGACTGAGATGCATATACTTAACTTGTGGTCTTGAGTTGGCTTAGGATGGGATGAACCTGCGCAAACAAGGTTAAGTAACACAGATACACCTACTAACCAGAGCAAAACAAGAGAAACCACAAGAGAACCAAGACTGGGATGACATGTAGAGTGAGTACTAAGTACCACATTGTATATAGACATGTCCCCAAAGGTAAAGATATGCAATAAAATCAGAGATTTCCTTCCCTTAGATGTCTTGCTCCCCCTGAATCTGCATGGGATATTGGGAGAAGATAAGGAACAGAAAATTAGAGCAACAAAAAAAAGAAACAACAGAGCTTGAGCTAAAGCAAGCAACCAAACATGTCTTTCCCCTCTTAAAGACATGTGACATCTCTCCTCTTGAACACCAAGCATCTGGGGTCTTTGATGATATTACTTTCTCCTAGTTGAGAAACTCTCTCCCCCTGAGTATTCTCTCTTTCTCCCCCTATAGGAAGGATTAAGTTTTGATGTGATCTCTCTCTCCCCATTTGGCATCAATTTCCAAGAAGGGCTCTTCTGGACATGTGATACAAATGGGTTGGTCCTCGAGTCATAGAGCAAAGCAGCATGTCTAATATGATGCTGGTAGAGGACAAGAATCATTGAGTGGAGCTGGAGCAAACAGAAATCAGGAATAAGTGGCAAGTTGGTTTTCCTGTGATGGAATCGGTGACACCGAGTTGTGGGCTTTGGTTGCACCAAAAGATTTCGGTTGGGCCGAAGAGAACAAACCGGTGTGACCGAGTTCATCAGAGTGAAACCACTTGTCACCTCAGCTAACTAGACAAGTAAGATCTCACAAGGATATGCAAGGAATTAACTGAAAGATTTGCAATGAATTGGATGCAGAAAATGCAGAACAAAAAGGAAAGAAAAGAAACTAAAAGTTCTAGATGAAGTTTTTTTGAAAGGGGAAACAAATATGCAAATGCAAAAGCACGGAGAAACACTAGATAACTTCATCTAGAAATGGTCGGTGACAAAGTCACCTATGTTAGAGTATATCGACTTAGGAGTCAAGTGAGAGCACTTGATCATAGGTCATACTCATCGTTTAAGCTCAAAATGGGGTTACCATTTTTTGGTTAAGCCTTTTGATGTATTCAAATCTTGTCGAGTTGCTTTGACTCATGACTTGGAGTAAAGCTTCTCTAAGATGGAATAACATACCTTGGGTGGTGGTGTTGATCTTGTTCATGTAGTTGAACTTGTGTGGGTTGCTCAAGGTTGATGTAGTTCATCAAGGGTTGGGAGCACCACTTGGAGTTTGAGTTCATCTACCTACATGGGTTAGCTTTGCAAAGAAGAGCACTTGTGTATCCAAAATGACAATCATGAGACTCATCATGGAATTTGCCAAAGGATATGTTTGAATGGTTTCGTGCTTCCTTGTCTTCAACCACCATTGTGTAGAGACTTGGTGATGTAGAGATTGCTCAAGATGTGAGTGAGTTGCAATCTCATAGATTTAGATTCAACCAAGTACCTACATGGGTTAGATAACATGCAAGGTACAAATATATCCAAGACATATGAATAGCATCATAAGAGAAATATCGAGGATTAGTCATAGGCTCATGCCCCGCATGTAGCAAATGGAGTTCCTACTCCAAGTTTGAAGCATCAATGATGTTCAATTCACCTCTCAACCTAAAAAACACTTTCTCATCAAGTGGTTTAGTGAATATATCCGCCAATTGCTTATCGGTGCGAACATGCTTAAGGTTAATGTCCCCCTTTGCAACATGATCTCGAATGAAATGATGATGAACTTCAATATGCTTAGTTCGAGAATGTTGCATGGGATTGTGAGCAATCTTAATAGCACTTTCATTGTCACATAGCAATGGAACATGTTTCACATATATCCCATAATCTTTAAGAGTTTGGGTCATCCAAAGTAATTGAGCGCAACATGAACCAGCGGCAATGTATTCCGCTTCGGCGGTGGATAAGGATACCGAGTTTTGTTTCTTGGAAGACCAAGACACAAGAGATCTACCAAGGAATTGACAAGTACCCGAAGTGGACTTTCTATCAACCTTGTCTCCGGCATAGTCCAAATCAGAGTAGCCAACAAGATCAAAAGAGGACCTCTTCGGATACCAAATGCCAAAATTTGGTGTATGGATTAGGTATCTCACTATCCTTTTCACAGCCTTAAGATGACATTCTTTGGGAGCAGCTTGATATCATGCACACATGCACACACTTAGCATAATATCGGGACAAGAGGCACATAAATATAACAATGGACCAATCATAGAGCGATAAACCTTTTGATCAACCGGTTCACCATCTTTGGTCAAATCAAGATGTCCACTAGTAGGCTTGGGTGTAGTCATACCTTTGCATTCTTGCATATTGAACTTCTTGAATAAGTCATTGGTGTACTTCGTTTGAGAGACAAAGGTACCTTCCTTAGTTTGCTTGATTTGCAAACCGAGAAAGAATTTGAGTTCACTCATCATAGACATCTCAAACTTCTCCGACATTAGCTTTCCAAACTTCTTACTAAAATGAGGGTTAGTTGAACCAAATATGATATCATCAACATAAATTTGGCACACAAATAGTTCTCCGTTAACCCATTTATTAAAAAGAGTAGAATCAATTTTACCAATTTCAAAGCTTTTTTCAATAAGGAACTTGGTCAGGGATTTATACCATGCTCTAGGAGCTTGTTTAAGACCATAAAGGGCTTTGTGAAGTTTGTAAACATGATTAGGTTTCCTAGGATTGACGAAGCCGGGAGGTTGCTTAACATAAACTTCCTCTTCGATTTTGCCATTTAGAAAAGCACTTTTAATGTCCATTTGGTACAAGGTGATATCATGGTGATTAGCATAAGCAAGTAAGATGCGAATGGACTCAAGTCTAGCAATGGGAGCATATGTCTCACCATAGTCCATACCTTCAACTTGTGTGTAGCCTTGGGCGACGAGACGTGCTTTGTTGCGAACCACTTGTCCATCTTCATCTTGCTTGTTGTGAAACACCCATTTGGTACCAATGATGTTGTGGTTGTTGTCGGGTTTCTCGACTAATGTCCACACTTGATTTCTCTCAAAGTTGTGTAGCTCTTCATGCATAGCGTTTATCCAGTCCGGATCCTCCAATGCTTCTTCAACCTTCATAGGTTCAATGCTAGAGATGAATGAATAATGTTCACAAAAGTTAGCTAAACGAGTTTTAGAGCGAGTGATTCTCCCGGTTTGGATATCATTGTAGATTTGCTCGACGGGATGATCCTTAGCAATTCTTGCTCGAACTCATGAAAGCTTTTGCTTGGGTCAGGGTGGAACATCCTCTTCATCATGTGCTTCTTCTTGGCCTTCTTCATTGTTGACATTGTCGTTCTCTTGTCGTGGTGGTGAAGGAGGTTGTTGATGTTCATCTTGGTGCACTTCCTCGTTTTCTTCATCTTGGCGTGTCCCACTTGTGGATGCTTCCATATCAACTCTTGGTTCACCTTGTCGTGAGGTAGAAGCTTCCATTTGGACGGACGAGGTACTCTCCTTCACTTCCGTTGGATGAATCTTGCCAATGGACAAGTCTTGAATTGCTTCCGAAGGGTCTTTGTCTCCTACATCAATTGGCAATTGCTCTACTTGCGAGCCATTAGATTCATCAAACTTCACATCTACCGTCTCTTCAACCTTTCGGGTGAAATTGTTGTAGACACAGTAAGTGTGAGAGTTTGAGCCATAACCAAGTAGGAAACCTTCATGAGATTTAGGAGCAAATTTAGAACGACGATGCTTATCAAGAATGTAGCACTTTGAGCCGAATACTCGAAAGTATCCAACTTGGGGTTTGTTACCGGTGAGGAGCTCGTATGCCATCTTGCCGAGTAGCTTGTGAAGATACAAGTGATTTGTTGCATGACAAGCTGTCTCAACCTCTTCCGCCCAAAAGTGCTTTGGTGTTTTGCACTCATCAAACATCATTCTTGCCATCTCGATAAGAGTCTGGTTTTTCCTTTCAACAACTCCATTTTTTGAGGTGTGTACATTGCCGAGAACTCGTGTGAAATCCCTTCTTCGTTAATAAAGGTGTCCACATTTGCGTTCTTGAACTCTGTTTCGTTGTCGCTCCGAACCTTCTTGATCTTCACGGCAAACTGATTTTGGGCCTTCCTAGCGAAGTTTTTGAAGATCTTTTGGACCTGCGATTTGTCATCAAGAAAGAACACCCACGCAAATCTGAAAAATCGTCAACTATGACTAGACCAAATGAGTTACCACCGAGACTCTTGTAGGCATTTGGACCAAAAAGATCCATGTGAAGTAGCTCGAGTGGTCTTCTTGTGGTCATGATGTTCTTCGCGCGATGACTTCCTCCAACTTGTTTCCCTGCTTGACAAGCACTACAAAGTCTATCCTTGTCAAATATGACATCTTTTATTCCAAGGATATGATCACCTTTAAAAAGCTTATCAAGATTTCGCATACCAACATGACCTAGTCTTCTATGCCACAACCAGCCTTTAGAAGATTTGGCAATTAAGCAAGTTTTAGGTTGAGCCTTTTTAGTGAAATCAACAATGTAAAGATCTCCTCTATGTATACCGGTAAAGACCATTTTATGATTATCTCTACGAAACACTTGGCAGTCTACTTCAGTAAATAGGACATTGAAACCGAAATCAGCAAGTCTAGATACTGAAAGTAAGTTGTAGCCAAGAGATTCAACGAGCATGATATTTTGTATGGAGCTATCATGTGAGATGGCCACCTTACCAAGGCCAACCACCTTACCCTTTGAATTATCACCAAAAGTGACATACTTTCGAGGGCCGTCATTTTCAGCAAGCTCACGGAACATGTCTTTATCTCCGGTCATATGATCAGTGCATCCACTATCAAGGACCCATTCCTTTCCTCCAGCCATGTAGCCGCGAAGATTTGCCATAAGACCAAAGTGTCTCATCGCATCATCGAGATCATAGTCACTATCATCATCATCATCATCATCCTCATCCGAGTATTCATGTTCAACATCATCTTGTGATTGATCAATTCCTAGAGAGGGAAATTCATTAGATAAATGATCATTTCTATAGTTATCTTTATGAACTCTAATAGCTCTGGAAATGATATAGCTAATGATTCCAATATCTCCTTTGGCACTCGTAAGATTAGTAAGCTCAAATAAGCAGTCACCAAATTTGGGATCAGTGGAACTCATCTTAATCAAGGCAATAGACTTATGGATGATTTCATCTAGATCTTTCAAGGAATAATTAGGAAAGAGTTCCTCAAAAAATTTCCATATGGTGTAGGCACACTTAAGAGTCGGCAAACATCCAATCAAGTTTCTAGGCAAGCCTCTAGTGATAAGATTAACAGTTCTAAGATTGCGAATCATGTCAATTGACTCATCAAGGGTAGGATGCATGGGATCAACATGAGGTGCACAAGGGCTAGCAATATACTTGCTCAAATGATAATCATTGAAAATCTCAAGCATTTCATTTTTCCACTCATGAAAATATTCTCCATCAAGAATAGGTACTCTATGTCTAAGACTCCCCAAAGAAGACACATCCATCTTCCTCCTATGGTGTTTAAACCAAGGCAATGGATACCAAGGCTCTGATACCAATTGAAAGGATCAAGAAGAAGTATCTAGAGGGGGGGTGATTAGACACTAAGTGCCAAAAGTTGCAGTTTTTAATATTATTTAGTTTAAGTGGAGTTTAAGAACAAGTTTAACAAACACAATACATATCAAGCAAGCATCCAATGAGTATATGAGCATCGGAAAGTAAAGCATGCAACTTGCAAGAATGTAAGGAGAAGGGTTTGGAGTATTCAAATGCAATTGGAGACACGGATGTTTTTGTCGTGGTTCCGATATGTGGTGCTATCGTACATCCACGTTGATGGAGACTTCAACCCACGGAGGGTAACGGTTGTGCGAGTCCACGGAGGGCTCCACCCACGAAGGGTCCACGAAGAAGCAACCTTGTCTATTCCATCACGGCCGTCGCCCACGAAGGACTTGCCTCACTAGCGGTAGATCTCCACAATCTTGTTGGAGGCTCCCAAGTGACACCTAGCCAATCTAGGAGACACCACTCTCCAAGAGGTAACAAATTGTGTGTTGATGATGAACTCCTTGCTCTTGTGCTTCAAATGATAGTCTCCCCAACACTCAACTCTCTCTCACAGGATTTGGATTTGGTGGAAAGAAGATTTGAGTGGAAAGCACCTTGAGATCAAGATTCATATGGTTGGAATTGAATATCTTGACCTCAACACAAGTGTACGTGGTTCTCTCTCAGAAAATGTGTATTGGAAGTGTAGGTATGTTCTGATGGCTCTCTCCATGAATGAAGAGTGGGTGGAGGGGTATATATAGCCTCCACACAAAATCTAACCGTTACACTCAATTTACCAATCTCGGTTAGACCGAAGGGAAAAACTCGGTCAGACCGATTTAGTAAACCTAGTGACCGTTAGGGTTTTTGGTGGGACCGACTAGTTCAACTCGGTGGAACCGATGTGCTAGGGTTAGGGTAAAACCAAAACTCGGTTTGACCGATTACTCAAACTCGGTGGGACCGATTTGGGTAATAGGCAAAACAGAGAGTTGGCCAAGCAAACTCGGTGGGGCCAATTGCATATCTCGGTGGGACCAAAAATATGTTGGAAATATGCCCTAGAGGCAATAATAAAATGGTTATTATTATACTTCTTTGTTCATGATAATTGTCTATTGTTCATGCTATAATTGTGTTATCCAGAAATCGTAATACATGTGTCAATACATAGACCACAACACATCCCTAGTGAGCCTCTAGTTGACTAGCTCGTTGATCAAAAGATAGTCATGGTTTCCTGACTATGGACATTGGATGTCATTTATAACGGGATCACATCATTAGGAGAATGATGTGATGGACAAGACCCAATCCTAAGCATAGCTCAAAGATCGTGTAGTTCGTTTGCTGTAGCTTTTCCGAATGTCAAGTATCATTTCCTTAGACCATGAGATTGTGCAACTCCCGGATACCGTAGGAGTGCTTTGGGTGTGCCAAACGTCACAACATAACTGGGTGACTATAAAGGTACACTACAGGTATCTCCGAAAGTGTCTGTTGGGTTGGCACAAATCGAGACTGGGATTTGTCACTCCGTATGACGGAGCGGTATCTCTGGCCCACTCGGTAATGCATCATCATAATGAGCTCAATGTGACCAAGTGGTTGATCACGGGATCATGCATTACGGCATGAGTAAAGTGACTTGCCGGTAACGAGATTGAACGAGGTATTAGGATACCGACGATCGAGTCTTGGGCAAGTAACGTACCGATTGACAAAGGGAATTGTATACGGATTGATTGAATCCTCGACATCGTGGTTCATCCGATGAGATCATCGTGGATCATGTGGGAGCCAACATGGGTATCCAGATCCCGCTGTTGGTTATTGACCGGAGAGGCGTCTCGGTCATGTCTGCATGTCTCCCGAACCCGTAGGGTCTACACACTTAAGGTTCGGTGACGCTAGGGTTGTAGAGATATTAGTATGCAGTAACCCGAAAGTTGTTCGGAGTCCCGGATGAGATCCCGAATGTCACGAGGAGTTCCGGAATGGTCCGGAGGTAAAGATTTATATATAGGAAGTCCAGTTTCGGCCATCGGGAAGGTTTCGGGGGTCGCCGGTATTGTACCGGGACCACCGGAAGGGTCCCAGGGGTCCATCGGGTGGGGCCACCTATCCCGGAGGGCCCCATGGGCTGAAGTGGGAGGGGAACCAGCCCCTGGTGGGCTGGTGCGCCCCCCTTGGGCCTCCCCTGCGCCTAGGGTTGGGAAACCC
>NC_041382.1:577132641-577142658 GCF_002162155.2 Triticum dicoccoides
GCCCCTATAGAAATAGGGGGGGAGGGAGGGCAGCCGCAGCCTTGCTCTTGGCGCCTCCCTCTCCCTCCGTAACACCTCGCCTCCCCGCTTGCGCTTGGCGAAGCCCTGCCGGGATCCTGCTGCATCCACCACCACGTCGTCGTGCTGCTGGATCTTCATCAACCTCTCCTTCCCCATTGCTGGATCAAGAAGGAGGAGACATCTTCCCAACCGTATGTGTGTTGAACGCGGAGGTGCTGTCCGTTCGGCACTTGGTCATCGGTGATTTGGATCACGACGAGTACGACTCCATCAACCCCGTTCTCTTGAACGCTTCCACACGCGATCTACAAGGGTATCTAGATGCACTCGTCTCTCCCTCGTTGCTAGATGACTCCATAGATTGATCTTGGTGATGCGTAGAAAATTTTAAAATTCTGCTACGTTCCCCAACAGTGGCATCATGAGCTAGGTCTATGCGTAGTTTCTATGCACGAGTAGAACACAAAGCAGTTGTGGGCGTCGATATTGTCAATTTGCTTGCCGTTACTAGTCTTATCTTGATTCGGCGGCATCGTGGGATGAAGCGGCCCAGACCGACCTTACACGTACGCTTACGTGAGACTGGTTCCACCGATTGACATGCACTAGTTGCATAAGGTGGCTGGCGGGTGTCTGTCTCTCCCACTTTAGTCGGATCGGATTCGATGAACAGGGTCCTTATGAAGGGTAAATAGAAATTGGCAATTCACGTTGTGGTTTTGGCGTAGGTAAGAAACGTTCTTGCTAGAAACCTATAGCAGCCACGTAAAAACTTGCAACAACAATTAGAAGACGTCTAACTTGTTTTTGCAGCAAGTGTTTTGTGATGTGATATGGCCAAAGGATGTGATGAATGATATATGTGATGTATGAGATGATCATGTTCTTGTAATAGGAATCACGACTTGCATGTCGATGAGTATGACAACCGGCAGGAGCCATAGGAGTTGTCTTAATTTATTTGTGACCTGCGTGTCAACATATAACGTCATGTAATTACTTTACTTTATTGCTAAATCGCTAGCCATAGTAGTAGAAGTAATAGATGACGAGACAACTTCAAGAAGACACGATGATGGAGATCATGGTGTCATGCCGATGACAACGATGATCATGGAGTCCCAAAGATGGAGATCAAAAGGAACAAATGATATTGGCCATATCATGTCACTATTTGATTGCATGTGATGTTTATCATGTTTTACATCTTATTTGCTTAGAACGACGGTAGCTTAAATAAGATGATCCCTCGTAATAATTTCAAGAAAGTGTTCCCCCTAACTGTGCACCGTTGCGAAGGTTCGTTGTTTCGAAGCACCACGTGATGATCGGGTGTGATTGATTCTAATGTTCGAATACAACAGGTGTAAGCCAGATTTACACACGCAATACACTTAGGTTGACTTGAAGAGCCTAGCATGTACAGACATGGCCTCGGAACACAGAAGACCAAAAGGTCGAGCATGAGTCGTATAGAAGATACGATCAACATAAAGATGTTCACCGATGTTGACTAGTCCGTCTCAGTGATGATCGGACACGGCCTAGTTAACTCGGATCATGTTTCACTTAGATGACTGGAGGGATGTCTATCTGAGTGGGAGTTCATTGTATAATTTGATTAGATGAACTTAATTATCATGAACTTAGTCTAAAATCTTTACAATATGTCTTGTAGATCAAATGGCCCACGTTGTCCTCAATTTCAACGCGTTCCTAGAGAAAACCAAGCTGAAAGACGATGGCAACAACTATACGGACTGGGTCCGGAACCTGAGGATCATCCTCATAGCTGCAAAGAAAGATTATGTCCTAGAAGCACCGCTAGGTGACGCACCTGTCCCAGAGAACCAAGACGTTATGAACGCTTGGCAGTCACATGTTGATGATTACTCCCTCGTTCAGTACGGCATGCTTTACAGCTTAGAACCGGGGCTCCAAAAGCGTTTTGAGAGACACGGAGCATATGAGATGTTCGGAGAGCTGAAAATGGTTTTTCAAGCTCATGCCCGGGTCGAGAATATGAAGTCTCCGACAAGTTCTTCAGCTGTAAGATGGAGGAAAATAGTTCTGTCAGTGAGGACATACTCAAAATGTCTGGGTTGCATAACCGCTTGACTCAGCTGGGAGTTAATCTCCCGGATGACGCAGTCATTGACAGAATCCTTCAGTCGCTTCCACCAAGCTACAAGAGCTTTGCGATGAACTTTAATATGCAGGGGATGGAAAAGACCATTCCTGAGGTATATTCAATGCTGAAATCAGCAGAGGTGGAAATCAAAAAGGAACATCAAGTGTTGATGGTGAATAAAACCACTAAGTTCAAGAAAGGCAAGGGTAAGAAGAACTTCAAGAAGGATGGCAAGGGAGTTGCCGCGCCCGGTAAGCAAGCTGCCGGGAAGAAGCCAAAGAATGGACCCAAGCCTGAGACTAAGTGTTTTTATTGCAAGGGAAGTGGTCACTTGAAGCGGAACTGCCCCAAATACTTAGCGGACAAGAAGGCCGGCAACACTAAAGGTATATGTGATATACATGTAATTGATGTGTACCTTACCAGTACTCATAGTAGCTCCTGGGTATTTGATACCGGTGCGATTGCTCACATTTGTAACTCAAAGCAGGAGCTGCGGAATAAACGGAGACTGGCGAAGGACGAGGTGACGATGCGCGTCGGGAATGGTTCCAAGGTCGATGTGATCGCCGTCGGCACGCTGCCTCTACATTTACCTACGTGATTAGTTTTAAACCTCAATAATTGTTATTTAGTGCCAGCTTTGAGCATGAACATTGTATCAGGATCTCGTTTAATTCGAGATGGCTACTCATTTAAATCCGATAATAATGGTTGTTCTATTTATATGAGAGATATGTTTTATGGTCATGCTCCGTTGGTGAATGGTTTATTCTTAATGAATCTCGAGCGTAATGTTACACATATTCATAGTGTGAATACCAAAAGATGTAAGGTTGATAATGATAGTCCCACATACTTGTGGCACTGCCGCCTTGGTCACATAGGTGTCAAACGCATGAAGAAGCTCCATGCAGATGGACTTTTAGAGTCTCTTGATTACGAATCATTTGACACGTGCGAACCATGCCTCATGGGTAAAATGACCAAGACTCTGTTCTCAGGAACAATGGAGCGAGCAACCAACTTATTGGAAACCATACATACTGATGTGTGCGGTCCAATGAGTGTTGAGGCTCACGGTGGCTATCGTTATGTTCTCACCCTCACTGATGACTTGAGTAGATATGGGTATGTCTACTTAATGAAACACAAGTCCGAGACCTTTGAAAAGTTCAAGGAATTTCAGAGTGAGGTTGAGAATCAACATGACAGGAAAATCAAGTTCTTAGGATCAGATCGTGGGGGAGAATACTTGAGTCACGAATTTGGCACACACTTAAGAAAATGTGGAATAGTTTCACAACTCACGCCGCCTGGAACACCTCAATGTAATGGTGTGTCCGAACGTCGTAATCACACTCTATTAGATATGGTGTTGTCCATTCGGCACTTGGTCATCGGTGATTTGGATCACGACGAGTACGACTCCATCAACCCCATTCTCTTGAACGCTTCCACACGCTATCTACAAGGGTATGTAGATGCACTCCCCTCTCCCTCGTTGCTAGATGACTCCATAGATTGATCTTGGTGATGCATAGAAAATTTTAAAATTTTGCTACGTTCGCCAACAAAATATTGCAACAGGTAACAGAGAGTTTGCAAGCCCATCTCGGTGAGACCGAGATCCCATCGGTGAGACCGAACTGATTAGGGTTTCTGGCAGTGGCTATGTTAACTGAACTCAGTGGCTCTGGATAGAAAGAATTGGTGGGGCTGAGTTTGACTTTTGGTTTACGTCATATGTGGATGTGGGAAGGTAGTTAAGGGTTTTGGAGCATATCACTAAGTACTTTGAGCAAGCAAGCCATTAAGCAACACCTCATCCCCTCTTTATAGTATTGGCTTTTCCTATAGACTCAATGTGATCTTGGATCACTAAAATAGATAATGTAGAGTCTTGATCTTGAAGCTTGAGCCAATCCTTGTCCTTAGCATCTTGAAGGGGTTCCACATCCTCTAGTCCATGCCACTGCATTGTTGAACTTATCTGGAACATACTAGGTAAAAGTGTTAGTCCAATAAGAGATATGCTGACATTAATTACCAAAACCACCCAGGGAGCACTTGTGCTTTCAGGAGGAGAGAGGAGGGAGGAGGAGGGAGGGAGGAGGAGAGAGCAGGAGAGGGAGGAGGGAGGAGGAGGAGGGGCTGCCGGAGAGGAAGGAGGAGGAGGGGGCCACCGGCGGAGAGGGAGGAGGAGGAGGGTGCCACCGGCGATGGAGAGGGAGGAGGAGGAGGAGGGAGGGATCGACCTTGGGATGGAGGAGGAGGACGGCGACGGCGGTAGAGGCGACAGAGAGGCGACGGAGGCGACATCGAGTGTGAGGGGGAGAGTGAGAGGACGCACGGGCCGGTTAATTTGTATAAGGGCCCTTAGTGGTAGCGCTTGTCCGTAAAAAGAGCTACTGCTAAAATCTATAGCAGTAGTGCTTTCTGAAGAAAATCGCTACTGCTAAAATCAATAGCAGTAGTGCTCTCTGTATAAAGCGCTACTGCTAACGCTAAGCATGTAATTTTTTTCAAAAATACATTGGTCATCAATTTTCTTTTTGTGTAGAATCTAAATTGTCAATAGGAATCTTCTCCGGTTTAAGAACCGATGAAGAATCCTATTCCGGCCACAGGTCCTACACATAGAGTTCAATGAAGACCAAGTGGTTGTGATGGTTTGAGAAGCACCATATTTAAGGTGGTAAAAATTATGTTCACGGAGCGAGGTGGGACTAAACTTTGGTCTTATTAGGAGGGGACTGGATATATCAGTAGCGCTGGTAAGGGAAAAAGCGTTGTTGCTAAGATCAATAGTAGTAGCACTTTTTCCCCATGAACGCTACTAGTATCCCTAGCATACTTGGAACGGTCTGTCAGTTTTAGTAGTAGCGTGTTTTCCATTTCCAGCGCTACTGCTATGCCCATAGTAGCAGCGCTTGTAGATTGACAGCGCTACTACTAAGTAGCAGCAGTGTTTACTCTTTTCCAGCGCTACTACTATGCTACTATGTATAAGCATTTTCCTAGTAGTGTCGGCCTCTTACTGGCCCGTAAAGTAAAAGGGCCGAGACAAAATTCACATGTATTTCCGCCTGCTAGAGGCCTGCGGGCCATTTCCATTTATACGGCCCTATCGAGCTTTTGGCTTGTTAACGTCCTGCTAAGAGCCATTGTTACGGTGGGCCACATCATTATCCACTCAATATTATTTTGACTAGCCCAATTAAGGCCCGCTTTGAGTATACATGTTTGTTCGTTTGTATGGCGTCCAGGAGATGTTTGGGCGTGTTGGCCCCCATTTCAATGATATAGCATATTCAAGAATTATCCTACTCTATACTATCGCCTCTAAAAAAATACACTACACAACAAAAAGATTAAGGCATAGAAACATAGAATAATCCTACACTATGCAATAAAGAAATTACGGCCGAATATACAATACTGCAGGTTGCTGCTAACGCGACATTACAATCAGAGACCCTTCGACGAAACTGTGTGCGATGCCATAATCGCAAACGTTGGTGTAAAAACCCGTCAAAAAAGGTGCAAAACATTTGCGATGGAGGATGCATCAAACACGGTTCAGATTTTAGTTGTGTGTGCGATGCAGGGCATATGGTTCAGCTCAATTAACTGTTCGCGATGAGGAGGAACAAAAGAAACGCACAGCCACACTAGTACAGCGAGCTCATAAACAAACGGTTTTAACCCCTTTCCGCGAGGCATTTGGAACCGTCGCCAAGTGAGTGTGGGCAATAGGGGGTCCTTCCCACACGACCCAAAAATCGCCGGGGATATGCCCTCCTGGCACACTGGCTCGGCAAAATGAGAACGTGTGCAACCGGAGATCGCTGAAATACAGAAATACATACAGTAGAGCTAAAAAAATACAATTATACGACAAAATTGTTTCCGGTCGCAAGTACATCCCACACAGTCGCTCCAAGGAAAACGTTTCCGTTCACAGGTACATCACAAAAAAAAAATTCCCGTTAAATTGTTTGCGTTGTTGAATGTATCATACATGGTCCGTAGAAGAAACTGTGCGGCAAAGGCACTCCATCACACACAGTTTTATGTGGTAAACGTTTGTGCAAGGTGGCCTTACGCAAACAGTTTTCAAGAGAAAGTCGTGTGTGATTGTTCATTGATCCAACACGGTTTGTTCCTAGAAACTGTGTGTGTTGCCTGAGGTCATCGCCCACGGTATTTTTTCAACAACCGTTTTCAATAGCAAAACCCAATTAGCAGGCTAATTATCCGATTATTCATAATCCATTTATTAATCTAATTGACATTTCATATTAAGCACACAATATATTTCATTTTCATAATTGAAATACATCAGAGTACAACATCATATAGCTTCAGCACTCAGCTACCCCATTACACAACTACACCAGGACCAAGTTTCACATGCAACATCTATAACCTTTCGAAATTAGCATCATAGACGGTACATAGACAAATGTATCTCATCTGGAAAACTGCTGAAGCAGAAGGCTGTCAGGACCCCGACTCGATGTCACATCGATCTAGCCGGTAACACCTCATATCACTTTGCGGCCTCACGCACGGTATCCCCACGGGTGTCGCCTTATCTTTGCCCGGGACCGTTTGCGCCTTTTGGTTCACGTATATGATAGTGTCGCTAGCATCCATATGATAAGGAGCCCGGGCTGACATGACTAGTCGTAAACCCAAAGTGGCACAGACTTACAGGGACAGGCATTCATGACCCAGCTTCGAACGTGTCGGTCATCAGCAAGTGGGTCCGGGCTGTAGCACTGGGCTAGCAGGACTCCGGTAAACCGGGCTGTAGCGGGCTAGCAGGACTCCGGTACTCAAAGCGTGACATTTCCCCGAAGGGACAGACACAGGAACGAAGAAGGACACATGCCGGCCAGCCTAAGTGTTCCAGAGCAGTAGCAAGCTACCATGGCTCAGCGGTAACACTAGGAGACATTTCCCGGTAAGAGAGGCTACTAAAGATAAACAACTAGATAGTCAGATCCCACACATATCAAGCATTTCAATAACATACACACAATATGCTCGATATGTGCAATACAACATGGCATCACAAAATGACTCTACGACTCAAGTAGTTTATTCAATAGGCTCCGAGGAGCGAGACATTACAAACATGGGTCTCATGACCCAACAATCAGAGCATACAAGTCAAAACACAAGCGGAAGCTATCATGTCTGAGTACAGACATCTATAAATGAAAAGGCTGAGAAGCCTGACTATCTATCAGATCCTGCCGAGGGCACAAGATCGTAGCTGAGGTAACAAGCTAAACGTCGAAGTCCAAGCGGAACTACTAGTGAGACTGAAGTCTCTCTGCAAAAACATAAAATAGGAAAACGTGAGTACAAATGTACCCAGCAAGACTTACATCAGATCTATCTACACATGCATCATTATCAACAAGGGGGGGTGGTGGAGTTTAACTGCAGCAAGCCAGCTTTGACTCGGTGGCTAACCTGAACTACGACTGCAAGTAACTCTTTTGAGGTGGCGCACACGAGTCCACATATCCACCATATCAATACACCACTATGGATCCGCTCCCGTCTCCCTACGAGAACGCCATCCATAGCACTCACGCTTATCTTGCGTATTTTAGAGTATCCACTTTCACTTGTCTATGAACTGATATAAGGGGTCCACGTTTCCATATCCGAGGAATCCGGCTATTCGAATAGATGATGTTAACCCTGCAGGGGTGTACTTCTTCACACACGCTCTTGCCACTTATCGCCCTGTACACGTCATGTACCTCGGCAACCTTCAAGCGGAAGCCGGGCGAGGGAGTCGGCCACGACCTGACTAACCGAACAAGTCTCTAGTCCAGGTTTATCGCCTATTCAGGTTCCATCCGCAAGGAGATCCGGCCGGGGTGTCGCTTACGGCCCCAAACGATGTGTGCAGGGTTCCCAAGCCCACCAACCGGGTGCCACTTGGTACACCGGGCCACTGTGCCTAGTCTGTCCCAAGCCCACCTATACCGGGTGCCACTTGGTAGACTACTAACACTACCTACAAACACCAGAAACTAGTTGCAACTCCTGGACAGAGATCATGTTGATTAATAAGTCGAGAGGGGCACTTAAGCATTCCAATGTGTGGTAGTAGCTGGTCATGGATCACAAACACAGAACTCAGTTCCTGAGGACGGCTGCAATGAGACAACCCACCATGTACTCCTACATGGCCTCTCACCGCTACCTTTACCAAATCGTGTTCACACACTTAGTTCACACACAGCAGGACATGTTCACACGCCTCTGATTCATCCCCGATGAATCAGACCTGACTCAACTCTAAGCAGTAGCAGGCATGACAAACAAGCATGAATGAGTAGGCACATCAGGGCTCAAACAACTCCTACTCATGCTAGTGGGTTTCATCTATTTACTGTGGCAATGACAGGTCATGCAAAGGATAAAGGGTTCAGCTACCGCAGCAAGTATCAAATATGTCGTTGTTGTCCTAATGCAGTAAAAGACAGCAGGAGCGAGAGAGTGGGATTTTATCAGAATGAACAAGGGGGTTTTGCTTGCCTGGCACTTCTGAAGATAACATTGAGTCTTCATCAGTGTCAACGATCACTTCATCGGTATCACGTCTATCGAGAGGGGACAAATACCGGCAACACAGAAAGGAACACAATCAATGCAATGCACAATATGATGCATGATCATGACATGGCAAAATGAATGTGTTTTGAGCTAATGCAACTAGCAACAGATTAAATGAAGTTGGTTTGAATACAAGATTCAAATTCAAACTCCATATGTGATTATTCAAATGCCATTTAATTGATTTGTGCTAAACAGCAGCTATAAGTTGTTCTAACATGCATGAAAATGGTACAGATGGATTCCTTGAATTTTTCTGATAATTTTTCATATATAAATTATTTAATTTGGAGTTACGGTTAATTTTCTATGAATTATAGAAGTTTTTACAATTTTCTGGAATTTCCTGAATATTTAGAATTAAAATAATTCCAGAAAATGAATTATGGCGTCAGCATGACGTTGGCATGACGTCAGCAAGTCAACAGGGGCCGGCTCGGGTCAAACCTGACGTGTGGGGTCCACACGTCAGTGACTAACTAACTAACCTAATTTAATTAGAGCCTGGGCCCGCATGTCAGTGTCAGCAGAGGGGGTAATTAGTTAAAATAGACTAAACTAATTAACAGGGGGGCTGGCCCCACCTGTCATCGACCCAGGGGGGGTCAAACCCCTGGTCAGCGGGGCCTAACCCGCCGGCGGCTTGACGCCGGCGAGGCCGAGACGGCGGAGACCCTCGGGTTTCTTGCTCCGGCATCCAAACGCCGCGCGGAGAGGCTCTGTGGGTTCCTAGTGCTCGTGCGCATCCGGAGAAGGCGACGGAAGGACACGAGGTGGTCAGCGCTCGCCGGAGTGGGGCTTGCGGCGGCGGCCGGAGCTTCGGGTTGGAGCGGGGCGAGGCCACAGAGGACGGGAGGGATGGTTAAGGGGCTCGCCGAGCTCCTGAGGATGCTAGGAGCATGGTGCCGTGCTCGGTTTCGAGCCTTGCTGTCTGCAGTGACGGCGGCGACATCGCCGGCGGAGCCGAGCTCGCGGCTCCGGTGGGATCGGGGCTACAGGGCGCAATCGAAGGGGGAAAGAGGGAGGGGAGGCGTAGGAGCTCACAGCAGTGCCGTAGAGGAGGTCAGCGAGCTCGGGGAGGTCCTAGCAGCGCTGAATCGACCGGAGGCGAGCTCGGGCGCTGGAGGTGGAAGACGACGGCGGTGGCGACGTTGCAGGGGCTCCCGCGGTGCGCTTCTCGGCGAGGAGGAAGAGGTGGTCGAGGCGGATCTCCTGGC
>NC_041382.1:577142668-577177124 GCF_002162155.2 Triticum dicoccoides
GCGACATCGCCGGCGGAGCCGAGCTCGCGGCTCCGGTGGGATCGGGGCTACAGGGCGCAATCGAAGGGGGAAAGAGGGAGGGGAGGCGTAGGAGCTCACAGCGGTGCCGTAGAGGAGGTCAGCGAGCTCGGGGAGGTCCTAGCAGCGCTGAATCGACCGGAGGCGAGCTCGGGCGCTGGAGGTGGAAGACGACGGCGGTGGCGACGTTGCAGGGGCTCCCGCGGTGCGCTTCTCGGCGAGGAGGAAGAGGTGGTCGAGGCGGATCTCCTGGCACTTCGGGGGGGCAGTGAGGAGCACGGTGGCTACGGCGAACGGCGTCGGCGACGACGAGCTCCGCTCGGGCGCGTGCAGGGAGAGAGCAGAGGAGGGGGAGAGTGAGCGAGGGGGTCAGCGGGTTCGGGACGACACGGGGAAGTCGTCCGCGCGTCCAGAGGATCGTCGGCAAGCAGGAGGTGGCCGGGAACGCACGCGCGCACGCCACGCTTCCCCTCTGCCTACTGGCAGGTGGAAGAAGACAGGAGGAGGTGGGCTGGGCCGCGCTGGGCCGGTCCTGTTGGCCACCAGGTAAGTGGCTGGAGGAACTGGGCCAGGTAGGTTCTACCCCTTTTATTTTTTTCTGTTCTGTTTTCTATGCTTTTTTTATATTTTTCTTCTGTTTTTGTTTTATTTAATTTTTTTTGCCACTGTTTTGAATTTTAAAATAATTCAAACAATGCCAAAAACTCCACTGAATATCTTATAATGCTAGATGGACTTTTCCAAAAGCTTATAAAATATTTTAGGGGTATTTAAATTATATTCTAATTTTATGAATATAATTCAAATTCAAATAACTAATGAATTAAATTCAAAGTCCCAAAAATAAAATATTAAAAATCTTCAATATTTTGGTTGGGACCAGAACCCCTTCCAAAAATTATCAAACATTTAAGAAGAGCATTTTGGAGCAATGAATGAGATTTCTAGGGTTTTTGCCCCTCTTTTATTTAGGGTTTTGAGGCTTCCAATATTCCTCAATTCAAGTTTCAAAAATATAGACATGATGCACACATGAAGCTAACCTAGAGCAATGCCAGAAGCTAGGGATGTGACAACTCACCCCCACTAAACAAGAATCTCGTCTCGAGATTCAAGCGTAGGGTAGGATGAAGGGGAAACGCAAACTAGTACAATCTTCACGATCCAGGGTGCACTTCAGTTGAACGTTGATTCGATCACCATCATTGTCTTCAAGTCTTGCTCTGAGAAATCCTGCCAACATGACATGGAGGGAAGAAGGAGACTCTAGAAGGGTCGATCTTCTTGAAGAACGAGCAACTCAGGATTAACTCACGGAATGAGACATAGAACCATCTCTCGGGTTGAGACACGAAGCACACCTCTAGAGAGATGGGGTGGAACAGATGACGAGGGTTCACTAGGTAGACAACAATTCCATACCTAAGAAGGTGGTAAACGCTTGCCAACGTAGCGAGGAGTTGAGTTGCCATGATACCATAACGATGCACCTTAGGGAAGGTGACTCATAGAAATATCCCCTTAAGTGGCAAAAAGAATTACTTTTGATTCAAAGATCATTGAAACTCTTTATACCAGCCTAAGGCAATTCTCGAGCGGTCGTTTGGAGGGGGTCGGTAGAATGGCATACTCGGACTTGGATGATGTGGATTACCTTGTTGAAGACAACGTAATGGATGAATTTGCTTATCACCGGAAATGGAAGAGACCCATGGTAGAATGGCACATTGGCGGTGCAAGCTGGGAACAAAATGCAAATGCTGGGAATGATTCTGGTAACTGGGGAAGAACCCAACAATAGAGAGTGGATTCACTGTTTGAAAGGGTTATAGCATTGCCGAGGAAACTGAGAGGATCCCCAGTTAGTGCCGAAGATAACACCTAGCGCTTGAGCGTGCTCTCAAGAACTTGAGCATTTCCACATTCATCAAGGTTTTACCAACATCCGTGTCAAGGATCCTGGCAACACAACATTCCACCATGATGAACAACGATGGGCGATGCAGATGCATAGGAAGATAACATCAACTCAGATTTCACCCTAGCAAGGCCAAGGAACAAAATCTGGATGATCGACCGAGAGCCATTTAGCACTCCGCTTCTAATGTTCTCCTTGACGTGCTAGTGTAACCCATTCATAGATATGGTTTGATAACTAGAACATCAAGTAAAGGTCGGACTTCGGGAGCAATAGAATCCATAAGGAATAACTACGGAGGTAATTCCTGCGAAATCCTTATGGGGAGGTGGCCAACTTCTTTGATCAAGATACTACAGTAATAGGTCTTTCGGCTGGGTGGTGCTGGCCACGAAATCCACCTTACCAGTTATTGAAAGACCAATATTATAATTCTTGGGAAATGTTCCAATCATCACATCTGCCTGAGATTCAGATCTGGTTGGTGTCAGGTTATCCCAGACTCATCAAGTCTAGAAAGAAAAATGTAAGTTTGCAACACAAATCGACGAGATGACGTTGCGGGATTCTCGGGAGATGAACTACGATAGCAAGCTCCAAAACATGAGCTGGTTCTGCTACAAACATGTGAATATGTTGTCTAAGACAAGCATGACCACAAAGTAGTCTTATAATAAAACACTACCGAGTTCTGGTTGGGAACCATCATCGAGGATATCAAAGTTCTTGATTAAGCCCGGGTTAGCTCTTAAAAGAACTCCTTCTCCTAGAACAAATCAGTTAGTGGCTTGGTGTGCTAGGGATACACATGGAATGAAGATGATCAGTCTATCAGACCATAGAATACTTCGCACATGCATGACTGGCTTGCGATGATTCCAAAGGAGACAAACAATCTTCCTCGAATTCACGATGGCAGCTTACATCAAAATGCACGTGAATCAAAGGAAGTCACTCCTTTCATCAAACAAGTACTTCATGAGCTAGCATGAAGAAAATGCTTTCAAAAGTTTCCAACACTAACTTAATGTTCAACAACATCATGGAGGAGATAAGGATGTTGTCAATGGACTCAACAACAACTCATCGGAATTTCCATATCGCTGGACTTCCACCATCGTGTGAACACGGTGATAGCATTGGTCAGACCCAAAAAATATAATGGTGTATGCTCGAGGGATCAACCACGAGGAAGACAACATTACGAACATCGTTGGTTCTGACTTGATTTGACGATAGCCCACACTCAAATCAAAGGATTGATAAGACGATAGGTCCAGCAACTGATCACGGGGACCAATCGATGAAGATATCATCTTTCTTCAACACACACTACACAAGAATATCCCTTTGGAACGAACTAAGTCAGGCAAGCTTTTATCTTCCAACTCTCCAAGTTGTTGTCTAGCTTAACCAACTAGCTCCGGGATATCCAACACAGATTCTTGGAGAAAGGGTGGTTCACAAGAAACCGACTTGATCACGAGCTCAACATAGCGGTCAGGTGACAACCTGGTAATACTTCCGAGAAGATATTCAGAAAATCATGAACCACCGATATGTTACTAAGCTCAAGAACAATCTCGCTTTTGAGGGCAAGACGATATGATCAAATGAGTGAGGACTTGACAAGATCCTAACTCATCAATCGAAGGGTGCACCAAAATAAGGACTAGGTAGCACGATCAGTCTTAGAACGATGATTCAATAACCAACACACTAAGAATGAATTTATTGTCCTTTAACTACCCAGCAACGAGGTTGCTAGGCGTATTGATTTCACACATCACAATTCATTTGTCGGTATTCCGGTTGCATCAACACGAAGACCGAGGAATGACTAATGATGGCAAGAAGTATCACTGTACCAAGAGTTCATAGGCTGGTGTGCAATTCCTATAACAATCCCGATATAAAGATGGTAATACTCCAAGGTAGAACAGAACAAAAGCTGGATTAGCAATTTGATCTGCGGAGCACAGCTTCTTTGACCCAATCCTGGATATGGAAGAGGTACTGGAGTTTGTTTCTCCTAGTCATTCTGGGATAGAACGGCTTGACGGACCACAAGAGTAATAGGCATCGATAAACGAACGCACGCATACTCTTGACTATCAATTGATAGACGAGGGTCAGAATGCAACTAAAGAGAGACAACTCAAAAGAACATATAACTTTCTGGGTTGTGGATACATGGGTTGGTATGCCGAACAAAGTTCAACATAATTCTTCCGGATAACCCATGCAGAAAGGTTGAGCTGGCAGAGTCACAATATAGCATGGAGAACTCATAGAGGGCCTGTTGTGATCTTTTGATCCAACAAACTTCTGCCATAATGGTTCATGGTATTTGGAAGAACGATATACCACGGACCTCGAGAACTATCGCAAAGGTTACTGATATACTAAAGGAACTAGCAACACTATCAACATGATGTAAGTAGGGTGAATATCGGGTTTAAGAACCCAGGAATAGAATACCTACTAACTATGTGGCATCACGGGATGCTTTCGAGAATAAAGGCCAGAATCATCACACTGGGAACACAAAACGTTGCTAGATTACTAGGTGACTCCGTAAAACACCTAGGGTCGTAATAATTATTCCAACATATATGTCGAGGCAATAAAGTACCTCAACTCACTAATTTGTGTGATTAATCTGACCAAAGGCACATCGGAAACAGGAGGAAGGGATTTGCAAATGCATCCGACTATTTAGAAACCTGGGATGACTCGGACAGCATAACGGCTGTAAATGCTCAGAAAGATTTGAGACATTCACAAAAATGGTGGCATAACCACTCAGAAGCACAATGTCAAGGTTTCGAGAACAACAGTTAACGTACAGAAGATAGTAGAAACTAAACTGAGGCTTGAATCAACAATCTTAAGTCTACGGATTAGTAACACGTGATCTTGATAGAAAGAAGAGAAAGCCTAGTTCTTAATCCCCGTAGAAGAGAAGATGATGACTCAGATCAGAAGGCCATGAGGTATAAGGAGTAAAAAGAGCCTTACGTTCCATCCCACAATCAATTCCCTTATATAACTAAAGAATTTCTAGACTCAACTTCGACCAGTTTGGCTTAGTAATCCTACAAGCAGTCAAGCTCTGATACCAACGCTGTCAGGACCCCGACTCGATGTCACATCGATCTAGCCGGTAACACCTCATATCACTTTGCGGCCTCACGCACGGTATCCCCACGGGTGTCGCCTTATCTTTGCCCGGGACCGTTTGCGCCTTTTGGTTCACGTATATGATAGTGTCGCTAGCATCCATATGATAAGGAGCCCGGGCTGACATGACTAGTCGTAAACCCAAAGTGGCACAGACTTACAGGGACAGGCATTCATGACCCAACTTCGAACGTGTCGGTCATCAGCAAGTGGGTCCGGGCTGTAGCACTGGGCTAGCAGGACTCCGGTAAACCGGGCTGTAGCGGGCTAGCAGGACTCCGGTACTCAAAGCGTGACATTTCCCCGAAGGGACAGACACAGGAACGAAGAAGGACACATGCCGGCCAGCCTAAGTGTTCCAGAGCAGTAGCAAGCTACCATGGCTCAGCGGTAACACTAGGAGACATTTCCCGGTAAGAGAGGCTACTAAAGATAAACAACTAGATAGTCAGATCCCACACATATCAAGCATTTCAATAACATACACACAATATGCTCGATATGTGCAATACAACATGGCATCACAAAATGACTCTACGACTCAAGTAGTTTATTCAATAGGCTCCGAGGAGCGAGACATTACAAACATGGGTCTCATGACCCAACAATCAGAGCATACAAGTCAAAACACAAGCGGAAGCTATCATGTCTGAGTACAGACATCTATAAATGAAAAGGCTGAGAAGCCTGACTATCTATCAGATCCTGCCGAGGGCACAAGATCGTAGCTGAGGTAACAAGCTAAACGTCGAAGTCCAAGCGGAACTACTAGTGAGACTGAAGTCTCTCTGCAAAAACATAAAATAGGAAAACGTGAGTACAAATGTACCCAGCAAGACTTACATCAGATCTATCTACACATGCATCATTATCAACAAGGGGGGGTGGTGGAGTTTAACTGCAGCAAGCCAGCTTTGACTCGGTGGCTAACCTGAACTACGACTGCAAGTAACTCTTTTGAGGTGGCGCACACGAGTCCACATATCCACCATATCAATACACCACTATGGATCCGCTCCCGTCTCCCTACGAGAACGCCATCCATAGCACTCACGCTTATCTTGCGTATTTTAGAGTATCCACTTTCACTTGTCTATGAACTGATATAAGGGGTCCACGTTTCCATATCCGAGGAATCCGGCTATTCGAATAGATGATGTTAACCCTGCAGGGGTGTACTTCTTCACACACGCTCTTGCCACTTATCGCCCTGTACACGTCATGTACCTCGGCAACCTTCAAGCGGAAGCCGGGCGAGGGAGTCGGCCACGACCTGACTAACCGAACAAGTCTCTAGTCCAGGTTTATCGCCTATTCAGGTTCCATCCGCAAGGAGATCCGGCCGGGGTGTCGCTTACGGCCCCAAACGATGTGTGCAGGGTTCCCAAGCCCACCAACCGGGTGCCACTTGGTACACCGGGCCACTGTGCCTAGTCTGTCCCAAGCCCACCTGTACCGGGTGCCACTTGGTAGACTACTAACACTACCTACAAACACCAGAAACTAGTTGCAACTCCTGGACAGAGATCAAGTTGATTAATAAGTCGAGAGGGGCACTTAAGCATTCCAATGTGTGGTAGTAACTGGTCATGGATCACAAACACAGAACTCAGTTCCTGAGGACGGCTGCAATGAGACAACCCACCATGTACTCCTACATGGCCTCTCACCGCTACCTTTACCAAATCGTGTTCACACACTTAGCTCACACACAGTAGGACATGTTCACACGCCTCTGATTCATCCCCGATGAATCAGACCTGACTCAACTCTAAGCAGTAGCAGGCATGACAAACAAGCATGAATGAGTAGGCACAACAGGGCTCAAACAACTCCTACTCATGCTAGTGGGTTTCATCTATTTACTGTGGCAATGACAGGTCATGCAAAGGATAAAGGGTTCAGCTACCGCAGCAAGTATCAAATATGTCGTTGTTGTCCTAATGCGGTAAAAGAGAGCAGGAGCGAGAGAGTGGGATTTTATCGGAATGAACAAGGGGGTTTTGCTTGCCTGGCACTTCTGAAGATAACATTGAGTCTTCATCAGTGTCAACGATCACGTCATCGGTATCACGTCTATCGAGAGGGGACAAATACCGGCAACACAGAAAGGAACACAATCAATGCAATGCACAATATGATGCATGATCATGACATGGCAAAATGAATGTGTTTTGAGCTAATACAACTAGCAACAGATTAAATGAAGTTGGTTTGAATACAAGATTCAAATTCAAACTCCATATGTGATTATTCAAATGCCATTTAATTGATTTGTGCTAAACAGCAGCTATAAGTTGTTCTAACATGCATGAAAATGGTACAGATGGATTCCTTGAATTTTTCTGATAATTTTTCATATATAAATTATTTAATTTGGAGTTACGGTTAATTTTCTATGAATTATAGAAGTTTTTACAATTTTCTGGAATTTCCTGAATATTTAGAATTACAATAATTCCAGAAAATGAATTATGGCGTCAGCATGACGTTGGCATGACGTCAGCAAGTCAACAGGGGCCGGCTCGGGTCAAACCTGACGTGTGGGGTCCACACGTCAGTGACTAACTAACTAACCTAATTTAATTAGAGCCTGGGCCCGCATGTCAGTGTCAGCAGAGGGGGTAATTAGTTAAAATAGACTAAACTAATTAACAGGGGGGCTGGCCCCACCTGTCATCGACCCAGGGGGGGTCAAACCCCTGGTCAGCGGGGCCTAACCCGCCGGCGGCTTGACGCCGGCGAGGCCGAGACGGCGGAGACCCTCGGGTTTCTTGCTCCGGCGTCCAAACGCCGCGCGGAGAGGCTCTGTGGGTTCCTAGTGCTCGTGCACATCCGGAGAAGGCGACGGAAGGACGCGAGGTGGTCAGCGCTCGCCGGAGTGGGGCTTGCGGCGGCGGCCGGAGCTTCGGGTTGGAGCGGGGCGAGGCCACAGAGGACGAGAGGGATGGTTAAGGGGCTCGCCGAGCTCCTGAGGATGCTAGGAGCACGGTGCCGTGCTCGGTTTCGAGCCTTGCTGTCTGCAGTGACGGCGGCGACATCGCCGGTGGAGCCGAGCTCGCGGCTCCGGTGGGATCGGGGCTACAGGGCGCAATCGAAGGGGGAAAGAGGGAGGGGAGGCGTAGGAGCTCACAGCGGTGCCGTAGAGGAGGTCAGCGAGCTCGGGGAGGTCCTAGCAGTGCTGAATCGACCGGAGGCGAGCTCGGGCGCTGGAGGTGGAAGACGACGGCGGTGGCGACGTTGCAGGGGCTCCCGCGGTGCGCTTCTCGGCGAGGAGGAAGAGGTGGTCGAGGCGGATCTCCTGGCACTTCGGGGGGGCAGTGAGGAGCACGGTGGCTACGGCGAACGGCGTCGGCGACGACGAGCTCCGCTCGGGCGCGTGCAGGGAGAGAGCAGAGGAGGGGGAGAGTGAGCGAGGGGGTCAGCGGGTTCGGGACGACCCGGGGAAGTCGTCCGCGCGTCCAGAGGATCGTCGGCAAGCAGGAGGTGGCCGGGAACGCACGCGCGCACGCCACGCTTCCCCTCTGCCTACTGGCAGGAGGAAGAAGACAGGAGGAGGTGGGCTGGGCCGCGCTGGGCCGGTCCTGTTGGCCACCAGGTAAGTGGCTGGAGGAACTGGGCCAGGTAGGTTCTACCCCTTTTATTTTTTTCTGTTCTGTTTTCTATGCTTTTTTTATATTTTTCTTCTGTTTTTGTTTTATTTAAATTTTTTTTGCCACTGTTTTGAATTTTAAAATAATTCAAACAATGCCAAAAACTCCACTGAATATCTTATAATGCTAGATGGACTTTTCCAAAAGCTTATAAAATATTTTAGGGGTATTTAAATTATATTCTAATTTTATGAATATAATTCAAATTCAAATAACTAATGAATTAAATTCAAAGTCCCAAAAATAAAATCTTAAAAATGTTCAATATTTTGGTTGGGACCAGAACCCCTTCCAAAAATTATCAAACATTTAAGAAGAGCATTTTGGAGCAATGAATGAGATTTCTAGGGTTTTTGCCCCTCTTTTATTTAGGGTTTTGAGGCTTCCAATATTCCTCAATTCAAGTTTCAAAAATATAGACATGATGCACACATGAAGCTAACCTAGAGCAATGCCAGAAGCTAGGGATGTGACAAAGGCGGATATTGAGCATTCATTGATGTCGAAGATCTTTGTAACTTTAGGCCAGTGCTTGTGGATGATTGACCATCCATCCTTCGTCTTCTTCAGGAACACTTCAATATTGAACCGTGGGTGTTGTATGAATACCTTCCTCACCTCCTGACCATACAGGTGGTTTGAGAGGTAATCATCAGTGAACTGCTTTGGAAAGGCTTGAAAACAAGGATGTGCATAAATATCTTCTCTATATTGGAAATGGGGCAAAGGAATAAAAAAGGCAAGGTATAATAATCAGTACCATCCTGTAGTGAACTGATGTCTTCTTCATTGTGCAGACAAAGATCTTGTTGTTTTTTTGTCGCTAATTTCTTTATCCTAACAATCTTTCTGAGTTTCTTGACTTGACTGATATTCATGGACAACTCATTTCCCCATATGCAAAAAGGTCGAACAGTGGGTCAAAACCTCTGACAGCAGGACCTACATGTGCAAGACCAAATTGTTAAAAACCTAAATATTGGAATGGTTCCTGCAATTGCACAATAATGTGCTATTAGACAACGGACCATGCAAGTGATAACCTCGATTGTAAACCTCGGTGCTTCCCAATTTTTCCCCGCAACACATATAAGGTAGTTAGTCATCAGGTTAAGTAAGGGTTCGCATGCTACCAGTAAAATATGTTGATGAAAAATAAGCACATTGCAGATTCATCAGATTAATTCAAGCCACACGGAAAACTCATTTATCCAAACCAAGAATTATTAATAACTAGGAAATATAGCACTTGTATATGTTTCTCATGTATTAAGTGCAACCAAATTCGATTTATTCCTCACATGCACAACAATACAAAATTCTACCCACGACAATTGGACATCACATTGCAGAATTGAACCAAGCAGTTAACTAAACACCACAGCAAATGAACCAACATTAACTGAGCAACTCATTGCACAATATAACATACTCCTAATAGAAGATCAGACAGTTAACAAAACAGTTAACTACAGCCAATTATAGCAATTGTATTTGTTTCTCATGTATTTACTACAACCAAATTCAATTTATTCCTCACAAGGTATACAATAACAGAATGCACCCACAACTATTGAACATCGTGTTGCAGAATTGAACCAAACAGTTAACTAAACACCACAACACAAATGAACCAAATGTTAACTAAGCACCACATTGCATAATATATAACCAAACCAAGCATGCTTGACAACTTTGCAATATAGCAATTGTATTTGTTTCTCATGTATTTTGTAAAGATAAATTCGATTTATTTCTCACATGGAAGACAATACAAAATTATAGCCTGAAGAATTGAATATCACATTTGCAGAATTGAACCAAACTGTTAACTGATGACGACAACTAATTAACAAAACAGTTAATAAGTGAGCACCACACTGCATGACCTATAGAACATATACACTAGAGTAAGAGATTACATGGTAAAATTAGATATCACAATTCACTAGAATTTGTGAAGGAAAGGTAGGAGCAGCACACACAACGGGTAAACCAAGCATGCTTAACCGGCGTAGCTAGCAAATGGCAAGGTGCTCCTTCAAGATCTGGGGGTCGACACGAATGGCAGCCATCGCGACCTCATCCGCATATGCGGCCGCGATTTGCTTCTCCTCTGACAAATGCTCCTTGAGGTCCTGGCTATACTGCGTGCACCATGGCTTAGGCCGACGCTTATTTGGTGGAGGGGTCGATGATTTGGGTGGAAGGTGTCACGCTCGCGCTGGCGATCGGGGCATGTGGGATATGGAAGGAGGAGGAGGATGGGGGTTGGGTGTGGATTACCTGCCTGGATAGGCGAGGCCGAGCAGCGTGAATGAGGGTCGCCGGCGAGGAGGCGACGGCGCTGCAAGCAAGGAGTGAAGGTTTTAACTTTGAAAAGAAGGTGGAAACAGGGGAAATGTGGCTTTTGGTAAGGGGGAGGGGCGGGGAGGTAGATATTTCTACGGAAGCCAAAAATTTGGAATCGCTTCAGCCAAAAAACTGGCGTGCAAAGTGTCATCAGATACGGTCCCTTATTCAGACACGGTCCGAAGATATTTTGTGCTGCATCTCACACGATTGGTTATAATGAACTGTGTGGGATCTACTTGATTTTCCATCTTGATTTGAATTACATAATGGGGTCACAGCGGCCATGGACGGTGTTTCAGTTGCTAGAACTTTTATCTGTAGTGAACATGCAACTATACGTGTGTCGTCCAAAAAATTGGAATTATTCAGGGTTTGTTTGGACATTTTTATTCATTAACTGGGTTTTCTAGGCATTTTATGCGCATAATTCAAATTTGAACTACATGCACATGCTCCAGTGCATATAAACTGGTTGAAAAATCAAATACATGTCCTTGGTTGCATGCTTAGGTCCCATGCAAGAAATGGGAATGAATTTCAAACACCCTGCCACCGTCAGTCAGCCGCACATATTGAGATACCTGCTTTTTAAATTCTAGTAAATCCAAAACTCGTCTGAAATTCATGAAACTTGGCATGCTATCATGGAGCGGCATCAACATGTCGTGGTAAATTTTTTGTCCCATTTGGGGCAGGTTTGGGTATAAGCTTCTCACAAACCAGCACTTCTCACAACAAGCGTGATGGTTTCGGTAGGGAACGTGCCACCTTTGGGGACGCAAACGATATCCGTTGCCTCTCATTGCTTCCAAATTTTTTCGAGTGTCAACATAGAACAACAAGAGTGTTGTGTTCAATTTTGGAATTTTTCGGGGTTCGTTTGGACATTTTTATACATTAACTTGGTTTTTCAGGCATTTTATGTGCATAATTCAAATTTGAACTACATGCACATAAACTGGTTGAAAAATCAAATATGTGTCCTTGGGTGCATGCTTAGGTCCCATGCAAGAAATGGGAATGAATTTCAAACACACTGCCACCGTCAGTCGGCCGCACATATTGAGATACCTAGTTATTAAATTCTAGTAAATCCAAAACTCATCTGAAATTCATGAAACACGGCATGCTATCATGGAGCGGCATCAACATGCCGTGGTAAAACTTTTGTCCCATCTGGGGCAGGTTTGGGTATAAGCTTCTCACAAACCAGCGCTTCTCACAACAAGCGTGACAGTTTCGGTAGGGAATGTACCACCTTTCGGGACGAAACGATATCTGTTGCCTCTTATTGCTTTCAAATTTTTTTGAGTGTCAACATAGAACAACACGAGTGTTGTGTTCAATTTTGGAATTTTTCGGGGTTCGTTTGGACATTTTATACATTAACTGGGTTTTCCAGGCATTTTATGTGCGTAATTCAAATTTGAACTACATGCACATTCTCCAGTGCATATAAACTAGTTGAAAAATGAAATATGTGTCCTTGAGTGCATGCTTATGTCCTATGCAAGAAATGGGAATGAATTTCAAACACCCTGCCACCGTCACTCGGCCGCAAACATTGAGATACCTGTTTTTTAAATTCTAGTAAATCCAAAACTCGTCTAAAATTCATGAAACTTGGCATGCTATCATGGAGCGGCATCAACATGCCATGGTAAAAAATTTGTCAACTTCCCCAGGTTTAATTCGGTTTCCCTATTTTAATTTGGGTTTTAAATATAAAGCACTCATCGCAAACGTTTTTGTTAGAGCACCCGTATGCAAACCGACAGCTTCCCTAGGAAGCCAAGGGAAAATGTGCCGAGAAGGATTTGTGCAGCTCTTGATCGCAAACGTTTTAGATAGAACACCCATATGCAAAGTGAGAGTAGCGCATGATTTGTGCATCCCTTCAATGCAAACGGTTGTTTTGGATGACCCGTGTGCAACCACGTACAAATAATTATTGGGTATGTTGCCATTTGTCAAACTGGAAAGATTTACATTTGTAGATCTAGTAATGTTGCCATTTGTCAATCCTTGTAACACTGCGATTTGTCAAAATATGCAGCTAGAAATCATTAGCACTATCTAATTTTTGCAACTAAAATTCAGTAATTAAGCATAGATTTCATTCATAGATTAAGCAGTCGTTCTTAATTTATACAAACAGTTCAACTCGACAGCTGAACCGACCAAACTTCTCCCCAATTGTTTTCAACCACGTACTGAAATAGCTAGTTCAACTATATATACTAGCTAATTTTAAGTACGTTGTATAAACTGAACAAAATTGCCCCTAAATACTACTACTACCACTACCACGGAGGGGCTTTATGCTACTTCCGGCAACCTCTCCTCTGCCGAGCGCGCTCACCCCCTTAGTAAGAGGCAGAGGAGGAGGAGGATCCTACCGACGATCTAGACAAATGCAATACGGTGCCTGTCAGTGCTGCACGTTCAGTGAAGCTCGCCAGCTCGAACGCCCAGTGCCGCTCCAGACATTCTCTCTCGAAGCGACCGAACTTCTCGTAGATCTCCTGATTCTTCGCCTCTGCATCGGCGTGTGCTGCGGCCACGGCTGCGGTAAGGCTCTTTGCGTGCTCGACAAGGCGCTCCTCATCCTCTCGCAGGAACTTGATGTAGCGCGCAAGGTCACTGACGCACATGCGGGCCTCCACCTCTGCCTCCCGCCTTCAGGCCGTGGCGGTAGAGCGGGTGATAATCCCGTCAGCCGACGGTGGGCTGGCGGCCATGGCGGCCGACGACGGGGTGGTGGCCATGACCACCACCTCCCGCCTTCTGGCCACGGCAGCGGGGCGGGAGATGGCCCTGGCTTTCGACGATGGTGTGGCGGCAACGGCGCCCGGCAACAGCTGCTGACGGGCAGCGGCGACGGAGCTTGTGGTGGGTGTTCCGCGCACACCCAACAGGGACGCCACGCGCACTACACTACGATGGGGACTGCACCGCCCCCGCGGTGTAGCCTCCCAGCTGGAGCTATCCTCTGATGACGATGGAGTGGATGAGAGACAACGATGGACCTGTGCCATTGGCGATTGTGGGGGAAGCAGACGAGATAAGCTATAGGGAGGGAGGGGAAAATGCGATGCAGGACTTGCCGACCGTGAGGGTTTTTATAGCAGGCCGGTAAGCATTGCGATTTTAGGGGCTTTCACCGAGTCGGGCGAGAAGCTTGCGCGGGAACCCGCGAGGTTGTGCGGGAACGGGCTCACCGACAATTCATTGGCGCTACCGTTTGGCCATGTCGGGACCCCGATTCTAAGTCACACTGATCTAGCATGTAACACCTCATATCACTTTGTGGCCTCACGCACGGTATTCCCATGGGTGTCGCCTTACCATGGCCCGGGACCGTTTGCGCCTTTTGGCTCACATATATGATAGTATCGGTAGCATCCATATGACAGAGAACCCGGGCCGACATGGCTAGTCGTGAACCCAAAGCGGCACTAACCTATGGGGACATGCATACATGATTCACATCGAGCATGTCGGTCAGCAGCGTGTGAATCCGGGCTGTAGCACTGGGCTAACAGGACTCCGGGGAACCCGGGCTGTAGCAGGCTAGGCAGGACTCCGGATGTCACGCATGACATTTCCCCGAGGGGACAGACACAGGAACGAAGCGAAACACATGCCGGCTAGTAAAGTGTCCTGAGCAGTAGTGCTGGGCTATCAGGACTCCGGTGAACCAGGCTGTAGCGGACTACTCTGGCTCAAGGAAGCACTAGACTACATTTCCCCATAAGAGAGGCTGCCAAGGATAAACAACTAGATTGTCGGACCCCACACATAGCAATACACATCACACGTACGCACAACATGCAAGTATGTGCTGTACAACATGGCATCACAACATAACACAAACTCATATAGATAAAGGCCTAGAAGAGCCACATAGCATTAAATACAAACAGGGGTCACATGACCCATCATTCAGAGCATACAAGCAACGGAAGCATTACATGTCTGAGCACAGACAACTACAAAAGAAAAAGGCTGAGAAGCCTGACTATCTACAAGTCCCTCCCAAGGGAACAAGATCATAGCTGAGGTAACAAGCTACTCATCGAAGTCCAAGCGGTACTACTAGTGAGACAGATGTCTCACCTGCAAAACATAAATAAAGCAAATGTGAGTACAAAGGTACTCAGCAAGACTTACATCAGATCCTATCATACATGCATTTGTATCAAGAAGGTAATGTGGGGTTTAGTTGCAGCAGGCCAGCTTTGACTCAGTGGCTATCCTGTTCTACGACAACGAGAAACTTCTTTGAGGTGAGGCAGCGCACACGAGTCCACTAATCACCACATCAATACACCACTATGGATTCATCCCTTTCTCTCTACGAGAAGGCCATCCATAGCACTCACACTTGTGTTGATCATTTTATAGTATCCACTTTAAGTTGTCTATGTACCACGTAAGCATCCAAGAAGTCCATAACTGAGGACACGGCTATTCGAATAGATCATGAAAACCCTGCAGGGGTGTACTTCTTCACACACGCTCTCACCACTTATCACCATACACACGTCATGTATCTCGGCAACCTTCAAGCGGAAGCCTGGCGAGGGTGTCGGCCACGACCTGACTAACCACACAAGACTCTAGTCCAGGTTTATCGCCTATTCGGGTTCCATCCGCAAGGAGATCCGGCCGGGGTTTCGCTCACGGCCCCAAACGATGTGTACAGGGTTCGCGAGCCCACCATCCGGGTGCCACTCGGTACACCGGGCCACGTGTGCCTAGTCTGTCCCAAGTCCACCCTGCCAGGTGCCACTCGGTAGAAAAATAGCACTACCTACAAACACCAGAAACTATTTGCAACTCCTGGATAGAGATCAAGTTGGCTAATAAGTCGAGAGGGGTCGAGTTACCGGAACCCAATGTGTGGTAGTAGCTAGTCCTTGGACAACATACACAGAACTCAGTTCTTAGGGACGGTTCCAGTGAGACAACCCACCATGTACTCCTACATGGCCTCTCATTGCTACCTTTACCAAATCGTGTTCACACGCTTAACTCTCAACATCCGAACATAGCACTGTACTCTAATTCATTCCCAATGAATCAGACCTAACATACTCTAAGCAGTAGCAGGCAAAGCATGGTAGGAACACAACATAGCTCAATCAACTCCTAAACATGCTAGTGGGTTTTAACTATTTACTACGGCAATGACAGGTCATGCAGAGGAATGGGTTCAACTACCGCAGCATAAAGTAGCCGTTGAATCGTTGTTGTCCTAATGCAATAAATGAGAGTAGGAGCGAGAGAGTAGGATTGTATCGGAATGAACAAGGGGGTTTGCTTGCCTGGTAGATCAACAGGGGGCACTGCTCCACTTACAGGTACTCTGGATCGGTCTCCGGAGCAGGACCTATCGAGAAGGAACAGTGTCGAAAATCAAGCACAAGCATATGCAACAATATGATGCATGAACATGGCATGAGTATGTGATGTTGTTTGAGTTAATGCATCTAACCATTCATTTGCATGAAGTCCATTTGAACTAAGGGTTCAAATGCAACTCCAAATTAAGCTCTTAAATATGCCATTTATATGTTTTCATATATACAGCTTGTATAGGTTGGTTTGTCATGCATGAAAATGGTACAGATGGATAGATTGAATTTTTCTGATCATTTTTCATATGTAAATTATTTCAATCTGAGCTACGGTTGAATTTCTATGAATTTTTGAAGTTTATATCATTTTTTGGAATTTCCTGATTTATTTTAAAACCAGAAAATGATATATTGCGTCAGCACTACGTTAGCATGACGTAAGCGAGTCAACGGGGCTGACCAGGTCAAACCTGACATGTGGGGTCCACACGTGAGTGTCACAGTTAGTTAACAGGGTTAGTTAGTTATTAAGCTAATGCTAAACTAAAATTAACAGGGCCGGGCCCCACATGTCAGTGACCACGGGAGGTCAAACCTCCTGGTCAGCGGGGTCAAAACCCGGTCAATCCCGCCGGCGTTTAGCCGCCGGCGAGGCAGAACGCGGCGGAGGGCACGAGATTCGCCTACTGGCGACCATTTGGACGGCGGAGGCCACGGGCGAGGAGCCAGAGCTTGTCCGCGTCTTCTGGGGCAAGTGGGAGAGGCAGGGATGACCGCAGCTCGCCGGAATCGAGCTTGAGGCGGCAGCCGGAGCACGGCTACGGGCAAGAGCTGGCTGCGGGGCACGGGAAGGCCACCCGAGGGGCTCTGCGGCACCCTCGTGGCACCAGGAGCACGACTGGGTGCCTCGGGGCGGCTGGCTCGGGCTCTAGCCATGGTGGCTCCATGATCGGCGGCGAGGAGCTACGGCCGTGGTGAGGAGAAGGAGCTAAGCGCGAGAACGGAGGAACGGGAAGAGGGGAATGGAGAAGAAGCTCACTGCGGACTCGACGGGCTTGACGGCGAGCTCAGGGACGCACTGGAGACGGTGGGGCGGCGATGGGGATCCACGGCGGCCGGAGGCGAAGATGGCGACGACGACGGCTCCACGGGGCTCTCCGGCTTGCGTGGCTCGGCGGAGAGCTTCAGAGCGAGGAGGCGGAGCTCCTACGCGTGTCGGAGAGGCAAGGAGGAGGCGGTGGCTACGGCAATGGCGAGTGGCGGTGACGGCAGCGTTCGGTCGTGCGCGGGAGAGAGACCAGGGGAGGGGGGAGTGAGCGAGAGAGAGAGGGGAAAAGATCCAGGGGTGCGTGGCGACGTCTGATCGCGACGAGGAGGAGCCAGGCAGGCAGCTGCGTGCCGGCGTGCACAGCGTCAGGCACCGCTTCCTCTCTTCCTACTGGCAAGAGGAGGAAGACAGCTCTGCCCCTGGTGGGCTGGGCCAGAACAGAAACAGGCCGGCCAGAGGCGCCAGGTAAGCCAGGTGAGGTTTTTCCCTTTTGTTTCTTTTTTCTATTTTCTGTCATTTGTTTTGACTTAGTAATAATACTAAATCATTTTATTTACTTCTGTCAAATTTTGCAGGGACCTAAGGAATTAATCCAAAGCCCCTCACCAAAATTCAGAATTTTTGGACATATATTATATATACTAGTCGTCGACCCGTGCATTCGCACGGGCACATTTATAATCATGATAATGTTTATAGTCAAAAATCAATGTGAACCACACACATAAACCTGCATATGAGTACTATTGTTTTTTCTTATGAGGATATTAGATAATAACTAAAAAAATTACAAAAAAGGAAAACTAAAAAGGAAAAAAGACTCTTCTTATGCCAATGAGATGTTGATCGGAAGTACATACACATTTTATTAATTTGGAAAATGATGATGCGAAAAAAGGACAATATTTACTTTGTTCTGAAAATTATAGAGTAATCCATGAGAATGTTCGCAACAGACATCATACACTTCAAATGTCGATTAGAAAGGACATGCATGACACACGTATATCAACTAACATTTTTGGAAAAAAATCTAAGATATTGGATTATAACATTGTAAAATAGAACAAATGCCAGATATAGTAGGTCAAATTAATATATACATATGTATTTAATATCATGCATACATTTTATAGAAGTGGCCAGGCCAATATAATACTTGCACGTGCAAAAAAGGCTAGCTGTACTACAAAAGCAAGCTTCATAGATCCTGACTCATGTATTGATCGTCCACGATTTAGCGTATTAAGCTGTCACAATACAATATACTAATAAACAAATAGAAGAATGGTCATGTGAAGTAACATCTACATACCGGTAAGAATATTCGGCAGTGTTACCTTATCCATTGAGGATTGCCATAGGACTTGTTTGAAGCTGATACAATCAAGAGCGGTAGAAGATAGAAAGAAAAGGTCTAAGAACTAAATAAATATGCAGAGAAGCAAAATACATCACAGTGGCATCGGCCTACAACATTGAAAACCATGAACCATTAACTGAACATATGTTATCAGTTGTGCTATAAATTTTATTAAACAACTAATCCGCACACACTGGAATTTGATTAGTACAAAAACAAATTAAGAAATAGAGGCGGTAAGAAATATATGTGTCAAATTTGCTCATTTAGTACAGAAAAGTCAAATATTTGATCTCAGCAAAAGCAAGACGATACTCTCCGGCTTTGTGAAACTGGGAATTGTTTTCTCATGTATGTTTGCGATACTGTGGTATAGCTTTAGAGTTCATTAAATCAGGAAATTAGAGAAGATGCAATCATGCTTGAACAATTGCCCTAATAATATGTTTGTTGTTCTCATTGGGGAGGATGTAGATCGAGCCGCCGAATACACTACTTATTTCCTTATAGAAAGGGTGTCACCTTTTATACATGTAACTATTTGAAGTGTGTTTTAAAAACACAAATTCCAGGTGGTGGAGCGATTTCATTTCCGTTTATGTAGTTGTTTTCTTGTATCCTAATATATCTTGAAACATATATGGTAATGCAATTTGAAACTCCGAACTATAGGACATTAATATTTTTATGTGACATATTGTACTAAATGAATGCTACCAGTAAAATGTGTAGGTAAACTTCTCTAACTTTCACTGTTAAAAAGTTTTCAAAATGATCGAGTGGTAATACATAATAACGTAGTATTTTGATTAAAAATAGTTTTGTGATCTCATAAGTTTATAATGCTTGGTGAACATCTATTTTATGAATATCAAATAAATTATTTTCTAAATATCAAAGTAAATTATTTATTGTTCCTATGGATTTTCAAAACATCTTTAAATCTTTGAACCTTGTTTTATTCCATAGTTACAAATTAACCTATCATCGAACTTCACCTAAGAATGTATGTATAGACAATGTGTTCATGTGTACCATCTCAAACTGGCAGAAATGGCGAACCCACCATGAAATAATTTTGATTATGTTGTTCCTCATGAAACTAACAAATGTATAAGTGTTTAACATGATTCAGGTGTTGTAAGATGAAAAGAAAGCGGCAACCCGAGTATTGGTTAAGAAATTAGGTGTGGCCTACTACCATGCATGAAAACGTTCACTAAGTTACGTATCAACAGTTCAAACACATAGATGAGTTTAGACCCAAGTCCTAATTAAGTGACAATCCGTAAATGCATATCCCTGGAAACAACTGCCGGTAAACCATGTGTTTTACGTACATATATGCCAGGAGCAAATAATTCAAACCATTTACACACGATATGTATGCATGCACTCTAGAAAAAAAAATCAGTAGAAGTAATGCAAACATAATGTGTTTTATTCCGTAATCCGAATTTCAAAACATTGCAATAAGACAAACCTCCAGATGGTGAAGCGCTTGCATGCATGACTGAGATTACCAATTATTGTTATGCAGATCGCAATTAACTTTTAAATTTCAAAATCTAAGCACTGCCATGCATAGCATGCAAAAAAGTAGTAAATATTCAGTCATTGGATGTTGGTGTAGACCTGATCATATTTCATCGCTAGACAATTAATTTACCGTTGAGAGCAAGCTATTGAATCGATCAAGTCCTTTCCGACCGTACGTAGACTCCATGCACATATACACGCTTGCGTGATTAGGCATGTTACAAGCATGGCAATCAAATCGTGTGTACGTGTATGTGTGTTTCCGTGGAATAGATGAAGCGATTGGCTCGTACATGCTCGTCTCCAAGTAGAATAGATCCAGCAGTCTGCTAGGTTTTGTAACTAACCATATTTTACCGTAAACCCATCTTCTCGTATGCGAGTATTGCGAGAAACCACTCGACCGGCTGTATCTGTAACATTGAGTTTTCTGAGCAGCGCTTCCATCGTCCTCCAGTCATCCACCATCTCCTCGCCCTTGAGGTCGCCCCAACAAATCAAGTGAAGCATGTACCTGCCCTTGCGTCGGCGCCGTGCACGGCTATCCAGCCGCCCTAGCTCACGATGGAAGAGCCAGCATGCAGCCCCGCATGGGAGGCCATCTAGTCTAGGCTGTAGCTCTTCCTCAAGGCTGTCCAGTATGAAACTTCAAAGTTTAGGATGGCATGGAGAGGACAGCGCAAATGTTTCTTGACGGCGCTAGGGTTTCTTCATGGGAGATAATGTTTGCAGGTCAAAGGAAGTTAGGTTAGAAATTTTTTTGACTATGGAATCTAAGGTTAGAGTTTGTCATTACAACGTTTTGTACGTCAAAGTCTGCATATTAAACTCGGACCATTATAACTGGCTCCCGAGGATTGACGGTTAGTATTTTATCTATTTTGATTTTTGACAATTAATTAATAACGTGGGTTCTTGGAACAGATCGGGAGTTTTTTTTGAAGGAACATACGGGATTGTTAGATTGATTAAAATAAAAGTTATATAAAATCATTTTTATTGAGGATTTCACCAGTCAATCTACACCGTAATAATTCGGTTCCACCGGATGTACGGCTCGTATTTACTGATTAACATGGGAATTTCTTGGGAGTCCATAATTATTAGAAGTATAGATATAGATAGATAGCAAATATATATCCAAAGCAATTAATTACCGGATTAATTCCAAATGCCCAAAATAAATACTTATGAGCTCCTGAAAATGTTGGTTTGATTTTTATCTCTGTCCAATATTTTCAGAGAGCAACATGAGCATTTTCTTGAAACTTTTTGGAGCAATTTTTTTATTTGGGTCATTTCCAGAATGATTCCGAGGGTTTCCCCATTTCAAATTTCAAAGAAATTTAAACATGATGCAAACATGAAGGCTAGCCTAGGTCATACCAGAACTAGGGATGTGACAACTCGCCCCCACTCGAAAGAATCTCGTCCCAAGATTCAGGGGTCGACGGAAAGAAAGTGGGATACTCAAGTCGAAGACGATCTTCACGCTCCCAGATAGCTTCTCTCTCGGAATGATGAGACCACTGAACCTTGAGAAACTTGATGTTATGACGTCGAGTGACACGCTCTGCTTGATCCAGAATGCGGACGGGGTACTCTCGATAAGTGAGGTTATCTTGGAGATCAAGCGTTTCGTGGTCCACTCCGCGGATGGGATCCGAGAAGCAACGCCTGAGTTGAGAGACGTGGAAGACATCATGAACTCGAGAAAGATGTGGGGGTAGTTCCAACTGGTAGGCAACCTCTCCTCGTTTAGCGAGAATGAGAAAGGGACCAATATAACGAGGAGCCAACTTGCGCTTGATACCGAAATGATGGGTACCCTTCAAAGGGGTAACCCGAAGGTAAGCTTTGTCGCCAACTTCATAAGCCACTTCCTTATGACTACGGTCATACTGGCTCTTTTCACGAGGTTGGGCTGTTTTCAAATTCTCTCGAATGATGCGAACTTGCTCTTCTGCCTCCTGGATCATATCCGGTCCAAAGAATTGTCTTTCACCGGTTTCTGACCAGTTCAAAGGTGTTCGACACTTCGTCCATATAGAACCTCAAAAGGAGTTTTCTTGAGGCTGGATTGGTAGCTATTGTTATAAGCAAACTCGACGAAGGGAAGACACTTCTCCCAATCCATACCGAATGAGATAACACAAGCTCTAAGCATGTCTTCAAGAATTTGGTTGACCCTTTCCACCTGACCACTTGATTGAGGGTGGAAAGCGGTACTAAAAGGAAAGATGGGTGCCCATGGCAGTTTGGAAACTCTCCCAGAAATGAGAAGTGAAAAGACTACCACGGTCTGAATTGATCTCTAGTGGAACACCATGAAGTGACACTATTCGAGAAATATATAAGTCAGCAAGCTGACTAGCAGTGATACTCTCTCGAACAGGTAGGAAGTGAGCCACTTTGGAAAGACGATCAATGACTACGAAGATAGCATTATTCCCTCTCTTGGTCCTAGGAAAGCCGGTGATGAAGTCCATACCAACTTTATCCCATTTCCACTCGGGAATAGCTAAAGGCTGAAGGGTGCCAGCAGGCCTTTGATGTTCTGCCTTAACGCGACGACAAACGTCACAGTTAGCAATGAACTCAGCGATTTCTCTCTTCATCCTAGTCCACCAGAACCTCTGGCGTAGGTCCTGATACATTTTAGTACTACCGGGATGAATCGTGAGAGGAGATTCATGCGCCTCCTTAAGGATTAGTTGCCGAAGATGCTGCTTCTTGGGGACCACCAGGCGATTCCCGAAGAAAACAACACCTCGATCATCTATAGAGAAACTAGCAGCAATGCCCTTGGCAATGTTTCTCTTGATCCGGGTAATCCCCGTATCATGCTTCTGGGCTTCTATGATATGATCCACAAGAGTAGGTTTCGCCACCAAGGTAGAAAGGAATCCGTGAGGAGCAATGTGAAGGTTGAGCTTACATAATTCCTCATGGAGAAGTGGTTGGCCCTGTTGCAACATGAGATTGTTGCAATATGACTTACGACTTAGTGCATCAGCCATGACATTCCCCTTGCCTGGGGTGTAGGTAATTCATAAGTCATAATCTGAGATCAACTCCAACCAACGTCTTTGCCTAAGGTTCAAATCTCATTGGGTGAAGATATACTTGAGACTCTGGTGATCGGTGTAAATCTCGCAATGCTTACCAAGAAGGTAATGTCGCCAGGTCTTAAGTGCATAGACTATGGCTGCAAGCTCTAGATCATGTGTAGGATAATTCTCCTCATGTGGATGCAACTGTCGAGATGCATAGGCAATCACATGGCGATCTTGCATAAGAATGCAACCTAGTCCCTGTCGTGAGGCGTCGCAGTAGATAACAAAGTCTTTAGTGAAATCCGGTGGCACAAGTATGGGAGCGGAAGTCAGGCGTCTTTTTAGTTCCTGAAAACTGTACTCACACTGCGGGGACCACTCAAACTTTTTATCTTTCTTGAGAAGTTCCGTGAGAGGTTTGGCCACTTTGGAGAAGTTCTCAACAAAGCGTCCACAGTAACTGGCTAGGCCAAGGAAACTCCTAACTTGCTTAACCGTTTCAGGTGGAGTCCAATCAAGAACGGCCTGAACTCTCTCGGGATTGACAGCAATGCCCTTACTAGATATCACGTGGCCGAGATAGGTCACTTCTGGCAACGAAAATTCGCACTTGGAGAACTTGGCATAAAGGCGGTGCTCTTTGAGTTTCTCTAACACAAGTCTAAGATGTTTGACATGCTCTTCCTCGTTCTTCGAGTAAATAAGAATATCATCGAGGTAAACCATGACGAACTTATCTAAGTACTCCATGAAGATCGAGTTCATCAAGCGAGAGAATGTAGCTGGAGCATTAGTTAGACCAAAGTACATGACGGTGTACTCATACTGGCCATAACGAGTGACAAAAGCCGTCTTAGGAATGTCCTCATTTCGAATCTTGATTTGGTGGTAGCCTAACCTCAAATCCATCTTGGAAAAGACTGAGGATCCAGCGAGCTGATCATATAGGTCGTTGATCCTGGGGAGCGGATACTTGTTCTTTATCGTGACGAAATTAACGGGACGATAATCTACAACCATCTGATCCGTACCATCCTTATTCTTGACGAAGAGGACGGGGCAAGCCCAGGGAGAAGAACTAGGACGGACGAAACCCTTTTGCAAGGATTCATCGAGTTGTCTCTTAAGCTCAGCTAGTTCTAAGGGTGCCATCTTGTAAGGTCTCCTAGAGATTGGAGCGGTTCCTGGGATAAGATCTATGACAAACTCTACATCTTTGTCAGGTGGAATACCTGGCAGTTCCTCTGGAAAGACATCCGGAAAGTCATGGACTACCGGGATATCTTCAAGGTCAGGAAGAGGGTTGGCATTAAGAGAATAGAGTTGGCGCTTTGCAACTCTAGTGGAGACAGTGACTATCTTGCCATATGGATGTGTAAGCTGAACAGACATGGTGAAACAATCAATCTTGGCATGATGAGCTGTCATCCAGTCCATACCCAAGATGATGTTAATATCTGAAGACTTGAGGGCTACAAGTGATGCAAGGAATACCAGTCTATCAACAAGGATTTCATTACCATGGCTTATTCTGGTCGTTTGCCATCTAGACCCTGAAGTTTGGATTTCAAGTGGAGTTGGCATATCACAAAATGACATGTCGTGCAAACGAGCATAGCCTTCAGAGATGAAGGAGTGAGATGCTCCGGTATCGAACAGAACCGGAGCTGGATGACAGTCGACAAGGAGTGTACCAAGAACGACATCTGGATCATCATGAGCGTCTTTAGCCGAGACATGATGCACACATCCACGTTCAGTGGGAGCTGACTTGACACTGATCATCTTGCGTGATGGCTTACCACGGCCAACAGACTTCTCAGGCTGGGGTGGAGCATAGTTGGTTTGAGAGCAGTCACGTGCATAGTGTCCTGGCTCTCCGCATGTGAAACAAGTCCCTGAAGTAGAACGTGGACCCGCTTTGACAAGCGGTCTACCAATAGGCCTGGGTGGAGCATGTGACTGAATTGGATAAGGTGCCACACAAGAAGGCCTCGGTGTATAACCGGGTGGAAGAGCGGAGTTCGGAACCCAAATCCGGCGCTTCTGCAAAGTAGAACCGGAGGAAGAACCCAAATCCCGGGTGTGCTTACGAGACTCCTCGTAAGTGAGTTGAGTTGTCTCTGCATTAATGGCCTTGTTCACAAGAGCCTTGAATGTATTGCAATGATGCAAGTGGAGATCACGACGCAACTTGGGGTTGAGACCCTTCCGGAACCTAGCCTGCTTCTTGGCGTCCGTGGACACCTCTTCTGTAGCATAGCGGGCGAGGTTCTCAAACTCTCTATTGTAATCATCAAAAGTCATCTTATCCTGGGTGAAACTACAGAACTCTTCTCTCTTGTGGTCAATGAGAGCCAGAGGGATGTGATGCTCGCGAAAAGCCTCAGTGAAATCTCTCCAGGTGGGTATCTGGCCAACTGGAAGCATAGCCTCATAGTTCTGCCACCAAATACTAGCAGGACCTTCCAGGTGATATGCAGCATAGGTGACCTTGTCACCTTCAGCTACGTTCGCAGAACGCAGCTTGTGTGTAATACTACGGAGCCAGTCATCTGCATTGAGTGGTTCAATGGAATGATGGAAGGTAGGTGGTTTCAGACCAATGAAATCATAGATGGTCGCTGACTCTTTGTGTTGATGGGAGGTGTTCTCCTCAATACGTGCTAACAAGCGGTTAGACTCTTGCTTGTTCTTCTCCATCTCTAACATGAACTCTGCCAATGAAGGCTGGTCGGGAGGATCCTCATCCCTACCATCTCCATGGTTCCGGCTACGAGCGACAGAACTTCGGTTAACTGACGACATCCTGAAGAACCAACCAAGGAAACAAAGGATGGATTCAGCATCATCATAAGGATGTAGAATATAGTACGAGGAAAATACTATCTCTTGAACTCCTAGGACAATTCCGGCAGCATAACGGCAGTAAAATGCTCAAAATGAGACATCCTACAAATGATGGGGTAGCACCAAACTCAACATCATCACTCAAGGTTTTGAGATATTACTAAACAGACTACACCGGAGGTACTCGAACTGGGATATGACTCAGATCAACCAATCCTTAGAGACTACAGAGTAGTAACACATGATCCTGATAGACGGAAGAGAAAGCCTAGTTCCTTAACCCCGTAGGAAAGATAGGATGACTCAGATCAGAAGGCATGAGGTATAAGGAGTAAAAAGAACCTTATGTTCCCTTCCACAATCAATTCCCCTATATAGCTAAAGAATTTCTAGACTCAACTTCGACCAGGTTGGCTTGGTAATCCTACAGGAAGTCAGGCTCTAATACCAAAGCTGTCGGGACCCCGATTCTAAGTCACACCAATCTAGCATGTAACACCTCATATCACTTTGCAGCCTCATGCACGGTATTCACACGGGTGTCGCCTTACCATGGCCCGGGACCGTTTGCGCCTTTTGGCTCACGTATATGATAGTATCGCTAGCATCCATATGACAGAGAACCCAGGCCGACATGGCTAGTCGTGAACCCAAAGCGGCACTAACCTATGGGGACAGGCATACATGATTCACATCGAGCATGTCGGTCAGCAACGTGTAAATCCGGGCTATAGCACTGGGCTAACAGGACTCCGGGGAACCTGGGCTGTAGCAGGCTAGGCAGGACTCCGAATATCACCACATGACATTTCCTCGAGGGGACAGACACAAGAACAAAGTGAAACACATGCTGGCCAGTCAAGTGTCCTGAGCAGTAGTGCTGGGCTATCAGGACTCCGGTGAACCGGGCTGTAGCGGACTACTATGGCTCAAGGAAGCACTAGACTACATTTCCCCATAAGAGAGGCTACCAAGGATAAACAGCTAGATTGTCGGACCCCACACATAGCAATACACCTCACACGTACGCATAACATGCAAGTATGTGTTGTACAACATGGCATCACAGCATAACGCAAACTCATATAGATAAAGGCCCAGAAGAGCCACATAACATTAAATCCAAATAGGGGTCACATGACCCATCATTCAGAGCATACATGCAACGGAAGCATTACATGTCTGAGTACAGACAATTACAAAAGAAAAAGGCTGAGAAGCCTGACTATCTACAAGTCCCTCCCAAGGCAACAAGATCGTAGCTGAGGTAACAAACTACTCGTCGAAGTCCAAGCGGTACTACTAGTGAGACAGATGTCTCACCTGCAAAACATAAATAAAGAAAACGTGAGTACAAAGGTACTCAGCAAGACTTACATCAGATCCTATAATACATGCATTTGTATCAAGAAGGTAATGTGGGGTTTAGTTGCAGCAAGCCAGCTTTGACTCAGTGGCTATCCTGTTCTACGACAACGAGAAACTTCTTTGAGGTGAGGCAGCGCACACGAGTCCACTAATCACCACATCAATACACCACTATGGATTCATCCCCGTCTCTGTACGAGAAGGCCATCCATAGCACTCACACTTGTCTTGAGCATTTTAGAGTATCCACTTTAAGTTTTCTATGTACCACGTAAGCATCCAAGAAGTCCATAACCGAGGACACGCCTATTCGAATAGATCATGAAAACCCTGCAGGGGTGTATTTCTTCACACACGCTCTCACCACTTATCACCATATACACGTCATGTATCTCGGCAACCTTCAAGCGGAAGCCTGGCGAGGGTGTCGGCCATGACCTGACTAACCACACAAGACTCTAGTCCAGGTTTATCGCCTATTCGGGTTCCATCCGCAAGGAGATCCGGCCGGGGTTTCGCTCATGGCCCCAAACGATGTGTACAGGGTTCCCGAGCCCACCATCTAGGTGCCACTCGGTACACCGGGCCATGTGTGCCTAGTTTGTCCCAAGTCCACCCTGCCGGGTGCCACTTGGTAGAAAAATAGCACTACCTACAAACACCAGAAACTATTTGCAACTCCTGGACAGAGATCAAGTTGGCTAATAAGTCGAGAGGGGTCGAGTTACCGAAACACAATGTGTGGTAGTAGCTAGTCCTTGGACAACATACACAAAACTCAGTTCTTAGGGACGGTTCCAGTGAGACAACCCACCATGTACTCCTACATGGCCTCTCACCATTACCTTTACCAAATCGTGTTCACACGCTTAACTCTCAACATTAGAACATAGCACTGTACTCTAATTCATTCCCAATGAATCAGACCTGACATACTCTAAGCAGTAGCAGGCAAAACATGGTAGGAACACAACATGGATCAATCAACTCCTACACATGCTAGTGGGTTTTAACTATTTACTGTGGCAATGACAGGTCATGCAGAGGAATGGGTTTAACTACCGCAGCATAAAGTAGCAGTTGAATTGTTGTTGTCCTAATGCAATAAATGAGAGTAGGAGCGAGAGAGTAGGATTGTATCAGAATGAACAAGGGGGTTTGCTTGCCTGGTAGATCAACAGGGGGGCACTGCTTCACTGACAGGTACTCTGGATCGGTCTCCGGAGCAGGACCTATCAAGAAGGAACGGTGTCGAAAATTAAGCACAAGCATATGCAACAATATGATGCATGAACATGGCATGAGTATGTGATGTTGTTTGAGTTAATGCATCTAACAATTCATTTGCATGAAGTCCATTTGAACCAAGGGTTCAAATGCAACTCCAAATTAAGCTCTTAAATATGCCATTTATATTTTTTCATATATACAGCATGTATAGGTTGGTTTGTCATGCATGAAAATGGTACATATGGATAGATTGTATTTTTCTGATCATTTTTCATATGTAAATTATTTCAATCTGAGCTACGGTTGAATTTCTATGAATTTATGAAGTTTATATCATTTTCTGGAATTTCCTGATTTATTTTAAAACCAGCAAATGATATATTGCGTCAGCACTACGTCAGCATGACGCAAGTGAGTCAACGGGGTTGACCAGGTCAAACCTGACGTGTGGGGTCCACACGTCAGTGTCATAGTTAGTTAACAGGGTTAGTTAGTTATTAAGCTAATCCTAAACTAAAATTAATAGGGCCGGGCCCCACATGTCAGCGACCACGGGAGGTCAAACCTCCTGGTCAGCGGGGTCAAAACCCGGTCAATCCCGCCGGCGTTTAGCCGCCGGCGAGGCAGAACGCGGTGGAGGGCACGGGATTCGCCTTCCGGCGACCATTTGGACGGCGGAGGCCATGGGCGAGGAGCCAGAGCTTGTCCGCATCTTCTGGGGCAAGTGGGAGAGGCAGGGACGACCGGAGCTCGCCAGAATCGAGCTTGAGGCGGTGGCCGGAGCATGGCTACGGGCAAGAGCTGGCTGCGGGGCACGGGGAGGCCACCCAAGGGGCTTTGCGGCACCCTCGTGGCACCAGGAGCACGACGGGGTGCCCCGGGGCGGCTGGCTCGGGCTCTGGCCACGGTGGCTCCATGATCGGCAGGGAGGAGCTACGGCCGTGGTGGGGAGAAGGAGCTACGACGCGAGAACGGAGGAACGGGAAGAGGGGAACGGAGCAGAAGCTCACTGCGGACTCGACGGGCTTGACGGCGAGCTCGGGACGCACTGGAGACGGCGGGGCGGCGATGGGGATCCATGGCGGCCGGAGGCGAAGATGGCGACGGCGACAGCTCCACGGGGCGCTCCAGCTTGCGTGGCTCAGCGGAGAGCTTCAGAGCGAGGAGGCGGAGCTCCTGCGCGTGTCAGAGAGGTGAGGGGGAGGGTGGCTACGGCAATGGCGAGTGGCGGCGACGACAGTGTTCGGTCGTGCGCGGGAGAGAGACCAGGGGAGGGGGGAGTGAGCGAGAGAGAGAGAGAGAGAGAGGAAAAGATCCAGGGGATGCGTGGCGACATCTGATCGCGATGAGGAGGAGCCAGGCAGGCAGCTGCGTGCCGGCGTGCATGGCGTCGGGCACCGCTTCCTCTCTGCCTACTAGCAAGAGGAGGAAGACATCTCTGCCCCTGGTGGGCTGGGCCAAAACAAAAACGGGCTGGCCAGAGGCACCAGGTAAGCCAGGTGAGGTTTATCCCTTTTGTTTCTTTTTTCTATTTTCTGTCATTTGTTTTGACTTAGTAATAATACTAAATCATTTTATTTACTTCTGTCAAATTTTGCAGGGACCTAAGGGATTAATCCCCCTCACCAAAATTCAGAACTTTTGGACATATATTATATATATAGCAAATATATATCCAAAGCAATTAATTACTGGATTAATTCCAAATGCCCAAAACAAATACTTATGAGGTCCTGAAAATGTTGGTTTGATTTTTATCTGTGTCCAATATTTTCAGAGAGCAACATGAGCATTTTCTTGGACCTTTTTGGAGCAATTTTTTTATTTGTGTCATTTCTAGAATGATTCTGAGGGTTTCACAAATCCCCATTTCAAGTTTCAAAGAAATTTAAACATGAAGGCTAGCCTAGGTCATACCAGAACTAGGGATGTGACATGCCAAAAGAACGCCCTGATACGTCTCCAATGTATCTATAATTTTTGATTGTTCCATGCTATTATATTATCTGTTTTGGATGTTTAATGGCTTTATTATACACTTTTATATTATTTTTGGGACTAACCTACTAACCAAAGGCCCAGTGCAAATTGCTATTTTCTTGCCTATTTCAGTGTTTCGCAGAAAAGGGATATCAAATGGAATCCAAACGGAATGAAACCTTCGGGAGAGTGATTTTTGGAAGAAACGCAATCCAGGTGACTTGGAGTGGACATCAAGGAAGCATCGAGGAGGCCACGAGGCAGGGAGGCGTGTCCAGGGGGCAGGCACGCCCCCACCCTCATGGGTCCCTCGTGGCTCCCCTGACCGACTTCTTTCGCCTATATATTCTCATATACCCCAAAAACATCCGGGAGCACCACGAAACCCTATTTCCACCGCCGCAACCTTCTGTACCCAAGAGATCCCATCTTGGGGCCTTTTCCGGAGCTCCACCGGAGGGGGAATCAATCACGGAGGGCTTCTACATCAACACTATAGCCTCTCCGATGATGTGTGAGTAGTTTACCACAGACCTTTGGGTCCATAGTTATTAGCTAGATGGCTACTTCTCTCTCTTTGGATCTCAATACAAAGTTCTCCTCGATCTTCTTGGAGATCTATTCGATGTAAGTCTTTTTACGGTGTGTTTTTTGGGATCCGATGAATTGTGGGTTTATGATCAAGATTATCTATGAACAATATTTGGTTCTTCTCTGGATTCTTTTATGTATGATTTGTTATCTTTGGAAGTCTCTTCAAATTATCAGTTTGGTTTGACCTACTAGATTGATCTTTCTTGCAATGGGAGAAGTCCTTAGGTTTGGGTTCAATCTTGCGTTGTCCTTTCCCAGTGATAGCAGGGGCAGCAAGGCACGCATTGTATTGTTGCCATCGAGGATAAAAATATGAGGTTCATATCATATTGCTTGAGTTTATTCCTCTGCATCATGTCATCTTGCCTAATGCGTTACTTTGTTCTTATGAACTTAATACTCTAGATGCATGCTGGATAGCAGTCGATGTGTGGAGTAATAGTAGTAGATACAGAATCGTTTCGGTTTACTTGTCGCGGACGTGATGCCTATATACATGATCATGCCTAGATATTCTCACAATTATGCACTTTTCTACCAATTGCTCGACAGTAATTTGTTCACCCACAGTAATACTTATGCTATTTTGAGAGAATCCACTAGTGAAACCTATGGCCCCGGGTCTATTTTCCATCATATAAGTTTCCAATCTATTTTACTTTGCAATCTTTACTTTCAATCTATATCATAAAAATACCAAAAAAAAATTATCTTATTACCTCTATCAGATCTCACTTTTCCAAGTGGCCGTGAAGGGATTGACAACCCCTTTATTGCATTGGTTGCAAGGTTCTTATTTGTTTGTGTAGGTGTGAGGTGACTCGCGTGTAGTCTCCTACTTGATTGGTACCTTGGTTCACAAAAACTGAGGGAAATACTTACGCTACTTTGCTGCATCACCCTTTCCTCTTCAAGGGAAAACCAACGCAGTGCTCAAGAGGTAGCACGCCCAGGCGCGCTGTGCAACTTGTGCTATAAGCCGTCTGCGGCAGCGGGTTGACAAGACATGTGAGAGGACACATTTAATAAAAAAGTTTGTGATTTAATTACCTACTATACCCCCATCCTGGTTTATAAGTAGGATTTAACTAATAAAATATGAAGGCATGTCGCCAAAGATTATATCGTTGGAGTCGTATTTGAACATAGTTTCTAGCTATACAATTTTTGTAACATGCATTAACATTGTTTTGGTTAAATTTAAGGTTATATACCAGCAAGCATTTGCCCGCAACACACATGGCTTATTCCATCACAAACAGCTCGGATGGATCAAGTGTATGCCACGTAACGCACATGCAACTCTAATCTGATTCGTGCTTGATGTCTCCGACACCGCTCGCACAATTCGTCTTATTTGCCACGTACCACTGTGCCATCCTCTGCTCGCGTCCCTCGGCAAGCTCTGCTCGCTGTTAGGCGCCGCGGCGTGCTGTGATCATCGTTAGGCGTCGCGGCGCGCTCTGTCGCATCCGTTGGCGCGCTCTGCTCGCGTCTATCGGCGAGCTCGGCTTGTGGACAGCTTTTCCTTGCGCGTTCAACTACTATATGCATATATATGCTAGCAAGATGCCCGTGCATTGCACAGAACATCAAGATACATCCATATGAGTAGTTTATCTTGTTAGAGAAAGTGATGAACGAGAGAAGTCGTTATCTGCAAGTGTGGGGAGAGGTGCGAGTATCTTTTTGCAAAATTGTCATAGTTTGCTTTCTAACCGTCAGATATAGATCGGACGGTCTATATTACACGTTGGCAGGCACACCATCATCACCAACTCAGTCTTTTATAAGAGTAGAGATAGAGATGGTTGATCGCTGTTGAGGCGACCGCGTGCTCGCGTCCCTCCACGCGCGCTCTGCCAGCGGTTGGGCGTGCACACGATCATGTCGGGGGCCCCATATGCTTGCGGTTGCGCCGTGCGCATTGCCACGTGATGCAGTTGTGTGCGGTACGATGGAGTTACGCGCTGCAAATTAGAACTGCCATCAAGGCCTGCCGATATTCCTGGCCGTCCGGCTTCCCCTTTAATTCCAGCGGCCATTATAACCTTAGTCTCTTCAACCTTCCGATCGCTCCCCACAACACAACAAGCACACCCATGATGACACATAGAGAGGGATGTCCAGCGGCGCTCCAATGGAGTTCCGCGAGCATAGAATGGAGACCCATCGACCCTGCTGTGGTGGACGACTACATCAACAACGTTGAGCAGTTGCTTGCTCAAGACAAGTACAAGGTGGTCGGCATCGACCTCCAGTACACCACTAGTCGTCCCGACATAGATCAGAAGGTTGCCGTCGCCTAGTTGTGCGTGGGCCATCATGTCCTCATCTACCACTACTTCATGGCCACAGAGCCTTGCGACCGTTTCAACAAGTTTGTCAACAACTCCGACTACAAGTTCGCCACGGTGGAAACCACCAATGATGTAAACGTGCTCCGTGTTACGGGCTTGGCCTGCAAGAACCTTGTCGAAATCCGTGACCACTACAGGGTCTGGGCAGCATGAAGAAGGACTCCCTGGTCGAACTCACCTCGGCCATCATCGACCCCTACTACGAAAAGATGAAGCAGGATGCCGAGAGAACAAGTCTAGTATCCTGGCACGGGGCCTGGATGCGGCAACTGGATGAACCTCACCTCAGGTTCGTGGCCAAGAGTGTGTACACATGCTATGAGATGCAGGGGCGGATCGTTGACATGAGGAGGTGCCTCGTTACCAAAATCGACGAGCCCGGATCGAGCCACAAGCGGAGAAAGCGTCACAAGAAGTAGATGATGATCGGGTGATCGTTTATGCTAGTTAATCATGCATGTAATATATAGTTTACTTTATTGTTGGTGTGTGGAAATGTCATGTGTGTAGTAGCCACCTATGTAAGTGGATGTTTAATTTGGTTATGCAAGCATGTCCTTATAAGTGTGTGTGTGTGT
>NC_041382.1:577177512-577179744 GCF_002162155.2 Triticum dicoccoides
GCAATCCCATCGCACAAGACACACGTCTTGTTAAGTTGAACCGTTTCTGTTATCTTGTGTCAACACAAACAGTTCATCCAACTGAACTGCATGCCGTATATCGCACACACCTTGATCTGGCTGACCGTTTCTTTTGTGTTGCCTAATCACAAACAGTTCATCCGAGTGAACCATATGATGTATATCGCACACACCTTCATCTGGCTACCCGTTTCTTTTGTTTTGCCTAATCACAAATAGTTCATCCGAGTGAATCGTATGCTGTGTATCGCACATGCCTTCATCTGGCTACCCATTTCTTTTGTTCCTCCTCATCACAAACAGTTAATTGAACTGAACCATATGCCCTTCATCGCACACGCAACTAAAATCTGAACCGTGTTTGATGCATCCCCCATTGCAAATGTTTTGCACCTTTTTGATGGTTTTCATACACCACCGTTTGCAATTATTGCATCGCACACAGTTTCTCGAAGGGTCTCTGATCGTAGTGTTGCTTTAGCAGCATCCTACAGTAGTGCCAGATGAAGTTGTGTGCGATATACAACATACGGTTCACTCGGATGAACTGTTTGTGATTAGGCAACACAAAAGAAACGAGCAGCCAGATGACGGTGTGTGCGATATACGGCATGCGGTTCACTCGGATGAACTGTTTGCACTAAGGCAAGAGAACAAAAATGGTTCAATATAACAAGATGTTTGTGATACGCCACAAACAGGTCTGTAATCAGAAATGTGTGCGAATACTGATAATAATAGAAACGGTTCCCTAGTGTGGTCCATGTTCATCTAATCATCATCTCCTTCTTGTGCTAGCTCGATGTTCCTTCTATGCTAAGTTTCCATTAATTGATGGCATTTTATGAACACGCCACTATTTCCCGCCATTTCCTCACCTGTTTGCCACCACCTAGCGATATTGCGCATAGGCGGCGTGCGGTGCATGGAGGCGACAAGCGCATCCTGTAGCACATCCATCTTTTCCAAGCATGCCAACCCGCCAAAGCGCCGCCTCTGCCATCAACCTCGTCGACGAGGAAAATGAGCAGGAACCACGGCCCGTCGAGGCCGAGGCGCTCCCCGGCAACGCGATGGACGACATCGTGATGCGCACCATTGCCAGGGTTGAGCAGACCTTTGGTGCATGGTGCTTGAGTGCCGCGGATCAAGATAGGCATGTCAGTGCCAACAGGCTGCAGCTCGCCGCACAACATGATCGATGGTGCGCCGTAGAGCAAGCTAGGCGCGTCTGTGCCGATAGGCTGTGGCTCTCCGCACGGCAATACCGTTGGAGTGCCGCAGAGCGAGAGGCATGGCACGCCGCACAGCAAGAGCGGATCCATCGGCGCTTGCCTGCTGTCGACACGGCATCGCAGCTAGGTACGCGTTCGATTAGTACTCCCATTCCTCGCCAGGAGTGGGCAGAGGCCCTTAGCGCCGTACTTGCAGCAGAGGCCAGCCGCGCCATACTTGCACCGGACGCCGGCCACGCTGTTCGCATGGGTGCCGCCGCCGTTCGCCTTGTCCGCGGCCCGCTGGATGCCAACGCGCTGGTTCATTTGCTCGATCCCCTCCTTGGCCCAGGTGTACACCTGGGCGCAGTAGAGGAACATGGCCATTGCATCCTCGAGCTGGTGATCTCCAATGAAGTAGCCAACTTGGAGCTCGAGATCCCGCTCCAGATGTACCGCGAGCATGTCGACCGCTTGGATGAATGCCTGCACGAGTTCAGGCAGAGCCAAGAGCTACCGTAGGCAAGGGCAGCTGTTCATGGTCTCATGGACGGGTTTTATTTTAAAAAACCGTTTCGACATGGATAGCTATGTATTCACAACAAGCATAGTATTGCTTTGTTTATTGCTTTGTTTCAATGCATGTACTCTGTTTTCCATTCTTATATGTTCTGTTTCAATGTGTGTATATACGCTTTCCATTCTGTATATGTGGATGATAACAGCTAGATTCAAATTAGTATACAAAAACAGATAGAAAATGGAATTCATAATATATATATATATATATATTAAATGTTCATTAGTTCATCACAGAATATATATATAGGGTGGGTCTATTCTAATAACACCCCTTAAGACCTTATTCTAATAACACCTCCTCTTATTCTGATAACACGGCCGAGCAACCCGCGGCTACAAACTAATCCAGCAAAAATGCCCGCCTTATCCTCTCGTCACCCACCCAAAACATCTCTCCCCCCACGGCCTCCCCCAC
>NC_041382.1:577180016-577183531 GCF_002162155.2 Triticum dicoccoides
CACCACCACGTCCCCCTGCTTCGCCCACGTCGTCGCCGCACCACCACCTTCCTCTGCTTCCCCCTGTCGCCGCCACACCACCACCTCCCCTGCTTCCAAACGCCGTCCACGCCCGGCCACTGCCCAACCCCACCCCGGCGTTCCTCTCCTATGGCGCTGCAACACCGCCCAGCACCCTGATCCGTACCTACCTCTCCTTGCGAATCCTCCTCCCCATCCTGAGCTCTCGTCCTCCTAGCCAAGTTCCATGGCCGTCGCAGCCCACCCCTTGGGCCTAGCCAATCCCCACTCCCCACCTTCCTTCTCTCCACCATGGTCTCGCCACCATCAGCCCCAGGGCCGGCCAACAACTCTGGCCACGCCCCTGCCAAGAAACCACTGGATCCACTCCGCCACCGATGGACATCTCCCCAACTCCCCTCACCTAGCGTGCTCACCTCCCACCTCGGGGGTCACTGGATCGGGATCCAGGCCGGGGGCTCCCCCCAACTATGCAACACCGCCGGATCGGCCTCCCCGTGCCCCTGAGATTCCATATCGGGCCTCCCCCAAGGAGTACACCATGCAGCTCGGGCAGCACGCTCGTGCGGTTCGGCCGTCCCACAATGGCCGCTGTCCTCGTGTGTGCGCCGTACTAGCCATGTCATGCGGCATCGGGACCGCGGCTGCCTCCAGTCGTCGGTGCGCTAGCTTCCCCGACAAACAACCCATCTGGAAACGAGCTTCCCCTCCTCCCCTTGCAGCCCATACATCCGGACTTGTAGTGCGCTGGGCGCGCGATGCGGTTTGGCGCGCCTGGCCATGCAGTTGACGGCTCCTGGTATAGTCCACTACTTTTTTGGTTCGTGCGGTTCCAGTGCAATGCATCTCATGTCGGTCCGCTGTTGCTAATTGCTGCAAATCAGTTTAAGTTTCTTTTGCAGGAGGGAGGCGAAGAAGCAGACAAAGAGATAGAGAAATGCACTGCACACTCAAACTAAAAAATGTTGTTGATGATGGTTTGCTAGTTAATGAATCATGCCATTAAATGTGTATTATGAAGTCCACTATTTGCACCAAGAAGTTCAGCTGAGCTTGTATCTCAGCTCACCGGTCGTCTCTCCTGCAGTTTGATTATGTAGCATAGCTTTTTGTTTAGCCGGTGTGCAGTTCGGGATACATACCCGAGCTGTTCAACAGAAAAAAGCAACTTCGATGGTGGTTTGCTGGCTCTTGACTTTATTGTTTGCTCTAGCTGTTGACTTTATTGATTAATACGGAAGAATACTAACAACGAAAAATGAAGGAAAGAAGTGCACTGCAGCCCCTTAGTGGTTCTCCTTGTATAAAAAAGAGAAAGAAATCCCCACAGAAAATTTACTTTCTTTCTCGAATGCAATTTTTTTGTATGTGGGACGATTGGAAAAAATAGCTCCCTCCAATTTGTGTAGCAGCTCATTGTACCTATGTATAAAGTGCATCGTGTGTCTCAAAAATCAGTCGACTACATCAACACTTGCAGTGCGTTTGGTCCTCAGATGTGGTTCATTTTTCAGATTGATGTTGTTCACTTGCACCTAACATGAAAGTGTGAAAAATTTAGTGAAACAACAAGATGGTAATGCGGTTCACTTTGATATATGATGTGGTTCGCTTGCCCTAGTCTCCGTGGTCCACTCTCGTTAATAAAAAATGTTGAAAAAAAGACAAAAAAACTCATCTGAGAAAAAAATTATGTTCCACAAAAGAAATCATGAAGTTTACTTGACCGTCTGATGCAATGCAGTTTTCACTCTGAAGCAGTGCGGTCGGCCGTATGATGTTGTTCATCCCGTAAGTGCAAATTTTTTATTACGAAAGCGAAAAAAAAGTAATGCGGTTCACTTCTTGATAGTGTTGTGGTTCATTTACACCCGATGTGAATTGCACTCTACTTTCTCGTCCTTGAAAAAAATTACGTTTGAATAAAATAAACCATGCAGTTCTCTAACACGTCTGATGCAGTGCGATCTTTCATCCGATGCAGTGCAGTTTTCAGTCGGATGAAGTACCCACGTCGATTTGGGTGTCGTGAAAAAACAGAGTGTCCGCATTTCGGTAATTTTAAAACTGCTCTTAATCCGTAACGAATTAGAAAGAGTGTTCTACATTAAAAAGTTGTGTCTCGTCGATATATTTCCAACGACATATCATTTGAATCATTTCAACAACCGATTTGTAAAAATTTCGCGAAAAATGGCCGCTGTCACTCGTCGTCCATCATAAGATTTTTAAAATTAACTTAAAACCGTGAGGAATCTCAAAAACATTTCAACATATGAAAGTTGCGCCTCGTCCATAAATTTTCAATGGGATATTACACGCCTCGTTTCGACAAACGGTTAAAAAACTGCAGCGAAAACAGTACACAAAATTTAATTTTTTTTGGAAAAACAGAATTCCATGATTTAGTAAATTTGAAACTGCTCTTAAACCGCAACGAATTAGAGAAAACAATAGTTATGTAAAAGATGCGCCTCGACGATATCTATCCAATGGTGTATCATTTGCCTCATTCAGACGAGCGGTTTAGAAAAAAGTGAAAAAACGCTCGCTACCCCTATTCATGGGCCGCACCATTTTTGAGACTGCTCTTAAACTATGGGAATCTCGAAAAGTGTTCAACATGACGATGGTACGCCTAATACGTAGATTTCCAACGGTATATTACACGCCTTGTTCCGATAAATGGTTAAAAAATTACAGCGAAAACAGTACCAAAAAAACACTACGCGCAGTTTTTTCCAACGCGAAGTTCACTAGCCTCTGTAATGCAGTGCTCTTGCTAAAGAAAGTGCAGTGCCCTCGTGTTGAGCATGCAGTGCAGAAGTGTTATCAGAATAACTATTCTGATAATATTATCAGAATAGACGGGCTGTATATATACGTGATGATACTTAACTACTAGGTACAATGCATAAAATTGAAAATGAACAATACTAAAACTAATAATCCCTCCTGGGGCCAGTATTCCAGCAGCCCCTCGCCAGCAACTCCCTGGTGCGCGGCGTCTTCCCAGTGCGGAGGCAGTACTCAGCCACCTCTGCCTCGCAGCGCTTGATGTACCGATTTGCCTCTTGCTGGCGGACGCGCGCGGCCGATCTTGCCATTTCGTTAGGTGCCCACCGGAGCTCCTCGTCGGTGGCATGCTGGAGCTTATCAGCCCACCTCCATGCAGTGACAAGTCACCCAACGCCTATGACCTTCCTCGTGAAGTACCCGTCTTCGTACACCTCCTCGGCACGACGACGCACCCGGCCCCAAAGCTCCGCTGCCTCCTTTTTCCAGGCGGCATCACGGGCTTCATAGGCTGCTTGATACCTGGCATCCTCCTCCGCCATCTCCTTCTTGAACACCACTTGCCTGGCTTTCTCAGCCGGCGGCGGCGACTTCCACAAACAAAGATTGTACTAGCCCCAAAATCAATCCAAAGTTGGGGGGGTCCAGCGCAACCTCGTCAGGCGGCGCGTAGGGGTCCTCGTCGCTGCTAATCGAGT
>NC_041382.1:577523458-577654964 GCF_002162155.2 Triticum dicoccoides
GTCATGTTGACAGGATTTCTCAGAACAAGACATCAAGACAATGATGGTGAATGAATCAACATTCAACTGAAGTGCACCCTGGATCGTAAAGATTATACTAGTTTGCGTTACCCCTTCATCTTACCCTACGCCTGAATCTCGAGACGAGATTCTTGTTTAGTGGGGGTGAGTTGTCACATCCCTAGCTGCTGGTAGTGCTCTAGGCTAGCCTCATGTGAGCATCATGTTTTATTTCAAATGAAATTTGAATTGAGGAATTTTCAAAGCCTCAGAAACCTTCTAAAAATGATCAACATTAAAATCTCCTCAAAGAAGTCCAAAAAAATGTTCCTCTTAGTCTCTGAAAATATTGCAAAGAGGTAAAACTCAAAACAATATTTTTGGTATCTCAGAGTTAATTATTTTGGGCCATTTGAATTAATCCAATAACTATTTGCTTTGGATTTATATTTAATATATATTAAATATGACTCCAATAATTCTGGAAGTTTGTGAGTGGATTTGTATTTATTTTTGGCAAGCCACATAAAAATCTACAGAATTTATTTAAATGATTTAGTTGCTAAATTAAATCAAAACAAACTACAGAAAATAGAAAACAGTAAATAATAAAAAGAGCAAAGCTTACCTGTGCAGCCCACTAGAGCCGGCCCAGCTCCTGTGCTGGTCCAGCACTGTGCGGCCCAGCCCACCGCAGTCGCCACCGTCTTCAACCTCCTGCCAGTAGGCAGGAGGGCGTGTGCCCGACGCGCGCGCGCACGCTCCGGCCACCTCCTGCTTACCTGCTCGCCGCTGGAGGCACCCGAGGGAGCCACGCAGCCCCCGACCCCCTCCCCCTTCTCCCTCTCTCCCGCGTCCTCATTCTCTCCCCAGAACACTCTCCCCCTCCTCTGTTCTCCTCACCGAGCGGAGCCCCTCGCCGCCGCTCGCCATAACCACGGCCACCGGGCCTCCCTCGCTTCCCCGACTAGCCCACAAGCTCCGCCACTCCGTACTCGACCCACCTCACCGATGCCACGCCCTCCAGGAGCCCCCGAAGCGCCGCCCCGATGTTTTCCCCCTCCTCGGACCCGCCGGTCGCCGACGCCCGATTCGCCGGCTCCGGACCGTCCCCGGCCTCGTCCCCGCCTCGAATGGATCCACTGTGAGCCTCTGCTGTTTCTCCTGTGCTCGCCCCCTCCGTTCTCGCCCCCTAGCCCCATCTCCCACCGCGACCGAGAGCTTCTCGCCGCCGTGCCATGTCGTTGCCGTGGCCAGGGCCATCCCAGCGTGCGCCTGAGCGCGTCACCATGTTCGTCGCCCTCCCAGGAGCCCGCAGCGCCCTTCGGTCTCTCTTCTAGTGCTCTATAGCGCCACCCCAGGATTGCCCGAGCGGCTGCCGCCGCCAAACCTCGTCGCCGACCACTTTTCCGGCCACCCCAGCACCTGTCACCGCCACCACTAGATGCGCGCCACTGCGCGCGTTCGAATGCAACAAACCACGGCCGAAACGATGCCATGTGGCTCGTTTCCGAGCCCTCCGCCGTGTCTGGACTCGCCGGCGGCTAAACGCCGGCGACCGCTGACCCGATGACCGGCGTGGGTTGACCCCACTGCCCGGTTTGACCCCCCCTCTCTCTCACTGACCTGCGGGCCCGCCCGGCTAATTAGGCTAGGATTAGTGTTAACTAAATATTAGTTAGTTTAATAGACACTGACAATGGGCCCCAGGCCACTAACTAAATTAGATTAGTTAGGTTAGTCACTGACGGATGGGACCCACTGGCCAGGTTTGACCTGGACCAGCCACGTTGACCTGCTGACGTCACTAATACGTCATGCTGACGCAGTATTTGTTTCTGGAATTAAAATAAATCAAAAATGATTTATAAATTTCAGATAATAACCAAAACTTCTAAAAATCATAGAAAATTAACCGTAACTCCAAATTAAATAATATATATATGAAAAATTATCAGAAAAATTCAAGGAATCCATCTGTACCATTTTCATGCATGTTAGAACAACTTATAGCTGCTGTTTAGCACAAATCAATTAAATGGCATTTGAATAATCACATATGGAGTTTAAATTTGAATCTTGGATTCAAACCAACTTCATTTAATCTGGTTTTAGGTGCATTAGCCCAAAACACATTCATATTGCCATGTCATAGCATGCATCATATTGTGCATTGCATTGATCGTGTTTTTCTGTATTTACCGGTAATTGTCCCCTCTCGATAGACGTGTACCGATGATGTGATCGTTGACACTGATGAAGACTCAATGTTATCTTCAGAAGTGCCAGGCAAGCAAAACCCCCTTGTTCATTCCGATAAAATCCCACTCTCTCGCTCCTGCTCTATTTTACTGCATTAGGACAACACCGATTCATCTGTTACTTGCTGCGGTAGCTGAACCCCTTTATCCTCTGCATGACCTGTCATTTCACACTAAATAGATGAAACCCACTAGCATGAGTAGGAGTTGTTTGAGCCCTGATGTGCCTACTCATTCATGTTTGTTTGTCATGCCTGCTATTGCTTAGAGTTGAGTCAGGTCTGATTCATCGGGGATGAATCAGAGGCGTGTGAACCTGTCCTACTGTGTGTGAGCTAAGTGTGTGAACACGATTTGGTAAAGGTAGCGGTGAGAGGCCATGTAGGAGTACATGGTGGGTTGTCTCATTGCAGCCGTCCTCAGGAACTGAGTTCTGTGTTTGTGATCCATGATTCAGCTACTACCACGCATTGGGCCCGAAACCAATGGACCCTCTCGGCTTCTTAATCACCCTTGTCCTCTGTCCAGGAGTTGCAAGTAGTTTCTGGTGTTTGTAGTATGCTGGAGGCCGTGGACAGCGCTGACCGTAGGGGTGGGCTGTGATGCGGTAGGCACGTGGCCGGGTAAACCGGGCGCCCGTTTGGTGTCACGGAACGCTGTTCACATCGTTTGGGGCTGTGAGCGAAACTCCGGCCGGATCTCCTCATGGATGGAACCCGAATAGGCGATAAACCTGGACTAGAGACTTGAGTGTTTAGGCAGGCCGTGGCCGACACCCACGTTGGGCTTCCGCTTGAAGGTTGCCGAGTACATGTCGTGTAAACGGCGGTAAGTGGTGAGAGCGTGTGTGAAGAAGTACACCCCTGCAGGGTTAATATGATCTATTCGAATAGCCGTGTCCGCGGAAAAGGACTTCTGGGTTGCTTATATCAGTTCATAGACAAGTGAAAGTGGATACTCTAAAATACGCAAGATAAGCGTGAGTGCTATGGATGGCGTTCTCGTAGGGAGACGGGAGCGGTTCCATAGTGGTGTATTGATATGGTGAATATGTGGACTCGTGTGCGCCACCTCAAAGAGTTACATTGCAGTCGTAGTTTAGGATAGCCACCGAGTCAAAGCTGGCTTGCTGCAGTTAAACCCCACCATCCCCTTTGTTGATAATGATGCATATGTAGATAGTTCTGATGTAAGTCTTGCTGGGTACATTTGTACTCACGTTTGCCTATTTTATGTTTTGCAGAGAGACTTCGGTCTCACTAGTAGTTTCGCGTGGACTTCGACGTTTAGCTTGTTACCTCAGCTACGATCTTGTGCCCTCGGCAGGATCTGATATATAGTCAGGCTTCTCAGCCTTTTTCATTTATAGATGTCTGTACTCAGACATGATAGCTTCCGCTTGTGTTTTGACTTGTATGCTCTGATGTTGGGTCATGAGACCTATGTTTGTAATATCTCGCTCCTCGGAGCCTAATGAATAAATACTTGATTTGTAGAGTCATGTTGTGATGCCATGTTGTATTTGCACATATCGAGCATATTGTGTGTATGTTATTGAAATGCTTGGTATGTGTGGGATCTGACCATCTAGTTGTTTATCTTTAGTAGCCTCTCTTACCGGGAAATGTCTCCTAGTGTTTCCACTGAGCCATGGTAGCTTGCTACTGCTCCGGAACACTTAGGCTGGCCGGCATGTGTCCTTCTTCGTTCCTGTGTCTGTCCCTTCGGGGAAATGTCACGCGATGAATACCGGAGTCCTGTTAGCCCGCTACAGCCCGGTTCACCGGAGTCTTGCTAGCCCAGTGCTACAGCCTGGATTCACTCGCTGATGACCGACACGTTCGATGCTGGGTCATGGATGCCTGTCCCTGTAAGTCTGTGCCACTTTGGGTTTACGACTAGTCATGTCAGCCCGGGCTCCTTATCATATGGATGCTAGCGACACTATCATATACGTGAGCCAAAAGGCGCAAACGGTCCCGGGCAAAGGTAAGGCGACACCCGTGGGGATACCGTGCGTGAGGCCGCAAAGTGATATGAGGTGCTACAGGCTAGATCGATGTGACATCGAGTCGGGGTCCTGACACATCAAGAGTATATCCAATAGCAGCATGGTGCTTCTTCAGAGTTTTCAATAATTTCTTTTCTTCATGCTCTGAAAGGTTAGCACTAATAATAACAGGATAAATCTCTTTCTCATCAAGATAAGCATATTTAAGAGTATCAGGCAAAGGTTTAAGCTCAAACACGGGATCACCCTTGGGTGGAGGAGGATCCCCTAGGATTTAAACAGGCAAGTTGTGTTTCAAAATAGGTCCCTGTTTAATCCCTTCTTTCATTCATAAACATATCATTTTCATGGTCTAGCAAATATTGTTCTAAAGGATCATTAGGAGGCATGGCAATAGAAGCAAGACCAGTAATTTCATCTTTACTAGGCAATTCTTTATCATGGGGTTGTTTATGAAATTTAGCAAAGTTAAATTCATGAGACATATCCCCTAAACCAACAGAAACAATATCCTTGTTGCAGTCTATCTTAGCATTAACAGTATTCGAGAAGGGTCTACCAAATATAATGGGACAAAAGTTATCTTGTGGGGAACCAAGAACAAGAAAATCAGCAGGGTATTTAACTTTCCCACACAAGAATTCAACATCTCTAACAATCCCAACTGGTGAAATAGTGTCTCTATTAGCAAGCTTAATTGTAACATCAATTTCCTCTATCTCAGCAGGTGCAATATCATGCATAATTTCTTTATATAAGGAATGGCATATTGCACTTGAACTAGCACCCATATCACATAAGCCATGATAGCAGTGATCTCCTATTTTAACTAAAATAACAGGCATGCCTACAATAGGTCTATGTTTTGTTTTAGTATCGGGTCTGGCAATTCTAGCAGATTCATCACAAAAGTAAATAACATGCCCATCAATATTATCGGCTAAGAGATCTTTAACCATAGCAACACTAGGTTCAACTTTAATTTGCTCAGAGGGAGTAGGTGTTCTAGTATTACTCTTACGAACAACAGTTGGAGATTTAGCATGATCCTTTATTCTAACAGGGAAAGGTGGTTTCTCAATATAAGTAGTAGGAACAACAGAATCATTATAAGTGATAGTAGTTTCTTCAACTTTAATAGGTGCAACTACTTTTAATTCAATGGGAGGATTATATTTAAACCACTTCTCCTTAGGGAGACAACATGAGTAGCCAAAGATTCATAGAAAGAAGCTACTATCTTAGAGTGAAGTCCATATTTAGTGCTAAATTCACGGAAAGCATCGTTATCCATAAAAGATTTAACACAATCAAACTTACGTGTCATACCTGACTCCTTACCTTCGTCAAGATCCAGTCTTTAGAGTTGCATTTAACTCTTTCCAATAAATACCATTTGAATTCAATAGTATTCATCATAAAAGAGCCAGTACAAGAAGTATCAAGCATGGAGCGATTATCGAGAGAAAGCCGAGCATAAATTTTTTGAATAATAATTTCTCTTGAGAGCTCATGATTGGGGCATGAATATAACATTGACTTAAGCCTCCCCCAAGCTTGAGTGGTGCTTTCTCCTTCGTGAGGCCAAAAATTATATATATAATTACGATCATGATGAACAAGATGCATAGGATAAAACTTTTCTAATCAAATTCCAATTTCAATCAGTTGTACTTCCATGATCCCATATCATCACATAGCCTAAACCATGTCAATGCCTTTCCCTTCAAAGATAAAGGGAAGACCTTCTTCTTGGTAACATCCTCGGTGTCGGATGTGGGGTTCTAGCAAACCCTTAAGGTTCGAACACTGGGGTGCGCGTGAAGTCTTTCCCTCCTACCGATCTACGCCCTAGCTCGCTAAGATCTCGTGGACTAACTCGCAACACAGAAAGACACAAGATTTATATTGGTTCGGGCCACCGTTCTGGCGTAACACCCTACTCTAGTGTGGTGGTGGTGGTGGATTGCCTCTTGGGCGGATGATGAACAATACAAGAGGAAGAACAGCCTCCTGAGGTTGAGGTGTTCTTGTGCGTGGCTAACTTGTGCGGGTGAGAGAGTGATCTAAGATGCCATCCTCTCGTCCCCGCCTCTCTTTCTATGGTGGTGGCTAGCCCTACTTATAGAGGCCCTGGTCCTCTTCCCAAATATTGAGCGGGAAGGGAGCCAACAATGGCGGGCTAATTTAAAGGGGGACAGCTAGTACAAGCCATCCTGACGAAAGGTGGTCTGCGCCTCCGAAAGGCTCTGGTGGTGACGCCATCTTGGGCTCCATGATGACCTCCGTCTTGACATCCTTCTGGTCTTGGTCTTGTTGCACCAAAATGGCAACCTTTGCCTGATGCCTCGGTACTCCTCGCCTGCGCTAGTTTCCTTAGCATCAAAGAAGAAACAAGGACGCCGCACGCGCTGGCGTCCGCTTGGCGCCCGCCTGGTGTCGATCGTCATGGCTCACGTCACGACAACCTCGTGAGGTTATCCTTGCCTTGATATCTCCGCTCCTCGTGAGCCTGCCTGACTAGGCCACCCCGGAGGGGGTCTTGTGTCGCCCGCCTCGCGAGGCTTGGCCCCTCGCGAGGGTATTGGGTGCCTTGTTGGTGAAGATGGGCCGTACAGCCTGCTGGCTCAAACATGCAGCGAGCCGCAGGCAGGCAAGTCTGGGGACCCCCGTTCCCAGGACACCGACAGTAGCCCCCGGGACCAAGGTGTGCTCGGGCTTGGCTTCACGGCGAAGCCAAGGGCCAAGCACAGAGCGTCGCGGGCCCCCAAAGCCTACGGCCTTGGTTGACCGTGGCGGTTGATTGGTCGTGGGCATCTCCGCTTCCCCATGCTGCCTCGACGACTGCACGACTTGACGAGTCCCTGCGACATGCAAGGGAAACCATCATTACCTGCGGTCGTGGGAGGTGCCGGTTGGCCTTCTTTTGCTATAAATGGGAAGGGGGCGGAGCCCCCATCGCCCATCTCTTCCTTGCTTGCTGCTTCTTCTTCCTCACTCCACTCCTAGCTTCTTCTTCCTCGCTTCATTGCTCGTCGTGCCACCAATGGCGCCTATCAGAAGGTTCTCCGCTGAAGAAAAGGGGAAAGCCCCCCGGGATGTCCCAGAGCAACTCCCGCCGAAGAAGAGGTCGATCCACCGCCGCGAAGAAGCGGCGAGGCCTTGGTGCGAGCGGCCTCCTCTAGGTTACCCACTACCCCTGTACACCCAAGCCGAGGGCTTAGGAGGGTGCGAGCGGACTCCTCAAGTGAGCTGGTACTGTGGGCGCCGATGCCGCCAAGCTCTTGGATCCGCTTCCCGCGGTTCTTCTGCGACGTGATGTCGCCGAGGGGGCCTCTCGAGCTCTGGTTGCAGCACGCCAACTGTGGCCTCCTGCGACTGGAGCGGAGATCAAAGCAGTCCCCTCCGGCAAGATCTTCATGACCCGCGGCTGGGCGAGATCGCGCGGGTCTGCCGCGCGAGGGGCGCCCTCATGATCCATCTTGAGTACGACGGCGTCTCCATGCTCTTCTTCAAGGTCTTCGACGTCGAGGGCCGCCGCCTGGAGTGCTGACGCACGCTCCGCTCGCAACCACTCCAGCAGTAGTAGCCCCTGGGAGTCCAGCAGCTCTCCTGAGCTCTACGAGACTCCGGTGACGAGCAACGACAGCTACGTGCCCCCGAGCTCTCGCCGCGCTTGGAGTAGTGCTGCCGCGTCCGGCCGCCGCCGCCGCTGATCTGGATGGGGTTGGCGCCGGCCTCCCATGGCCCACTGTTGATGATGGCGCCCGCCACGGGGGGTGTAGATAGGATCCTCCTCAGTTTTAGCTTTTGTTTCCTGCGAAGAACCATGAAGCACCCCGTAGGGGCATGTACAGGTCTGTAATGTCTTTTGTGCCTTTCTTCCCTCTTATGAAGATTTGATGAACGGGTGTCCCGTTAAGGCTCGGTTCCCCCTTTCTTTCCTCGTGATAGCTTGTTGCTCTACGCCGACAGGTACCGGTCCCCAGGCAGGCTACAGTCGTCGCTGGTATGCCAGGTCGCATGCCGTGGTCAAGGCGAGGAGGTGTGTGGCCCGAGGTCCAGTAAGAGCCCCTGAGGCACGATGCTCAGGAGGTCCCCCTTAGCGCTCAAGCGGCCATGGTTAGGGAAGAAAGGGAGTTGACGTGGCCGCTATGGGATTGCGGTAAGGCGTGAGTGTCCATGAGGCCCAGACATTTAGCCAATCCGAGGGCGAGACTTATCTTGTGAACTTCATGATGATTCCTTACGTTGCGCTGGGGATGCGCGCCAACTTGTGCGGCATAGCCAGGCCGGCCCATACAAGTTTCCCTCCTCCCATGCTCTCCTTGGTACTCTGTGTCCTTAGGTCCCGGCCCTCGAGCGAGCTCAGCCGCCGCTGGTATGCCAGGTCACGATGCTGTGGTCAAGGCCAAGGGGTGAGGGCTGGAGAGCCAGTAAGAGCTCCTAGGTCGCGATGCTCAGGAGCCCCCCTTTTAACGCGCAAGCGAATTGCACGAGAGAAAAGGAGACTCGCGGTGCCGCCTGCTATCCTTCCCGCGGGGTCCCTGTGAACAGGCACAAGAAGAACAGGGTTTGCTGTTACAGCCGTCAGCCTGCCGCTGGTTGGTCCAGATGAAATGAAGGCACTGAGGGCCTGGTGAGGTGACATGCACGGGGCGTGCCACGAGCCAGAGCTCGACCGCTCAGGTTTGTCGATGTGGCAGGGACGGATCCATGCAATAGCGTCGTGCCTGTGAGGAGGCCCCGTGGGAGGCGATGATCGGGTAGATGATGACCGTAGGCAGGTTAAGCAGGGAAAGTAAATTAGCTTGGGTAAATGCAGGAAGATACATGCCACTGGGTCCACCCCGAGCGGCTTGGGGATGATGCAGCCCGAGGGCCCCCCTTCAAGGTAAGCTAAAGACATAAGCAAATGGGATACATGCCGTAGGGACGGACCCACACGGCCTGGGAATGATGCAGCCCAAGGGGCGCTCCTAGCTTAACGAGCTTGGAAGATGTCACCTAGTTTTGTAGATGAAGCAGAGTTGGTGCAGGTGAAGCTGTGCGTCGATGAAACTACTCCTCATGAGCCACCGGAGCCCTGAGCGTCGGGAGGCTCTAGGGCTCAGGAGGCTCCCTGAAGACCGTCTCCATTCCCTCCAGGATGACGCGGTACCTGGCCTCTTGAGCCGCCAGGTCACGCTGCATGGTGCGCTGATAGGCCGGCGCCGCGCTCGGCAAGACGAGGGGCATGCGAGCTTAGCTGTGTGGCGGGCCTCCGCAACGGCCCACATGTGAAGGCCAGAAGCGCTCCTGAGATGCGGCCCTGTTGAGCCCTGGAATGTCAACGTAGACACGCAGCTCGGCACCCTCGCCTGGGTGATGCACCGCGCCCTATGAGCGGCTAGCGCCACGCATGGCTCTTGCGTCTTGCAGTTCCTGTGTGGTGTTGGCGATGAACTCCTGAGTGGCGAGCACCCCTTGCCCATTGTTCTCCTGATGAAAACGTGCCACGTAGCATGCCTCCAAGTGGTGCCCAAGCGCCTCCCTCGTGAGGTGGGCAAGGTCTAAAGCCCTCCAGAAGAGAGCCCTCGAGCCCTACCCGAGGAGGGCGCCGGGCGCGCCTTCCTATGCGATGGAGGGAGGCGCCCCTGGGACGGATGCTGATCCTGACGAGGCTCCTGCCGCGATGCCATCCTCCTGAAGTCCTGCGGGGCGTGGCTGCTTCTTCTTGGGGATGGCCTCCATAGGACCCTCACTTCTGCTGTCGGGGTCGTCGATTGCTGCATCTTGGAAGGCACGCTCGAGGGAGCACACCGCATCCCTCTCTTCACACGGGACCGTGATGACCCCTCCACTTCCAGGCATCTTGAGGACGTTGTAGCCATGGTGGGTGACCGCCATGAACTTCGCTAGGGCCGGATACCCAAGGATGGCGTTGTACGACAGGCAGATGTGCGTGACATCGAAGTCGATGAACTCAGTGCGGTAGTTGTTGCGTGTGCCGAAGGTGACAGGCAGGCGGACCTGCCCTATCGGTGTGGTGGAGCCGTCGGTCACTCCCGAGAAAGGTTTGGTAGGTTGGAGCTGCTCATATGGCACTTGGAGGTTGTCGAAAGTGTCAACGGACAGGACGTTGAGTCCTGCGCCACCGTCGATGAGAGCCTTGGTAACCTGCACATTGTTGATGACTGGGGAACACAACATCGGGAGGACGCCGGCGGTGGCCGCGCACTTGAGCTGATCTGCTGAGTTGAAAGTGATGGCGCACTGGGACCACTTGAGTGGGCTCACAACCTCAAGCTTGGGGAGCGCCGCGTTCACCTCGCGAGCGAATCGTTTGAAGATGCGCTGAGAGGCTGGGGCCTGGTTGCCGCCCAAGATGCAGGTGATTGCACGCAGCTCCTGGAAGCCCCCAGTCCCCTCGTCCTGATGATGATCGTTGTTCCTTCTTGGCGGCGACAGTGGGGAAAGACCGGTGTTGCCTTGGGGGAGATCCTCACGAGGTTGGTCCCTCCAGGGCCCCTCGCGAGGATGGTCCTGCCAGCAGTCCTCAAGAGGCCTGTTGCGCCATTCCTGGCGCAGGCCGCGGTCATCCCAGCGTTCGCCCCCTCGTCCTCCTCCACGGTCGTAGCCCCGGTCGCCGCGCTCAGGGCGTCGAACGTAGCATCCCATGCGTAGGGCTCGGAACTCTTGGCAGTCGCTGGTGTTGTGGGTGTTTAGGTTGTGGAAGGCGCAGAACGTTCGACTGTTATTGGATAACTCGGGCTGATCTTTGCCCCATTTGGTGTTAGGCTCCACAGCTAGCACTACCGCTTCCTTACGCTTCACGTCCTTGGCCTTGGCTTTCTTCTCCTCTGCGCCTGCGGCTGGCAACTCAAGGAGGGAAAGGCGCCCCTCCTCAGCTCTTGCGCACCTAGTTGCCAGGTTGAACAGCTCCTGTGACGTGCAGAGCTCCTCGTGGATGGCGAGCTCTTCCTTCATCTTGACATCACGGACGCCGTCGGAGAACGCGGAGATGATGGCCTCATCCATAACCTTGGGGATCTTGAGGCGGGTGTTGTTGAAGCACTGGATGTACTTCTGGAGGGTCTCCCCTAGTTGTTGGTTGATGCGGCGCAGAACGGTCGCGGCTGGCGGGCGGTCGCGAGTGCCCTGGAAGTTGGCGACGAAGCGGTCGCGCATCTCGTCCCAGGAAGAGATCGAGCCATGCTGCAAGTATAGGTGAAAGGTGCGGGCCCCATCCTTGAGAGCCATGGAAACCAGTTCGCCATGACCTTCTCGTCGCCGTTGGCTGCTTCGATGCTCAGCTCGTAGAGCTGCAGGAACTCTACGGGGTCGGCGGTGCCGTCATAGTGAGGAGGCAAATCCGGCTTGAACTTGCCTTGTCAGGCGACGTTGCGGAGCTCGGGGGTGAAGGCGCGGCAGCCGGCCGTTGTTACTGGGGCCCGCCTTGGAGGTGGAGCTTGGTCTTGTTGAGGTCCGTGCGGCGCCGCCGCAAGCGGCGCATGGAATTGACGAGGCGGTGCAGGAAGCGTGGGTGCAGCTTCTCACGGCTGTGGGATTTCTTGGCTACTTCTCTCCTCGCGTGCGGGCACCGGTCGTGGCGGCTCACATCGCGGGGCCGTGCGCCTTGGTGCCAAGGCGCCGTCCTTGGGCTGGGGTGCTGGAGGCGCGCCTCGGGCCTCGTCACCCGTGGCTGGCTGAGGGTGAGGCAGAGAGAGGGACGACACCGGGGAGCCCCCTGCGGCACGGACAATCTCGGCGACGCGGTCGAGCCACTCCTCGTAGAGGTCGTCGACTGGGCGGTAGCACTGGAGCTCGTTTGCGGCGAGGAGTGCGGCCCGCGCCTCCATGGGAGTGCGGTGTGCGTGAGACGAAGAACCGGCTGGGGCCAGCGATGGAGTGGCGGTGCGGCTATCCTACCGCACCGAAGGATGCAGCGAAGATGCTTGCTACTCGTTCCCCACTGGGCTAGTGGCAGCATTGGTGGCGAGGGATGAAGAACGACGTGGTGGCCCGCCGATGGGAGCTGTCTGAACAACGCGGGCGGTGAGAGCAGCCCGACGCTCAGCTCGAGCACGGCGAGCGTCCGCCATGGAGACAATGGAGCGGTGGAGCGACGAACTGACGGAAGGAAAGCTTCGGCGCACCCCTACTTGGCGCGCCAAATGTCGGATGTGGGGTTCCGGCAAACCCTTAAGGTTCGAACACTGGGGTGCGTGCGAAGTCTTTCCCTCCTACCGATCTACGCCCTAGCTCGCTAAGATCTCGCGGATGAACTCGCAACACAGAAAGACACAGGATTTATATTGGTTCGGGCCACCGTTCTGGCGTAACACCCTACTCTAGTGTGGTGGTGGTGGTGGATTGCCTCTTGGGCTGATGATGAACAATACAAGAGGAAGAACAGCCTCCTGAGGTTGAGGTGTTCTTGTGCGTGGCTAACTTGTGCGGGTGAGAGAGTGATCTAAGATGCCATCCTCTCATCCCCGCCTCTCTTTCTATGGTGGTGGCTAGCCCTACTTATAGAGGCCCTGGTCCTCTTCCAAAATATTGAGCGGGAAGGGAGCCAACAACGGTGGACTAATTTGAAGGGGGACAACTAGTACAAGCCATCCTGACAAAAAGTGGTATGAGCCTACGAAAGGCTCTAGTGGTGATGCCGTCTTGGGCTCCACGATGACCTCCATCTTGCCGTCCTTCTGGTCTTGGTCTTGTTGCACCAAAATGGCAACCTTTTCCTGATGCCTCGGTACTCCTTGCCTGCGCTAGTTTCCTTAGCATCAAAGAGGAAACAAGGACGCCGCGCGCTGGCGCCCGCCTGACACCCACCTGGTGTCGTTCGTCATGGCTCACATCATGAGAGCCTCGTGAGGTTCGCATCGCCTTGATATCTCCGCCCCTCGTGAGCCTGCCTGACTAGGCCGCCCTGAAGGGGGTCTCGTGTCATCCGCCTCGCGAGGCTTGGCCCCTCGCGAGGGTCTTGGGTGCCTTGTTGGTGAAGATGGGCCGTATGGCCTGGTGGCTCAGCCATGCAGCGGGCCACAGGCAAGCAAGTCTGGGGACCCCCATTCCAAGGACGTCGACACTTGGGCATACCTGCAAGCTTAAATACAACACAAACTTCATCCACATAGATTAGGTGTAAATCGGGATGCGATGTTCCATCACCTGTGAAAGGATTAGCTAGCAGTTTCTCAATCATACCCGAAGGAATTGAAAGTAAACATTTTCAGTAGGTTCAGTAGGTTGAGGAGCAACTCTTTGCTCTACTGGTCGGGGTGAAGATACCCGAACAAGCCCCTCAAAGGATTATGTTCCATAGTAACAAGTGACAGTAAATTTCAGCACACTATATAAATTATTCCTTACCAAATTCCACCTACCAAAGGCGCTTCACTCCCCGGCAACGGCGCCAGAAAAGAGTCTTGATGACCCACAAGTATAGGGGATCTATCGTAATCCTTTCGGTAAGTAAGAGTGTCGAACCCAACGAGGAGCAGAAGGAAATGATAAGCAGTTTTCAGTAAGGTATTCTCTGCAAGCACAGAAATTATCAGTAACAGATAGTTTTGTGATAAGGTAATTTGTAACCGGTAACAAGTAATAAAAGTAAATAAGGTGCAGCAAGATGGCCCAATCCTTTTTGCAGCAAAGGACAAGCCTGGACAAATTCTTATATAAAGTAAAGCGCTCCCGAGGACACATGGGAATTATCGTCAAGCTAGTTTTCATCACGTTCATATGATTCACGTTTGGTACTTTGATAATTTGATATGTGGGTGGACCGGTGTTTGGGTACTGTCCTTCCTTGGACAAGCATCCCACTTATGACTAACCCCTATTGCAATCATCTGCAACTACAACAGAAGTATTAAGGTAAACCTAACCATATCATGAAACATATGGATCCAAATCAGCCCCTTACGAAGCAACGCATAAACTAGGGTTTAAGCTTCTGTCACACTAGCAACCCATCATCTACTTATTACTTCCCAATGCCTTCCCCTAGGCCCAAACAATGGTGAAGTGTCATGTAGTCGATGTTCACATGACACCACTAGAAGAGAGACAACATACATCTCATCAAAATATCGAACGAATACCAAATTCACATGACTACTTATAGCAAGACTTCTCCCATGTCCTCGAGAACAAACATAACTACTCACAAATCATATTCATGTTCATAATCAAAGGGGTATTAATATGCATAAAGGATCTGAACATAAGATCTTCCGCCGGATAAACCAACTAGCATCAACTATAGGGAGTAATCAACACTACTAGCAACCCACAGGTACGAATCTGAGGCTTTGGGACAAAGATTGGATACAAGAGATGAACTAGGGTTTGAGATGAGATGGTGTTGGTGAAGATGTTGATGGAGATTGACCCCCTCCCGCTGAGAGGATCGATGATGATGATTTCCTCCTCCCGCTGAGAGGATCGATGATGATGATTTCCCCCTCCCGGAGGGAAGTTTCCCCGGCAGAACACCTCTGCCGGAGCCCTAGATTGGTTCCGCCAAGGTTCCGCCTCGTGGCGGCGGAGTTTCGTTCCGTGAGATAGCTCATGATTTTTTTTCTCCATGAAAGACTCCATATAGCCAAAGATGGGCATCAGAGGGCTGCCAGGGGGCCCACGAGGTAGAGGGCGCGCCCCCCACCCTCGTGGACAGTGGGTGGGCCCCCTCTGGTACTTCTTTCGCCCAATATTTTTATATATTCCGAAACGGGCTCCCGTGAAGTTTCAAATTTTTTTGAGTTGTGCAGAATAGGTCTCTAATATTTGCTCCTTTTCCAGCCCAGAATTCCAGCTGCCGGCATTCCCCCTCTTCATATAAACCTTGTAAAATAAGAGAGAGTAGCCATAAGTATTGTGACATAATGTGTAATAATAGCCCATAATGCAATAAATATCAATATAAAAGCATGATGCAAAATGGACGTATTAGGCCGAAAGACGTCGTGGGCCATACATGGGCCGAAAGTGAAATGGGCCGGTGTTATATTTGATGGCCCACATGACGTTGTTGGGCCGATTTCGGGTAGGCCCTAATGGGCCATCACTTACCGGGCCGTAAAATGGGCTATTTGCAAAGAGACCGTTAAGAGGCTTTTCATGGGCCAGCCCGCTAACTCTTGACCAAGTAAAACGGGCCGACTTTTATAAGCTAAATGGGCCAGTGGTGGGTCGTCGCACGTGTCGACATATCATAGGCGCCTATCTGACCCACTAACGAGCTGACACGTGTTTCCTCCGGCCAATCAGAATTTTACACATGGAAATTTCCCATTGGTCCGGGCTGTTAACGGGTTATCAGATCCAAAACCGGACCCGATAGCTTAACGGAGACCCATTATGGTGGATGCCACGTGTCGGTCACCCATGACGAAAGTACTTCTGTGACGCGTGATTTATCGTAATGGAAGTGGACACTTCCGTGATGATAATTTTCGTAATGTCATGGAACACTTCTACGACAGCAGAGGTATGACTATCTTGATTCTATCATAAAATTGTCATGGATGTACATGCATGACAGAAAATGTGACCTACTGTGACAAACACGTATCATCACGGAAGTGTCATTTTTTTGTAGTGCAACTAGTACAAGCTATCCTGACAAAAGTAGTCTTCGCCTACAAAAGGCTCTGGTGGTGACACTGCGGTGGGCTCCGCGATGACCTCCAACCTATGTTCTGGCGGTCTTGGTCTTGTTGCACCAATATGGAAACCTTTGCTTCATTCCTCGGGACCCCGCGCCTGCGCTTGCCTCCTTAGCACCAAAGAGGAAACTGGTACATTGCGTCCGCTGGCACCCGCCTGGCCTTCATCGTCATGGCTCATGTCATATGAACCTCGCGAGGTGCACCTTGCCTTGATATCTCCGCTCCTCGGGAGCCAGCCTAGTGAGGCTGCCCCCTAGGGAGGTGTTGGTGTCGTCCGCCTCGCGACGCTTGGCCCCTCGCGAGGGTCTTGTGTTGTTCTTACTGAAGTTGGGCTGTACCGGGCCGTCGATGGAGCCATGCTATGGGCCGCAGGCAGGCAAGTCTGTGTACCCCCATTCCCAGGACACCGACAGTAGCCCCGAGGCCCAAGGCATGCTCGAGCTTGGCTTCGAGGCAAAGCCAAAGCACAAGTGCGGAGCACCGCGGGCCCTAACCACCTGTGGCCCCGGTCGATGTGTGGCGATTGACGGGACATGGGCGTCTCTGCTTCCCCACGCACTGCCTCGGCAACCGTTCGACTTGACGAGACATGGCTGCATGCAGAGAAAACCATCATGACGTGTGATCGTGCAGGCCGGCGGTTGGCCTCCTTCCGGCTATAAATGAGGGGATGGGCAGAGCCCCCCCCCCCTTGCTCATCTCTATCTTCTTGCAGTCCGCTTCTTATTTTTCTCCATCTTGCTATGGCTCCTTATGACACCGACGAGGAAGTTCTCTGCCGCCGAGAAGGGGAAGGCCCCCAAGGTGGGACCTGACTCGCTACCTCCCAAGAGAGCGTGAGGCCGCCCCCGCAAGCATGTTACAACCCGAGTGGTGGTTCCTCGGGGGCGCGGGCGCACCTTGGCCGGTCGTGGCGGCGCTTCTTCTCGTGGTGGGTGCCGCTGGGGTGAGGTCGCCCTTGCGAGGAGGGGAGGCGTGCCATGGTCGCGTGACCTCCCTGGCCGTGCTTCCACTCGGCCGACATGCTCCCTGAGTTCGTCATGTGGTTGAAGAGGCCGGCCGGCACCTGACTCTAGCTTCCATGCTTCTTGGCCAGCGAGCTGCCGGCCATGGGTCTTGACGACCTCTAGCTGCAGGCCGATGGCTGGTGTAGCAAGGCCTCGTGGGCTGCAGTCGAGATCTCCACCGCAGGCAGTGTGGCCCCGACCCACGGCTGGTAGACGTTCGCCCGTGCACTCCGCCTAAGTGGGAGGTGCACCCTCCACTTCCGGTGTCGCGACCCTCTACATGAGGGTGTTTGGGGAAGATGGTCGTCGTGCTGGGTGCTGCCCTGAAGATAGCGGTGGCAACGATGAGCTTTGCCTTGATGACGCCCGTGAAGGCGCTGAGGGTGAGCTTGCCCTTGGCGACAGCCGCGGCTCGCCCAGCAGCAGCGGTTCCTCCTCCAGCGAGAGCACCAGTAGCGGCGGATACGACCAGTCACCACGTCACTGGGCTCGCTTCAAGGACGGTGGATGGTTGTCCCGTCACCACGCTCCGGTGAAGCAGGAGGAAAGCTCGGGCTGAGCCCAGGAGGCCCTCGAAGCCAGGCCTCGTGAGCCGCTGCGGTCGTGCGAGCTGCTTTTGTTTAACCTTTCCTTTCTCCTGCATTCGAAAAAGTAGAGGGACCTACTAGGGCGTGTAATGAACCATGGTATCTATGTTACTATGCTATGTTTATTGTTCTGATGTTATGTTGTGGTGCTCGTGTTCCAAATAGGTATGGTAGGATAACTTAGCTTGATATACTCGTGGTAGTTTCCCTCCTCGTGAGAGCATGGGCTTCTTTATCTGGTGAGGCCCCCTTGCTAGCGGCTCAAGAGCCATTGGCCTCAGGAGACATCTTGAAGCTGCGGAATTGTTAGAAAACTTGGTCGGAAAACTTGGTCGGGTGACTTGTTCTTCCCTGCACGAGCCCTTAGGTATGGGCTAGTCGTGGCTTAGTGCACCACGTCACAGTACCCGGGGGGCATGGACTTTAAGAGGGTGCGTAAATCACGAGCTTAGTCAAGGGCGTCTCGCGAGGATAGAAAAATCCACGGTGTCGGTGTCAAAACCGACGAATCTCGGGTAGGGGGTCCCGAACTGTGTATCTAGGCCGGATGGTAACAGGAGGCAAGGGACATGAAGTTTTACCCAGGTTCGGGCCCTCTTGATGGAGGTAAAACCCTACGTCCTGCTTGATTAATATTGATGATATGGGCAGTACAAGAGTAGATCTACCACGAGATCGGAGAGGCTAAACCCTAGAAGCTAGCCTATGGTATGATTGTTGTTCTGTATCTCGTCCTACGGACTAAAACCCTCCGGTTTATATAGACACCGGAGAGGTTAGGGTTACACAAAGTCGGTTACAGTGGTAGGAGATCTACATATCCATATCGCCAAGCTTGCCTTCCACGCCAAGGAAAGTCCCTCCCGGACACGGGACGAAGTCTTCAATCTTGTATCTTCATAGCCCAGGAGTCCGGTTGAAGGTATAGTCCGGCCATCCAGACACCCCCTAATCCAGGACTCCCTCAGTAGCCCCCGAACCAGGCTTCAATGACGATGAGTCCGGCGCCCAGATTGTCTTCGGCATTGCAAGGCGGGTTCTCCTTCAAATTCCGTGTACGTGTAGAATAATGCCCGGTTTCTTGTAAATGTTGCGCTCCTCGGCTTCTACGCCCAATAATGGCTGTCTCCCACATGTCAAACGAATATGAAAAGTCTGAGTGTTTTTACATTCACACCCCTAGCCGCATAAATGAGCCGCCCATTTAGATCCAAACCACACGTTCTCCCCTTCGTGAGTGTTCATCAGAGCGCATCCGACAAAGGTCCATACCACCATGGCCAGCCGTCGCAACTCCTCCTTTCGCCCTTCCAGCCCTCAGCCTGGATATTGGGAGAGATGCTCCATCCCGTATAGCGAGCTAGTGACGCTCCAGACCAAGGGATTTCTCCCCCCGGCCTATATGGTCCCGGTTCGAGCCGGTCTTGCCATCTATAATGGCGGAGAGCCAGCGGAGAGTGCCCCTAATCCCTCCAAAGGAGAGCGGGTATGCCTCGTCCCTTATTTAATAAGAGGGCTCGGATTTCCAATCCATCCGTTTCTCCGGGGGCTCCTGGAGTTCTATGGCCTCCAGCTACACAATCTTACGTCTGCCTCCGTATTGCATATCGCGGGCTTCGTAGCCCTCTGCGAGCCATTTTTGGGTGTTGAGGCTCATTTTGGGCTGTGGAAAGAGCTATTCTGCCTTGTGCCCCGCTCTCAGAAGGGATCGATATATCAAGTGGGCGGAGCCGAAGTGTGGCGCATCGCCGGGACCGGATATCTATCCGGAACCCCAAAGAAGGCGTCCAAGGACTGGCCTTCGGAATGGTTTTACATAGAGGACGTCCCGCTGCCGGATCCTGCCCGGATCGGCCTCCCTGAGTTCGACAGTGCTCCACTAAAGAAGCGTCTAAGTTGGCGTCCACGGAGCCCTCGGAGGGAAAGTGACAAGGACGTCCGTTACCTGATGAGCCGGATAAGATTGTTAGCTCATTCCGGACTGACCATGATGGGAGTCATGGCCGCATGCATCATGCGAGGGGTGCAGCCGCTACAGTACAGATGCCACCCCATGTGGGATTTCAACGGGGAGGACGACGCCACCTGCTACGGCCGTAAGGGACCGGATTCGGCTGCGGCCCTAACAAAGACCTTGTCCGCTTTGTACAAGGGAGAAGAGGAGGAAATTCTCCGCGTCAACCCGCAGGGCGGATTTTCTATGTACAATCCCCCAAGCTGGGTAAGTGGTTTACTTGCCCATCCGTTTTATATTCCCATTGTTAAATATTCAGTCTAACGACTTTAACGCAGGAACTGCACCAGGCTGTTAAAGAAATAAACAGCCCTCCTCCACAACCCGAGGACCCAGGACGGTCCCTCGACCCGGCCTCTCAAGAGGATCCGGACTTATCTGTGGAGCTGATTGATGGAGTGTTCCATCAATTGAGAAAGGACAACGCCTTGGTGGCCATTACGACCGATTACCTAGGGATAATCCCGGCCTCCCAGGTAACTGAGATCGAAGTCCCAGTACCCCGAATAGGGGTCCGCCCTCTCGTGTTTTTAGTTTCCTGATTACAACCGAGCTTTGCAGGGGAGGTTTTTGAGACGGGAGGCCGAACCTGTGGCGACAAGCCAACGAAGGGCCGCAGGGCCCCGTGGGCAGAAAAGAGGTGCAGTCCGGACCGAGACGTCAGCGCAAAGGTATGGCGCGCCCCCTTATCCCAGGTGTTATACCTTCAAGGCATGTTAACACTCGTGCTCTCTTCAAGACAAAGAGACCTCACCAGACTATATCTGGAGAGGCTGCCAATCGCGCCTCCACCAGCCAGGCTCCAAAGCCTGGTCCGAAGGCAGAGGCGAACACAAGGCGCGCACCGGACGCTCCTCCGACGGAGGATGTGGACAGGTTGTCTGCCACCAACTCTGAGGTGGAGAGTGCCATGAACCACAGGTGTCGCTGGATAATTCTTCGTGACGCTTGTTTCTCCCGAGAGGCATTAGATGCCTTCAATTCGGGAGATGCGTACCTCCGTGCCGCTCAAAATGGTCTAGCCCGAGCCACGGAGCAATATGTAAAAGACATACGGGTAAGAAAATTTTGGTAATTATATATATATACCAGTAGCCCCCGAGACTTGAAACAGTTAGAATAACTCATTTAAGGATCATATGTTATGCAGGTTCTTATAGAAAAGAATTCCCTACTGTCCCAGGAGCTGGAAGAGTGCAAAGCCCAACTTGAGGCCGCACTAGCCGCGGCAAGGGAGCCCAAGGACACCCCCTCTAGTAATATACACTTCGAAAGATAAGTATTTTGTGAAGCACGGCATGGGTGCGAATCTGACAAATGAAATTGCAGATGGCGCCGGATTGAGTCCGGAAAGGCAACAACTCCTACGCCAGCTGAAGGCTGGGGAGAAGGTGCTGACAAAGGTGAGGCGGGAGAAGAACGATCTCCAAGCTACCAACACCAAGCTGGGCATCGACCTGAAAGATGTTCGTGCCCAGCTGTCAGACTCCGTTAAGGAGAATCAGCGGCTTCGGCGCGGCATATTTAGTAAGTGCTTGAATGAACCTTTGAAAAAAATGGTGGGGAAGTCGACTAACAGAGTAATGTCTGTAGGTGTGCTAACAGGTCGTCCTGCAGAGGAGATGCCCGGTTCTACGGGTGACCTTCTTCACGAGCTCTCGCAACTGCTCGAGCGAGTTCGGCAGGTGATGCAAGGCGTCGCCCAGGCCTTGTGGCCATCCATCTCCATGCGCGAAGGTCTTGAAGAGCTTGCGGAGTAGCTAAAGGGAGCACGGCGGCGCTTCCGATTGTGGAAGATATCGGCCTACCGTCAAGGCGCTAGGGAGGCCTAGGCCATGGTGAAGACGCGGTACACAAAGGCTGACCCCAACCACATGGCCGAGGTCGGTCATGTGGGGCCCGATGGGAAGGAGATCCTTGTAAGCTTAGTATACGGCCAAGTAGAATTGGCCGCAAAGTATTCCCAGCAGGACTGTAAATTAGACAGCCTGTTAGATGGTATTGAAGAGGAATACAATCAGTCAGAATGACTATGTAATTTAATTGACATTTATAATGCCTTCTAGCCGGATTGTAGATCGTTTGTCATGGCCGACCTTTTCGCTTCAGCCTCGGGACCTGACGGTCCGCAGTGTGTCCGAATTCCCATGCGGTTATATAAGAACCGGGGAATGCATGGAGACCAGGCATAGGGGTCATTAGTGCGTGAACAGACAAGTGCCCGACTAGTTATGTTATATTACATGGTTAGTAAGAAACATCTTCCAGGGAGAATAGTTCCGTTAGGGGTTCCTTTCCCTGGGAGGCATGCCCTAAAGTGCACGCCAATTCTGCGAAAAAGTCACGGAAAAAATCATCTGGGGGCGCATAAATAAATAAGTGAAAAATCATCTTTTAGGTCACCGACCGAATATTCCCTTAAGAACGCTAGCTTTCGGCTTCACCCAGTCTAAGGTACAAATCCGCCTGATCAGGCAGTAACGATCGCAGAGGTGCTCCCTTTACCGCGTAGCCGAATAATCGGGAACATAGGGGTAAGCACAGGAGCCAGGCAACCCAGCTTGGCCAAAACTTAAGTAATATCGATGCATATAATGGTGAAATAAAAGGTACATGCGGAAGTGTAACACATGTGTTGGGCATGAAGCCCGTATAAATAAGCTTCTGTTAAAAGAAGCCCCCAGGTTTAATGAGTGTGAATAGCACGTCATTTGATGAGCCTTTAAAGGCTATAAGAGAAAGGAAGGGGAGAAGGAGAGAAATGTAAGACAGATAGTATATAAAAATGGACAGAGGAAGGAGACGAACACAGAGTCCGGCGCTAGGCATAGAATCTTCGGAGATGGGCTGCGTTCCATGGGTTCGGCTCGAGTCGGTTATCCGATGCATCTCGCAGGCGGTATGCTCCACCAGTCAGGACTTGGTCAATTATGAAGGGACCTTCCCACTTGGGCTTGAGTTTGTCCTTTTTATTGTCCGGCAGGCATAGAACTAATTCGCCAACATTGTAATTTTTGGCTCGTACTTCTCTGCTTTGGTATCTTCGAGCCTGCTGTTGATAGAATACGGAACGGGCTTTTGCCACGTCACGCTCCTCCTCCAATGCGTCCAAATTGTCCTGCCGATCGAGCTCAGCTTCTCTTTCTTCGTACAAGCGCACTCGAGGTGAGTCATGAATTATGTCACAAGGCAAAACTGCCTCTGCGCCGTACACCATAAAGACTGGTGTGCATCCGGTGGTGCGATTTTGGCGTGGTCCGCAGCCCCCAGAGTACGGAGTCGAGCTCCTCTACCCAGTGCGTGTTAGATTCCTTGAGGGACCGCACTAATCTGGTTTGATGCCGCTCATTATAAGACCATTTGCACGTTCAACCTGGCCGTTAGTTTGTGGGTGATAGACGGAAGCATAATCGAGCTTGATGCCCATGTTTTTGCACCAGAGTTTTACCTCGTTGGCCGTAAAGTTCGTGCCGTTATCAGTGATGATGCTGTGGGGGATGCCGTAATGGTGTACAACCCCGGATATAAAGTCTATCACCGGTCCAGATTTGGCCGTCTTAACAGGCTTGGCTTCTATCCATTTGGTGAACTTATCCACAATGACCAGTAAGTATTTTTGCTTGTGGGTTCCGCCTTTAAGGGGTCCAACCATGTCAAGCCCCTAGACCGCGAAGGGCCAAGTGATGGGGATAGTTTGGAGGGTGGTGGGTGGCATATGGTTTTGGTTTGCAAAGAGATGGCAACCGACGCATCGCTGGACTAAGTCCTGGGCGTCTGCCCGGGCCGTCGGCCAATAAAAGCCTGTACGGAAGGCCTTGCTTACAAGGGACCAAGCTGCAGCGTGATGACTGCCGAGTCCGGCATGAATTTCAGTGAGGAGGTTCCGCCCTTCCTCTTCGGAGATGCCCTTTGAAGGACTCCGGTAGTGCTTTTCTTATAAAGCTCTCCCTCGTGGACTTTGTAGGCTTTGGATCGCCGCACTATTCAGCGTGCCTCATTTTGGTCATCGGAGAGTTCCTGCCTAGTAAGGTAGGCGAGGAATGGTTCTGTCCACGGGGCGATGACGACCATTATTACGTGGGCTGAAGGTGTTATTTCATTGGCAGAGCCTCCGATTGTGTCAGAATGTTCGATGTTGCGCAGTGCGGTTGGGTCTGGGCTGTTATTATTCGGCTCCCCTTCCCATACTACGGATGGCTTGAACAGCCTTTCCAAGAAGATGTTGGGGGTGAGGGAGTCCTGGATTAGGGGGTGTTCGGATAGCCGGACTATACCTTCAGCCGGACTCCTGGACTATGAAGATACAAGATTGAAGACTTCGTCCCATGTCCGGATGGGACTTTCCTTGGCGTGGAAGGCAAGCTTGGCGATGCGGATACTCAAGATCTCCTACCATTGTAACCAACTCCATGTAACCCTAGCCCTATCCGTCTATATAAACCGGAGGGTTGTAGTCCGTAGGGGGAATCAACTCCATACACAACAATCATACCATAGGCTAGCTTGTAGGGTTTAGCCTCCTTGATCTCGTGGTAGATCTACTCTTGTACTACCCATATCATCAATATCAATCAAGCAGGAGTAGGGTATTACCTCCATCGAGAGGGCCCTAACTTGGGTAAAAACATCGTGTCCCTTGTCTCCTATTACCATCCGGCCTAGACGCACAGTTCGGGACCCCCTACCCGAGATCCGCCGGTTTTGACACCGACATTGGTGCTTTCATTGAGAGTTCCTCTGTGTCGTCGCCTTTAGGCCCGATGGCTCCTTTGATCATCAACAACAATGCGGTCCAGGGTGAGACTTTTCTCCCCGGACAGATCTTCGTCTTCGGCGGCTTTGCTCTGCGGGCCAATTCGCTCGGCCACCTTGAGTAGACCGAAAGCTACGCCCCTGGCCATCAGGTCAGGTATGGAAGCCTAAACTACACGGCCGACAACCACGGGGACTTGATCCTTGACGGATTCGAGCCACAGCCAAGCGCGTCGCCCTGTCTCGATGGGCATGATGTAGCTCTGCCGCCGAACAGCGCTTTGGAGGCCGCACGCGCACCGGTTCTGACCATTGATTCGGAGCCTACTGTGCCGATCGAGGATCAGCAGTTGGACGCTGCCTCAGGGGCTGCGATCTCAGAGGCGATAGAGCCAAACTCCAGCCCCGCACTCTGCACGACCCGTGACTCCAAGGATCCAGACTCCTCCCCGGACTCCGAACCTCCCGCGCCCCTGCCAATCGAATCCGACTGGGCGCCAATAATGGAGTTCACCGCCGCAGACATCTTTCAGCATTCGCCTTTTGGCGACATCCTGAATTCTCTTAAGTCTCTTTCTTTATCAGGAGAGCCCTGGCCGGACTACGGTCAGCGAGGGTGGGATACGGACGATAAGGAAATTAAAAGCCCACCCACCACCCACTTTGTAGCCACTATCGACGATTTAACCGACATGCTTGACTTCGGCTTCGAAGACATCGACGGCATGGACGACGATGTAGGAGACGAACAGGAACCAACACCTGTAGGGCGCTGGAAGGCCACCTCATCATATGACATATATATGGTGGATACTCCAAAAGATGGAGATGGCGATGGAACGGTGGGGGATGACGCCCCCAAGAAACAGCCAAAGCGCCGGCGTCAGCGGCGCCGCTCTAAATCCCGCCAAAGCAAAAACGGTGATTCCGGCACGGGAGATAATACTATCCCGGATAGCGCCGAAGAACACCCACCTCAGCAAGATTCGGCACAGGAAGATGGATAAGCCAGCCCTCATGAGAGAGCGGCAGACCGAGAGGTCGAGGATGATAACCATACGCCTCCCTCCAAAGACGAGGCAAGCCTCGACGATGATGAATTTGTCATACCATCAGACCCCGCCGAACAAGAGCGTTTTAAACGCAGGCTTTTAGCTACGGCAAGCGGCCTCAAGAAAAAGCAGCAACAGCTTAGAGCTGCCCAAGATTTGCTAGCTGACAGATGGACTGAAGTCCTTGCGGCCGAAGAGTATGAACTCGAAGGCCCCTCCAAGAGTTACCCGAAGCGCAGGCCGCTACCCCAATCAGAGGAGGAAGCACCTGCATCACCAGCGCATGACATGGCAGACCGGCCACCTCACGGACGTGACAGAGAGGCCTCTCGGCCCTCCACCCAAGACATGCCCCGATGCCGCTCAACTAAGGCACGGGAAAATGCGCCCGACCTGCGAGACATACTGGAGGATAAGGCAAGACAAACAAGATCTATCTACGGATTGCGCAGGCGCCCTACGGCATGTGACAATGATCTTCACTCCGGAGACAACAAATCTGGCCAGGCCGAACACAACAGACATAGCTCTTCCGAGCTGCGTCGTGATATAGCCCAGTACAGAGGCGCCGCACACCCACTATGCTTCACGAATGAAGTAATGGATCATAAAATCCCAGATGGTCTCAAACCCGTAAACATCGAATCATACGATGGCACAACAGATCCGGTGGTATGGATCGAGGATTATCTCCTTCACATCCACATGGCACGCGGCGATGATCTACACGCCATCAAATACCTCCCGCTCAAACTTCAAGGACCGGCCCGGCATTGGCTTAACAGCTTGCCAGCAGACTCATTCGGTTCTTGGGAGGACCTGGAAGCCGCATTCCTAGACAACTTCCAGGGCACTTACATGCGACCACCGGATGCCGACGACTTAAGCCACATAATTCAGCAGCCAGAAGAATTGGCCAGACAATTCTGGACACGGTTCCTAACAAAGAAAAACCAGATAGTCGACTGTCCGGACGCAGAGGCCCTAGCAGCCTTCAAGCATAACATCCGCGACGAGTGGCTTGCCCGGCACCTGGGACAGGAAAAGCCGAAATCCATAGCAGCCCTCACGACACTCATGACCCGCTTTTGCGCGGGAGAAGACAGCTGGCTAGCCCGCAGTAACAACTTATCAAAGAACCCTGGTAATTCGGACACCAAGGACAAAAGTGGCAGGACACGTCAGAATAAGCAAAAACGCCGCGTTAGCAGCAACAGCAATGAAAACACGGTAGTCAACGCCGGATTCAAAGGCTATAAATCCGGTCAGTGGAAAAAGCCATTCAAAAAGAATACTCAGGGCCCGTCCAGTTTGGACCGAGTACTTGATCGCTTGTGCCAGATACATGGCACCCCCCAAAGGCCAGCCAATCACACTAACAAGGATTGTTGGGTGTTCAAGCAGGCAGGCAAGTTAAGGGCCGAAAACAGAGACCAGGGGCTGCACAGCGACAACGAGGAGCCCAAGCCGCCGAACAACAATGGATAGAAGGGCTTTCCCCCGCAAGTGCGGATGGTGAACATGATATACGCAGCCCACATTCCCAAGCGGGAGCGGAAGCGTGCGCTACGGGACGTATACGCGATGGAGCCAGTCGCCCCAAAGTTCAACCCATGGTCCTCCTACCCGATCACTTTTGATCGAAGAGACCATCCCACTAGCATCCGTCATGGCGGCTTCGCCGCATTGGTTCTCGACCCAATCATCGACGGATTTCATCTCACAAGAGTCCTCATGGACGGTGGCAGTAGCCTGAACCTGCTTTATCAGGATACAGTGCGGAAAATGGGCATAGATCCCTCAAGGATTAAGCCCACAAGAACGACCTTTAAAGGCGTTATACCAGGTGTAGAAGCCAACTGTACCGGCTCAGTAACACTTGATGTGGTCTTCGGATCTCCGGACAATTTCCGAAGCGAAGAGTTAATCTTCGATATAGTCCCGTTTCGCAGTGGCTATCACGCCCTGCTCGGGCGTACCGCATTTGCAAAGTTCAATGCGGTGCCGCACTATGCATATCTCAAGCTCAAGATGCTAGGCCCTCAAGGAGTAATTACGGTCAACAGAAACACCGAACGCTCCCTCCGTACGGAGGAGCACACGGCGGCGCTCGCAGCGGAAGTACAAAGCAGCCTACTTAGGAAATTCTCCGGTCCTGCCGCTAAAAGGCCGGACACTGCCAAGCGCACCCGGAGTAACCTACAACAAGACCGCCTGGCACACTCTGAGCAAGCGTAGCAATGCGGCCCCAACCCTAGCCCTCGCGACATACCAAAACCAGTACCTCGCGTACATAACTACGCCCTTGAAATACCATGGGCACAGGGGAAGGGGCATAATAACGGCATGCCCAAAATACGGCTTAAAACGTACTAGGGGCTGCCGGATTCCTTTTTAATTTTTTCTTATTTTCAGGTCTCCATACTTCGGACGACCTGTTCGGCAATTCGACTGCCGCACAGACGATGCAAGCTCCAGGGAGGCAGACAAGCCATGCCGCATTATGGAACCCTCAGGTGGTCTCTGTTACGAGCGGTATACCTATTTTAAATACAATTCCGCAGCCTGCCCCTGGTCAGGACACACTAAATAGTCCAATATCTTTTTGATAATAATACCACTTGTATCGTTCTGCTCTGACAGCAGCCTTTATATAAACAATGCATAGCCTTTGTCTATTTTCTGGATTACTCTCTTTTATATATGTTCATTAATGACATGTTGCACCCATACACGGTGGTACGGCAAATACGCCAGGGGCTTCAGTACCCTTCAATATGGCGTGAGAAGTCCGTACACTTTCACAAGTGCGGCACCCCGAACTTATAGCACTATATGCATCGGCTCCGAATCATGATTTGGGTCAATACTTGGGTTTCCCCGGCTCCTATGTTTTGGTGCCTTATGTTCCGCTATATCGGCTAAGGTAGCACTAGGAGAACCACTGCGATTGTGCCCCGGTTGAGCTGGGTTAAGCACCTTAGTGGAGAAAGCTAAAACTGACTGTCATGATGAGGCAAGAGACCGGTCGTTGTTCGAGAGGTTTTTCGAGTCCCTAAAGACTTATGCCGCTTCGAGCGAGGAGCCGGATTTGTCCGGCCAAGGCGTGGATAGCGCCCCGAACTCGGCCTTCCGAACTAGGGGCTTCACCAAAATTTAAAATTATAAAGTTCTATGGCTAAGTGAGAGTGTTCAAGCATTATAGTCTGATTGCCTGGTTCGTTGTGCTGAGCGCCTCCCTCGAAGGACCCAACTATGGGAAAAAGAGCGCTCAGGTTTATCCCGAACACCCCAGCACTAGTGGCATGGGGGCAGAAGCCGATGACTGGCCATCTCTCAATTTTTGATAAACGGCCGCACAGAAAATAATATTTTAAATTCAACAAGCATTGCTTAGCGCCTATGAACAAGTTTTCAGCGCACGGGATAAACACGAGCGAGTTCATTCAAAAATTACATCCTTGGTACATTCATCCGCCACAAGGCGGGCACCCGCAAGAACATCCTTATAGTAGTTCTCGGGCTTGCGATGCTCCTTCCCCGGCGGCGGCCCGTCCCTCACAAGCTTCTCACCGTCCAGCTTACCCTAGTGCACCTTTGCACGGGCAAGGGCCCTACGGGCTCCTTCGATGCAGACGGACCGCTTGATGACCTCGAGCCTTGGACAGGCCTCCACCAGCCGCCACACCAGCCCGAAGTAGCTCCCAGGCAGGGCCTCTCCTGGCCACAACCGAACTACGAAGCCCTTCATGGCCTGTTCGGCCGCCTTGTGGAGGTCGACCAGCTGTTTCAGCTGGTCGCTCAAGGGCACAGGGTGTCCGGCCTCAGTATACTGAGACCAGAACACCTTCTCCGTCGAGCTGCCCTCTTCGGCTCGGTAGAATGCGGCGGCGTCGGATACGCTGCGGGGAAGATCTGCGAATGCCCCTGGAGAGCTCTGGATTCGGGTAAGTAACAAGTAGTTTACTTTTATATTCCTGCTTTGCATAAAGAATGCCTTACCCGCGGCTATCTTCTTCATCTCCTCCAACTCTTGGAGGGCCTTTTGGGCTTCGGCCTTGGCAGACTTGGCAGTCTCAAGGGCCGCCTCGAGCTTGGATGCTTGGGTCTTTGACTCAAGCTCCAAACTCTCATGTTTTTTCATGAGAGCCTGAAGCTCTTGCTGCACCTCGCCGACCTGAGCCCCAAGTTTCTCTCGCTCGGTGCGCTCCGCGGCCGTTTTCCTTTCGGCCTCGGACAGCGCCTGCTTGAGGGTCGCCACCTCAGTCGTGGCCCCTACAATAAGCAATAAAATCCTATTATTTTTTGCAATCACGCCTCTCTATAGGCACTTTTTTGTAAGGTATTTCTTAACTTCTTTTTCCTCGAGCTGCTGCTTGGCCAGGGCGAGCTCTTGCTCGGTCCGCTCGAGGTCCTGTTTCAGGACACCCACCTCCGCCGTCAGTGCGGCGGTGGACAGCAGCGAAGCCTGCATACGCATATTGACTCTTTATTGTTAGACTCCTGCGAAATTTAATAGATCATTTATTCGGCTTTTCTTTCCGAACGCCAAACAGAGCATCAGGGGCTACTGTCTATGCGGTAATATTTTTACATATTTTTACTTACCTCGAAGCCTGTTAGAAGGCTAGCGCAAGCTTCAGTCAGTCCGCTCTTGGCGGACTGAACCTTCTGGATCACCGTACTCATAATAGTACGGTGCTCCTCGTCGATGCAGGCGCCTTCAAGCACCTCCAGCAGATTGTCCAGCGCCTCTGGTTGGACGGAGGCTGCCGGCTCAGAAGGCTTTCTCCTCTTGGAAGGAGTTTGCCTGCCGCGGTCCGGAATTGTTGAAGATTCCGGCACGGTGTCCGGCTCGAAGCCGGACTTGGAGCCCTGGGGGGTCTTGTCCCCTTCACTCCTGGAGTCCGGGAGGTTGCCTTGTGGCTCCTCCAGGACCACCTCCTCCTGCCCCGAAGCTTGTCGCGACGCCACTTCGGCGTCGTCCGCAGTGCGGGGGGAGACAGCGGGCGGAACGGAGTTCACGTTCGATGAATCCAGGGAGCCGCTCGACGACTCGTTGAGTTCGGCCCGGGGCAGGCTGCATAATTATCATCGACATTAGGGAAAGCTGTGTGACAAAGGAACATCATGAGTTACTCTGATATCCGAACTTACGATTTCGCCGGACGCTTGGCCCTGTCTGGCCACTCCTCTTCATCCTCTTCGGCGTCGGGGGAGTAGTCCGGCGGAGGGGTCTTCCTCTTCCTAGACCCCTCGGCCTCCCCCGTTGGGGCGGCCTTCCTCTTCTTTCCTCCCCCCGCTGGAGGGGGAGAGGTTTCTTCTTCCTCCTCCTTGTTTTCACGGGAGGAGGGCGTCTCGGACTCGTCGGATGACGAGTCCGACACCACCACATTACGGGTACTCTTTCGAGTCCCTGTGGCCTTCTTCTTCTTGGCCTTCTTCTCCGGCACCACATAAGGCGCCGGAGCCAGCAGCTTTGCTAGTAGAGCTGGGGCTGGGTCTTCGGGCAGTGGAGCCAGACAGTTAATCGGTCCGGATACCGCCCGCCAAGCCTGTCAAAGGTAAGGGAGTTTAGATCCCTCATAGAGTCAAACTATGAAAAAAGCTTAAACATCCTGTAAAGGGTGTAGATGGCATACCTCTCTAGCGTGATGCCGCAAGCTGTATTCGCGGTCCTCGGAAGCGGATGCGGGAGCCTCGGCGCCCTTGAATAGCATCTTCCAGGCGTCTTCGTACGTCGTGTCAAAGAGCTTGTTGAGGGTTTGATGCTACGCCGGGTCAAACTCCCACAGATTAAAATCCCATTGTTGGCACAGGAGGATCCGGCGGACAAGCATAACCTGGATTACATTAACCAGTCGGACTGGCTTGTTCACCAGGGACTGGATGCATGTTTGCAATCCGGTCACCTCTTTTTCGTCACCCCACGACAAGCCCGTCTCTTTCCAAGACATAAGCCGCGTGGGGGGTCCGGATCGGAACTCGGGGGCTGCGGTCCATTTCGGATCGCGCGGCTCGGTGATATAAAACCACCCAGATTGCCATCCCTTTAGGGTCTCCACGAAAGAGCCCTCGAACCATAGGACATTGGCCATCTTACCCACCATGGCGCCTCCGCACTCCGCCTGGCGGCCACTCACCACCTTGGGCTTGACATTGAAGGTCTTGAGCCAGAGGCCGAAATGAGGGCGGACGCGGAGAAAAGCCTCGCACATGATGATAAACGTCGAGATGTTGAGGATGAAGTTCGGAGCCAGATCGTGGAAATCTAGGCCATAGTAGAACATGAGCCCCCGGACAAATGGGTGGAGTGGAAAACCCAGTCCGCGGAGGAAGTGGAGGAGAAATACTACCCTCTCATGGGGCCTTGGGGTGGCGATAAGCTGCCCCTCTTCGGGAAGCCGGTGCACGATATCCTTGGACAGGTATCCGGCCTTCCTTAGCTTCTTGACTTTACCCTCCGTGACAGAGGAGACCATCCACTTGCCTCCCGCTCCGGACATTGCTGGAGGAGGTTGAGGTGGGAAGTGCAAGCTTGGGCGCTGGAGCTCGGGTGCGCAGGAGAAGGATAGGCGAAGGAGGAAGAAGGCGTAGGTAAAAAGGTGGATCCTTGTCCCCTTATATGGGCGGAGGCGGTTGTGCGTCCCCACCTGCCTAGTAAAACTCGCTTGCCTCCCAAGCACCGTGATAAGTGGCGCGGTTGGGTTATCCACGTCCGTATTGATGAGAATCCCATAAAAGGGGGGTACACGATCTCTGCTTTGACAAGACGTGCCAAGGAAACCGCATCGCAAAACATGTTGAGGTGGAAAAGTGAAAACGATTCGAGCGAAGGACTTGGCTGTAGTGTGATGATGCACTACGAAATACGTCAGCAGATTTGATTTGTGTTAATATTATTCAATCTATGGCAATATGTGGAAGCTTATTTTGTAGAGCCGGACACTACTCTTGGTGTTTACAATCTTCTATGAAGGACTTGGAGGAGGAACCCGCCTTGCAATGCCGAAGACAATTTGCACGCCGGACTCGTCGCCATTGAAGCCTGGTTCAGGGGCTACTGAGGGAGTCCTGGATTAGGGGGTGTTCGGATAGCCGGACTATACCTTCAGCCGGACTCCTGGACTATGAAGATACAAGATTGAAGACTTCGTCCCGTGTCCGGATGGGACTTTCCTTGGCATGGAAGGCAAGCTTGGCGATGCGGATACTCAAGATCTCCTACCATTGTAACCGACTCCATGTAACCCTAACCCTATCCGGTGTCTATATAAACCGGAGGGTTGTAGTCCGTAGGGGGAATCAACTCCATACACAACAATCATACCATAGGCTAGCTTCTAGGGTTTAGCCTCCTTAATCTCGTGGTAGATCTACTCTTGTACTACCCATATCATCAATATTAATCAAGCAGGAGTAGGGTATTACCTCCATCGAGAGGGCCCTAACCTGGGTAAAAACATCGTGTCCCTTGTCTCCTATTACCATCCGGCCTAGACGCACAGTTCGGGACCCCCTACCCGAGATCCACCGGTTTTGACACCGACAGGGGGGCTACATCGCGTTTTGCACTGATGCGTGCCAGGACATCTGCCGCCTGATTATTTTCCCGGGTTATATGGTGAAATTCAAGCCCTTCGAACCGAGCTGACATTTTTAGGACGGTGTTGCGGTAAGCTGCCATTTTGGGATCCTTGGCATTGAAGTCTCCATTTATTTGGGATATTGCGAGGTTCGAGTCTCCGCGCACCTCTAGGCGTTGAATGCCCATGGATACTGCCATCCGGAGACCATGTAAAAGGGCCTCATATTCGGCTGCATTGTTGGAGTCTGTGTACATAATCTGGAGTACGTATTGAACTATGTCTCCTGTGGGGGACGTCAAAACGACGCCAGCCCCTAGTCCGGCCAACATCTTGGAGCCGTCAAAATGCATGATCCAATTTGAATATGTGTCGTACTCTTTAGGGAGTTCGGCCTCCGTCCATTCTGCGACGAAGTCGGCCAAAACTTGCGACTTCATGGCTCGCCGTGGCTTATAAGTTATGTCGAACGGGAGGAGCTCAATGGCCCATTTTGCAATCCGGCCCGTTGCGTCAAGGTTGTTTATAATATCGTTAAGTGGTACTTCTGAGGCTACTATTATTGAACACTCTTGAAAGTAGTGTCGTAGCTTCCGGGATGCCATGAATACCGCGTAAGCAATCTTTTGATAATGCGGGTACCGTGATTTGCATGGAGTGAGGACAGTGGACACATAATAGACCGGCTTTTGAAGGGGGAATTTGTGTCCGTCTGTTTCTCGTTCGACGACGAGCACTGCGCTTACAACCTGATGTGTTGCTGCAATGTACAATAGCATTGGTTCGCCAATGTTTGGCGCGGCCAGGACTGGGTTTGTTGCCAATATGGCTTTTATTTCATCGAGTCCGGCCATGGCTGCATCCATCCATTCAAAGTGTTCGGTGCGCCGAAGGAGGCGATAAAGGGGTAGGGCCTTTTCTCCCAATCGGGAGATAAAGCGGCTTAAAGCCGCCACGCATCAGGTTAACTTTTGTATTTGTTTGAGGTCCTTTGGGATATCCAATTGTGACAGAGCTCGGATCTTGGCTGGATTTGCTTCAATTCCTCTACCGGATACAATGAAGCCCAAGAGCTTTCCGGCTGGGACACCGAAAACGCATTTTTCCGGGTTGAGCTTGATGTCGTATGTTCGGAGGTTATCAAATGTGAGCCTCAAGTCGTCTACTAGAGATTCGACATGTCTTGTTTTGACGACCACATCATCTACATATGCCTCCACTGTTTTGCCGATCTGATTTGCCAGACATGTCTGAATCATGCGATGATATGTTGCGCCGGCATTTTTGAGCCCGAAGGGCATTGTGTTGAAGCAGAATGGGCCGTATGGTGTGATAAATGCCGTTGCGGCTTGGTCTGATTCTGCCATCTTGATTCGATGGTAGCCGGAATATGCGTCGAGGAAACACAACGAATCGTGTCATGCGGTAGCGTCAATAATTTGATCGATAAGGGGGAGGGGGAAGGGATCCTTTGGGAAAGCCTTGTTAAGGTCTTTAAAATCAACACATAGGCGCCAGGATTTGTCCTTCTTTGGTACCATCACCAGGTTTGCTAGCCAGTCCGGATGTTTTATATGTCTGATGAATCCGGCCTCCAATAGCTTTGCTAGCTCCTCTCCCATGGCCTGTCTCTTAGGTTCAGAAAAACGCCGCAGAGCTTGATTGACAGGTTTGAATCCTTTTAGGGTATTTAAGCTGTGCTCGGCCAGCTTGCGTGGGATTCCTGGCATGTCTGAAAGGTGCCAGGCAAAAATGTCCCAGTTCTCTCGTAGGAACTCTCGTAGTGCGGCGTCTATATCGGGGTTTAACTGTGCCCTGATGGAAGCTGTTTTATTGGGGTCCGTTGGATGGACCTGGAATTTGACTATTTCGTCCGCCGGTTTAAAGGAGGTGGACTTGGATCTTTTGTCGAGTACCACATCGTCCCTATTCACCGTGGAGTGCAGCTCAGTCAGTTCCTCAGTCGCTAGGACTTCGGATAGTGCCTCGAGGGCCAGTGCGGCTGTCTTGTTTTCGGCGTGGAGTGCTATGTCCGGATCACTAGCGAGAGTGATGATCCCATTAGGCCCGGGCATCTTGAGCTTCATGTACCCGTAATGGGGTATTGCTTGGAAGATTGTAAACGCTTCCCACCCTAGCAAAGCGTGATAACCGCTGCTGAACAGAGCCACATGGAACGTGACCTCTTCGGACCTGTAATTATCCGGCGTGCCGAACACCACATCTAGTGTGATTTTTCCTGTACAGCGCGCTTCCCGACTCGGGATTATTCCTCTAAAGGTTGTGCTGCTTCGCTCAATGCGGTTCCAGTCTATTTCCATTTTTTGAAGGGTTTCCTCATAAATGAGGTTCAATCCACTGCCGACGTCCATGAGTACCTTGGTAAGACGAAAGCCGTCCACTATTGGACTGAGGACCAATGCGGCTAGTGCTCGGGCTGTTCGGAATTTAGGTTCATCACTGGCATTAAAGGTAATAGCCGTGTTACTCCATGGGTTTATTATTGCTACTTGGAAGACTTCGGCAAGGCTGCGGAGTGTCCTTTTTCGCATATTATTTGATGCGAAAGTCTCGAAGACTGTTAATACCGTATTGGTGTCTCTGGGGTGGCTTTCTGTGGCCTCCGGAATTAGGAGATCTTCGCCAATTTTGGCCACCTGCCGGAGTATCCAACATGCTCTAAGGCTGTGAGTTGGTGTGGCATCCTCTGTACTGTGAATTTTACAGGGTCCATTAAGCCATCCTTCTAGTACGGTTCCATGCCCTATAGAGGGTTTCTGCTTTTTGGTGTTTGACCCGGGTGTCTGGCGATGATGCACACTTTTATTTTGGACTGGGTTTGTATTCAGGGCCGGATCATCCCAAAATTTTATTTCGGTTTTCCAGGCGCTTTCCGTCGCACAATACTTTCGTACAATGGACGCTAAGTCAACGAAGCGTGTAATATCACGGTGACTTATGGCGTTGAGGATTCCCTCGTCCGTGCAATTATTGCAGAAGATTGAGATTGCGTCTTCCTCGCGGCAGTCCCTTATCATGTTCCTAACCAGGAGGAATCTGGCCCAGTGATGATGTGCTGTTTCATCGGGCTCTTGCCTGATTTGGGATAGATCGCTTATGTTCGGGTGGGTGGGTGGGTGGAATTAAATCCGAAGCCTCACCCAATCTGAGGCTCAAAGGACGACGAATTTCCAAACTCGAAAATTTGGATTCCTGGATGTTGTCCAATGAATCCAGCCCGTCGCCTGACTCTAAGTTCAGGTCTTGAGTGATATCCTCCCCTCCACGGGTATCCGGCTTGGAGGGATCGGGAATCCGGACGTAGCTAGTCCTTAAGATAGATGAAGGGTCGCCGCACTGTCCCTCTACCACGACAACGTGATGGGTGACTTGGGGAGAGTTAATCTCTCTCAGATCGGGTTTAGGTCCAATCTAGTCGTAATCCGTAGCGACTCCCAAGGCGGCGATGCGATCCAAGAGCTCGTTTATGGAGGAGAGCTCCATTGGATCTAACTGCTCGGCGAGTTCCGAGCTGACATGAAGATTGTTTTCGATGGCTCGAGAGGTCATCGTCGGCGCAGAAGCCGAACAGGCGGTCATAAGAAAACCACCTAGCCGGAGGGTTTGGCCGATACCCAAAGCTCCCTTAGCAATGGTGCTGTCTTTAAAGACGGGGCGAGGCATCCTTCCTGATGGCGACGACACAGAGGAACTCCCAATGAAAGCACCAATGTCGGTGTCAAAACCGGCGGATCTCGGGTAGGGGGTCCCAAATTTTGTGTCTAGGCCGGATGGTAACAGGAGGCAAGGGACACGAAGTTTTACCCAGGTTCGGGCCCTCTTGATGGAGGTAAAACCCTACGTCCTGCTTGATTAATATTGATGATATGGGCAGTACAAGAGTAGATCTACCACGAGATCGGAGAGGCTAAACCCTAGAAGCTAGCCTATGGTATGATTGTTGTTCTGTATCTCGTCCTACGGACTAAAACCCTCCGGTTTATATAGACACCGGAGAGGGTTAGGGTTACACAAAGTCGGTTACAATGCTAGGAGATCTACATATCCGTATCGCCAAGCTTGCCTTCCATGCCAAGGAAAGTCCCTCCCGGACACGGGACGAAGTCTTCAATCTTGAATCTTCATAGCCCAGGAGTCCGGCTGAAGGTATAGTCCGGCCATCCGGACACCCCCTAATCCAGGACTCCCTCACACGGCCCTGGGGGATAGGGCCGTGGCGAAGTATGTTCGTGGCGCAGGGTGGGCCCGATGCGCATGCACATACCTGCCCAGCCCCCGTGCGCGAGACGCGCGAGGAAGAGCAATGGGCAACTACCGCCCCTCCTGGGCTGAGACCGACGGCCAAGAGAAAAGACGAGAGGGAAATCCAACTTGGCAATCCAAAATGCAAGAACTCCAAATTCCATTAAAAAAAGATCGCAAACCAACTACAGAAAGCAAGCAAATGAACAGCCACGTCCGGCACCTAGTCTAGTCTTCTCACTGGCACGGAGCTAAGTGCTGCCACTAGGATGTGGGAGGGAGCCCCTGAGGCCCGAGAGCGGCTCTCCAAGACTCCGGGGCGAGTACAACCCCACTCATTATTACGTGAGAGTGTCACGAGCAGAGACCTTCACAGGCACTGGGCCTTGCTTCATGGGTAGAACTTCCGGAGGTGCTGGATGTTCCAGGCGTTCTGGATGGGGATCCCGTCCTACGTCTCCAGGCGCACGGCGCTAGGCCTGGAGATGTGGGCATCCCTAAACGGGCCCTCCCACATGGGTGAAAGCTTGTGCGGCCCTTCCCTAGAGAGCACCCACCGTAGGACGAGATCACCCACCGCGAGCGTCTTGGAGCGGATGCTCCGGCAGTGATACCGCTGCAGCGACTGCTGGTACCTTGCCACTCGGAGCGAGGCTTGATGGCGATGTTCCTCCCCTAGCACGGGGTCCATCCCCCGCGTGCCATCCTGGCGTACCTCGTCAAACCCAAAGACCCACGCGGAGCGATGCCTGACCTCATGTGGGAGAACCGCTTCAGCTCCGTAGACGAGGAAGAATGGAGTTTTCTCGGTCGGCTTGGTCGCGGTGGTGCGAACGGACCACAGCACGGACTGGAGCTCATTGAGCCAGCCCCTGCCGCAGGCCTCGAGCTTCTTCTTGAAGGTTCTTATCTTGAGGCCTCTCAGGACCTCCATGTTGGCGCGCTCAGCTTGGCCGTTGTCCTCGGGTGTGCCACTAAGGCACAGCATATCTGCGTTCCAAGGTTAGCAGAATATGTTTTGAAGAGATTGCTAGTGAACCGTGATCCATTGTCGATGATGATGCGATTAGGGACTCTGAACCGGCTCACGAGGCCCTTGATGAACTTGACCGCCGAGCTGGTCGGGATGGTGCGGACTGCTTCCACCTCCGCCCATTTGGTAAACTTGTCGATGGCGGGGTAGAGGTAGCGGTAGCCCCCCGGCGCTCGAGGGAACGGACCCAAGATGTCCAGCCCCTAGAGCGCAAATGACCATGAGAGTGGGATGGTCTGGAGGCCCTAGGAAGGCTGGTGCATTTGCTTGGCATGGAACTGGCAGGCTTCACGGGATCTCACCAGCTCGGTTGCGTCGCTGAGCGCCCTGGGCCAGTAGAATCCACTGTGGAATGCCTTGCCCACGAGGGTGCGTGATGATGAGTGATGCTCGCAGTCCATTGTGTATGTCGGCTAACAGCTCACACCCCTATTCCCTGGAGATGCATCACAATGAAACATTGTTTGGTCATTTTTGGTAGAGCTCACCGTCCTGAATGCAGTAGGATGTGGCCTGCCGAGCCACGCGCTCAGCGTCTTCTTCGTTCTCCGACAGGGTTCCCTGAAGCAGGTATGCCTTGAATTCTTCAGTCCAACACCCCTCCTGAGGCTCGAGCGCTAGGATCAGGCATGCTCCTGAGGTCGGGCCGCATGCGGGAGCTCCCGAGGTTGGTGCTGGTGGGAGCTCCTCCTGAGGCAGTGCTGGCTCTGCAACCTGAGAGGTTGCCGAAGGCTTGAAGAGCCGCTCCTTGAAGACACCGGGCTCCTGAGGCTGGCGCTTGGATGCCCTCTTGGCAATGTCGTTGGCCTCCTTGTTCGTGCCGCAAGGCACATGCTGCAGATCCAGGCCCAAGAATTGTTTCTCCATTTTGCGTACCTCTTCCAGGCATGCCTCCATGTGTTCATCCTTCGGCTCGTACACTTTGTTGGAGAAGTTGACGAGGAGCTGGGAGTCGCCCTTGATGGTGAGGCGCTTCACGCCCAAAGCGGTTGTAGCCTTGAGGCCAGCGATCAAGCCTTCGTACTCTACAGTGTTGTTGGAGACATTTTCGTCATGTTGGAAGCAGAACTGCACGGCGTAGTAGAGCTTGTCCTGAGTAGGCGAAACAAGCACAGCTCCAGCCCTCGCACCCTGCCATGCGAAGGCGCCGTCGAAGTACATGACCCAGCCGTCGGGTGCTTCGCTCCCCGGCGAGAGTGATCGGTCCTCGCCTACCTCTGGTCCTGGAGCGTCAGTCCATTCCGCCATGAAGTTGGCGAGTGTAGCTCCCTTGATGACCCTGGTGGTGCTGAACTCCAGTTGAAATGCCTGCAGTTTGATGTTCCATTTGGCGACCCTTCCCGCGGCATTGGGGCTCCGAAGCACCCTCTCCAGCGGGTAAGCCAAAACAACCTTGATGGGTGGCCTTGGAAGTAGTGGCGCTTGCATGAGGCGACGAGAAGCGCGAGAAAGAGCTTCTGTGGCATGGGGTAGCATACTCGCGCATCCCGCAGTACCGTGCTGACGAAGTACACGAGGTGCACGACGAGTGCATGATTATTGGTGTAGTCTGAGACCTCCTGAGGCTGAAGCGCCTCCTGAGGCTAGTGGAACTCAGGACCTTGGTCGCCCGTTGGCGCAGCCGTGGCCTCAGGATCGCTGCCTTGAGGCTGTGTCGTCTTGGCCGAGCACGCGGAGTCGTGTGGCAGGCCCTTGGACTCGCGCTCCTCCCTGATGGCCACCAGCGCTGCACTGGCTGAGTGAGGCATGGTGTAATGCCCTCGATGCGGCTATATCTCCTACGTGTCGAAGCACGACTTAGAGGCATAACCGCATTGAAAGCAATGTCGCAAGTAAGGCAATCTTCACAACATCCCATGTAATATAGATAATAAAAGGGGAAGGTACATAGTTGGCTTACACTCGCCACGTCAAACAAAGTACATAAATAGCATTACATCATCCAATCACTCATGGCCCGACTACGGTGCCAAAATAAAAGATCAACCCAACATGCGACACGGTCCCGATCGCCCCTACTAGGCTCCACTACTGATCATCAGGGAAAGACACATACTAACGGCGTGAGTCCTCGTCGAACTCCCACTTGAGCTCAAGCGCGTCATCTGGAATGGAGTCATCAGGCCCTGCATCTGGTTTGGAAGTAATCTGTGAGCCACAGGGACTCAGCAATCTCGCACCCTCGCGATCAAGACCATTTAAGCTTATAGGTAAGGCAAGGTAATATGTGGAGCTGCAGCAAGCGACTAGCATATATGGTGGCTAACCTGTTTGCAAAAGAGAGCGAGAAGATAAGGCAAAGTGCGAACGAAGAACTAGAGAACATCCCGCGACAAGCATTACTCCAACACCGTGTTCACTTCCCGGACTCCGCCGAGAAGAGACCATCACGGTAACTCACATAGTTGATTCATTTTAATTAAGTTAAGGTTCAAGTTATCTACAACCGGACATTAACAAATTCCCATCTGCCCATAACCACGGGCACGGCTTTCGAAAGTTCAAATCCCTACAGGGGAGTCCCAACTTAGCCCATGACAAGCTCTCACGGTCAACGAAGGATATACCTTCTCCCGAGACATTCTGATCAGACTCGGTATCCCGGTTCTACAAGACACTTCGACAAGTTAAAACAAATCCAGCAACACCGCCCGAATGTGCCGACAAATCCCGATAGGAGCTGCACATATCTCGTTCTCAGGGCACAATCAGATGAGCTCCCCATACAACTAAAACCAAACCTCGAGTTTCCCCGAGGGGGCGCTGCACAGGACTCTAGTTTGGACCAACACTCAGAGGAGCACTGGCCCGGGGGGGTTTAAATAAGATGACCCTTGGGCTCCGGAAACCCAAGGGAAAGAGAGGCTAGGTGGCAAATGGTAAAACCAAGGTTGGGCATTGCTGGAAGAGCTTTATTCAAGGCGAACTGTAAGGGGTTCCCATTATCACCCAACCACGTAAGGAACGCAAAATCCGGGAACATAACACCGATATGACGGAAACTAGGGCGGCAAGAGTGGAACAAAACACTAGGAAAGAGGCCGAGTCTTCCACCCTTTACCAAGTATATAGATGCATTAAGATAACAAGGTAATATAATGATATCCCAACAAGAAAATAATGTTCCAACAAGGAACGGTCTCCAATCTTCACCTGCAACTAGCAACGCTATAAGAGGGGCTGAGCAAAGCGGTAACATAGCCAATCAACGGTTTTCTAGGACATGGTGGGTTAGAGGTTTGACATGGAAATTTGGGAGGCATGATAAGCAAGTGGTAGGCATCGTAGCATAGGCATAGCAAAAGAGCGAGCATCTAGCAAAGCAAAGATAGAAGTGATTTCGAGGGTATGATCATCTTGCCTACAAAGTTGTCAGAGTTGACTGGATCCTCGAAAGCAAACTCAACGGGCTCCTTGTTAGTGAACTTGTCTCCCGTCCCTACCCAAACAAGACAAACAAGCAAGAGGAACACAATCAACCACATGCAAAGCTCAAACAACATGACGCAAACATGGTATGCTATGTGGGATGCGATATGTGATGCATATGCAAGATTTGACAAGGGATGAATGAACCTGGCCTCAACTTGGAAATCCAAGTGTGCCGCTGGAAAGGTAAGGTGATTTCGGTTGAAATCGATATAAAGAACACCGGAATCGGATGCACGGTTTGGAAAAGGCAAGCAATTCAAATATGACAACGGTCTGCGATAAACAGCAAGTAGCCATCTAAATGTGACAAGTTAAATATGCTACAGCAATCAAACATGGCAAAAAAATACATGGCAGGGATCCATTCATGATGCTTAACAAAAGATGAACACTGAGCTACGACCAATTCATCCATTAACAGGTTCAAACAAGCATGGCAAAAGTGCAATTGATAAACAGGTTCCAGACTTAGAGAAATTAACACTTGTCTGGAATTTCAGATAAGGTAGCACACTTTGGAGCATGAAAACTATATGCTACAGGAACTTAACATGGCAAAGCAAGGCATGGCATGTAGCTACTCAAAGAGCTTAACAAAAGTCCCTTGGTGACCTTGAGCCAAACGGGATCAGAACATACAATTGCAAGCATGTGAACATGGCAAAAACTTAAACAGATCACAGACTTAGAGAAAAACTGGAGCATGCAAATCAGATATCAAGTAGTCATGTTTACGAGCTCGATGCACTCACTACAGAGCAAGGCATGACAAACTAAGCATACACCCATCAATAATACACATTAAACAAGCTAGACATGGCAAGAACAACAACATAGCATGCACGGATCAACTACAACATCCTCGGCAAAATCGCTAACAAGTAGACAATCTGCCCAGATTCACGAAATAGCAAAAGTAGAGCTCGATTGACTCAAGCTAGGGTGCTCCATAATTGCAAACAAAGACATGGATGGATAGAGCACTACAAGATTAACAAAACATCCTTACTGATCATCCTCAAAAGAGGCACGTATCACTAGGAAACAACATGAACATATGGCATATTGATAAAAACAGATCAAGGACTTAGTGGAATTGCTAAGTCCCTGAAATCAGCATTAACGAATGCTCCACTTTGCAAGCTTGTGCTAGTCACCACACACATCACAAAAATACACGGATAGCACCTCTGTAAAGATGGCAAATCATATAACAAAACACATGTAGAGCTCATGGGCATATCATGCACACATTAATCATGGCAAAAATGACAAATAGCTATTTGGTGCAGCAGATCTGACAATTATCTCAAATAGCACTCTTCCAATAGCATTTCGGGCATCAAGATGAGCTCAAATGAAAATGATGCAATGAGATGAAATGATCTGCTCTCTGAGGCGAACATTTTGATATGCTACACGCCCAAAACGGATGTACGGATGCAAAGTTACGGCATGATGAACATGGCAATATAATCTGCAGACTTAGGAAAAAGAAGAAGTCAACCCTAGGGTTTTCCGATCTGGATCTGGATCCGGCCGAGCACGCAAAACAAGGATCGCCGGGGTCGGCGCCGGAGAGTCGCCAGACTTGCCGAGGAGCTCGCCGGCCGGAGGGGGACTTGCCGGGGAGCTGCGGAACTTGGCACGGATGGCGAGGGGCGACGAGGCGGCGACCTGCGGCGGCGGACGGTCACCGGGGCGGAGGGAGCCGGCGGATGAGGGTGGCGGCGCGCGCTCGCCGACGAGAAGCTGCGGCGGCCGGCGGGAGCGAAGGTGGGCGGCGCTCGGGGGGGCGCCTTCGAGCGAGGCCGACAAGCTGGGCCGCGGGGGCCTGGCTCGGGCTTCGTGGGGCGGCGGCGAGAGGCGGTGACTGGGGCCATGTGGCGGTGCGGGAATGGCTGGCGGCGGTGTGCCCGGCGCCGGCGGACAATGTCCGGCGCGCGGAGGGTCAGATCTAGGGTTTTGGGGAGAGGAACCGTGAATTTCGAAGGGGGGTATATTTATAGGCATAGAGGGAGCTAGGAGAGTCCAAATGAGATGCGGTTTTCGGCCACGCAATCGTGATCGAACGCTCTAGATGATGTAGAGGGTTTTGTTGGGTTTTGGGCCAAAATGGAGGGCTGTTGGGCTGCAACACACACGAGGCCTTCTCGGTCCCTCGGTTAACTGTTGGAGCATCAAACGAAGTCCAAATGGTACGAAACTTGACAGGAGTTCTACCGGTAGTAAACCAAGGCCGCTTGGCAAGTCTCGGTCCAATCCAGAAATGTTTAACCCCCACACACGAAAGAAAGGTAGAAATGACCACCGGAGGAGAACGGAGCGTCGGAATGCAAAACGGACAACGGGGAAAATGCTCGGATGCATGAGACGAACAAGTATGCAAATGCAATGCACATGATGACATGATATGAGATGCATGACAGCAACAACAACACACGGAGACAAAAACCCGAACCCGAGAAAATAAAATAACTTAGCGCCGGAAACGGCAAGAGCTGGATTACCTATTAGGTAAATCATATCCGGGGTGTTACACGTGGAGGCCAGGTAAAGCACTAGGGGCTTGAGTGGACGCGGCGCCACCATCACCGATGGGCTGGTGAGGTATCTCTTGAGATCTTGGAATGTGGCGTCAGCCTCCGGAGTCCACTCGAGCGGCCCCTTCTTCTTCATCGGCTTAAAGAATAGAAGGGCGCGCTCCCCAAGCTTGGAGATGAAACGCCCTAGTGAGGTCACATAGCCCGCCAGATTTTGCATTTCCTTGAGGGTATGTGGCGGACTCATCCTTTCTATTGCCTTGACCTTCTCTGGGTTTGCCTCAATTCCCCTGTGTGACACCAGAAAGCCCAACAGCTTGCCGGAGGGGACGCCAAACACGCATTTCTCTAGGTTGAGCTGCAAGTCCACCTTGCACAGGCTGGCGAATGTCTCTTCCAGGTCATCGATGAGGGTCCTTGCCTACCGAGACTTCACCACTATGTTGTCGACGTAGGCCTCAGTGTTCCTCCTGAGCTGCCGGCCCAGGGTGATGTGCATCAGCCGCGGGAAGGTTGCCCCAGTATTATGCAGCCCGAACCGCATGCAGGTGTAGCAGTACACCCCACATGGGGTCAAGAAGGCCATCTTCTCAACGTCCTGCACCGTCATCTTGATCTGGTGGTAGCCCGAGAAGGCATCTAGGAAACACAGCAGGTCGCACTCGGTGGTGGAGTCGACGATCTGGTCAATGCGCAGAAGCGGGAACGGGTCCTGAGGGCAGGCCTTGTTGAGGTTAGTGAAGTCGACACACATGCGTTCCTTTCCGCCTTTCTTGGGCACGACGACCGGGTTAGCCAGCCACTCCAGGTACCGCACCTCGCGGATGACTCCAGCTTCTTGTAGTTTGTGGGTCTCCTGGACGATGAAGGACTGCTTCTCCGTGGACTGCCACCGCGCCTTCTACTTTACTGGGCGTACATTGGGGCACACATTCAGGTGATACTCGATCACTCCCCTTGGGACTCTAGCCAGGTCCTTGGGCTCCCATGCGAACACCTCCTTGTTCGCATGCTAGAAATTGACCAGTGCCTTTTCTTGGTCCGGGGCGAGGTTGGCACCTATGGTGAAGGTGGCTCCCGATGCCCCATCTTGGTCGACTGGCACCTGCTTCGTCTTGGCCTGGTCTTGAGAGAACAACTACTTCTTTTTTGCTGGCGCAGCCCCCGGAGCCCCCGGGGCTCTTTCATCCACCGATCGCGCGACAGTCGTGGCCCTAAAGGCGAGCTTGAGAGCCGCCAGCGCCTCCTTGGTGTCCCCGGCCACAGTGAGTACGCCGCTGCTCCCTGGCATCTTCATGAGGTTGTAGGAGGGGTGAGTTGCTGCCATGAACTTGGCTAAGGCCGGGTACCCGAGGATGGCATTGTATGGGAGGCTGATGCGGGCGATGTCGAAGTCGATGAGCTCAGTGCGGTAGTTGTCGCGGATGCCGAAGGTGACTGTCGGCATTCTGGGAATAGGGGTCCGCAGACTTGCCTGCCTGCGGCCCACGGCGTGGCTCTGCGAGCGGGCCCGTACGACCCATCTTCACCAGCAAGGATTCAAGACCCTCATGAGGGGGCCAAGCCTCGTGAGGCGGACGACACAAGACCTCCTCGGGAGCGGCCTCACCAGACTGGCTCGCGAGGGGCAGAGAGACCAAGGCAACGCAAACCTCGCAAGGTTCCAGTGACGTGAGCCATGACGACCAAGGCCAGGTGGGTGCCAGACGGGCGCCAGCGCGCACAGTGTCCTTGTTTCCTCTTTGGTGCTAAGGAGGCAAGTGCAGACGCAGAGTACCGAGGCGTCAAGCAAAGGTTTCCATATCAGTGCAACGAGACTAAGACCAGCAGGACAGCAAGACGGAGGTCACCGTGGAGCCCCAGGCGGCATCACCACCAGAGCCTTTGGTAGGCGAAGATTGCTTTTGTCAGGATAAGTTGTACTAGTTGTCCCCTTTCGAATTGGCCGTTGTTAGCTCCCTTCCCGCTCATTATTTGGGGAGAGGACCAGGGCCTCTATAAATAGGACTAGCCACCAACATAGCGAGGGAGAGAGATCCGAACAACCTCAAGTTCGCTACGCACAAGAACACCTCTCCTCAGGAGGCTATTCTTCCCCTTGTACTGTTCATCCTCAGCCCAAGAGGTAATCCACCACCACCACACTAGAGTAGGGTATTACACCACAACGGTGGCTCGAACCAGTATAAATCTTGTGTCCTTTGTGTTGGGAGTTCGTCGAGTAGGTCCTTGAGATCTTAGCGAAGCTAGGACGTGGATCGGCAGGGGGAGATCTTCGCGTGCACCCCAGTGTTCGAACCTTAAGGGTTTTGTCGGAACCCGAGATCCGATATTTAGCGCGCCAGCTACGGATGCGCCGGAGTTTTCCTTCCGTCGGTTCGTGCTCGACCATCTTTGTGCCCATTCCCCATGGCTGGCGCCGCCCTTTTGGCTGGGTCTACGGGTGCCCACAGTGGTGGTCGGGGGCTCCGAGCCCTTGCGCCCGCCTTGCGGCAGGTGCAATGGCCACCCAAGTTCAAGCCGGAGATGCCTCCGCGCTATGATGGTGCGGCAGACCCGACGGCTTTCCTACTGGCGTATGAGGAGGCCGTCCTTGAGGCCGGGGCGATGACAAGGTCATGGCTAACTGGCTTCCCATGGCCCTCACTAGCGCACCGCGCGCCTGGCTGCTCAACCTCCCCGGATCCACGGTGGCATCTTGGGAGGAGTTGTGCAGCCTCTTTGTTGCGCGCTACGCTGTGCCGGCACGCCATGTGATTGCGGCCCTCCTCAGTGGCTCACAAGCACCACCCTCGGATTGTCACGTCAAGCCATTCTTTTGCCAGATCGGCGCCACTTCCAAGCACCCGGGGGCTTCGTCGGGCGTGGCCGCGCCCGAGGCCGACCTCACCTTCAACTCAGGAGATCATCCCGCGTCCACCGTCGGCTCAGGTGCGCTCCCAATGCTTTGCACGCTCACCATCTGCCACGTGTCCATCACCAAGACGCTCATCGACAGCGGTGCCGGCCTCAACGTGCTCTCCGTCGAGGCCTTCAGCCTTCTTCACGTACGGCTTGAGTGGCTCTGCCCTAGCAAGCCTTTCTCAGGGGTTGGTGGAGGCTCTGTCCGCTCCCTGGGGCAGATCCGCCTCCCCATGACCTTCGGCACGCGCGACAACTACCGCACCGAGCTCATCGACTTCGACATCGCCCACATCGGCCTCCTGTACAACGCCATCCTCGGGTACCTAGCCCTGGCTCAGTTCATGGCGGTGACCCATCCGGCCTACAACCTCATGAAGATGCCAGGGAGCAAGAGTGTCCTCACCATCAAGGGGGACACCAAGGAAGCCTCGATGACGCTCAAGCTTGCCCTCAAGACCGCCGCAACAGCGCAGCCCAGTGATGTGGATACCTTCGAGACCAAGGGAGCCACACCAACCAAGAAGAAGCAATTTTTCACTCAGGACAAGGCAGAAACCAAGTGAGTACCAGTCGAGGAGGATGGGTCCTCAGGGGCAACCTTTACCATAGGCGCCAATCTTGAGCCTGGTCAAGAGGAGGTGTTGGTGAATTTCTTGCGCGCAAACAAGGAAGTGTTCGCTTGGGAGCACGATGAGCTGGTGGGGGTCCCAAGAGGGGTGATAGAGCACCACCTGAAGGTGTGCCCCAACGTACGCCCCGTGAAGCAGAAGGCGAGGCGGTAGTCCACGGAGAAGCAAGCTTTCATCGTCCAAGAAACCCGCAAGTTGGAGGCAGCGGGTGTCATTCGCGAGGTTCGATACCCTGAGTGGCTGGCAAACCCTATCGTCATCCCCAAGAAAGGCGGGAATGAGCGGATGTGCATCGACTTCACCAACCTCAACAAGGCCTGCCCCCAAGATCCATTCCTGCTTCCATGCATTGACCAGATCGTCGACTCGAGTGCCGAGTGCGACCTGCTGTGCTTCCTGGATGCGTTCTCAGGATATCACTAGATCAAGATGGCGGTAGAAGATGTGGAGAAGACAGCCTTCCTGACCCCGTGTGGGGTGTACTGCAACAATTGCATGCCTTTCAGACTGCGCAACGCAGGTGCAACCTTCCAGCGGCTCATGCACATCGCCTTGGGTCGGCAGCTCGGGAGGAACGCTAAAGCCTACGTCGACGACATCATGGTGAAGTCTCGGGAGGCGAGGACCTTGATCCAAGACCTGGAGGAGACCTTTGAAAGCCTCCGCCAGGTGGACTTGCGGCTCAACCTAGAGAAGTGCGTGTTTGGCGTCCCTTCGGGCAAGCTACTAGGCTTCCTTGTGTCCCATAGGGGAATCGAGGCCAACCCGGAGAAGGTCAAGGCCATTGAAGACATGAGTCCACCGCAAACCCTCAAGGAAATGCAAAAGCTTGCTGGACGGGTGACTGTGTTGGGATGCTTTATTTCCAAGCTGGGAGAGCGTGCCCTACCCTTTTTGAAGCTGATGAAGAAGAAGGGCCCATTCGAGTGGACCCCGGAGGCCGATCGAGCATTTCAAGACCTCAAGAGATACCTGACCAGCCCTCTAGTTATGGTGGCGCTGTGTCACATCCCTAGCTGCTGGTAGTGCTCTAGGCTAGCTCATGTGTGCATCATGTTTAAATTCTGAAAATTTGAACTGAGGGAATTTTGGAAGCCTCAAAAACTTAAATAAAAGAGGGGCAAAAACCCTAGAAATCTCATTCATTGCTCCAAAATGCTCTTCTTAAATGTTTGATAATTTTTGGTAAGGGTTCTGGTCCCAACCAAAATATTGAACATTTTTAAGGAATTATTTTTGGGACTTTGGATTTAATTCATTAGCTATTTGAATTTGAGTTATATTCATATAATTAGAATATAATTTCAAATACCCCTGATATATTTTATAAGCTTTTGGAAAAGTCCATCTAGCAATATAAAATATTCAGAGGAGTTTTTGGCATTGTTTGAATTATTTTAAATTCAAAACAGTGGCAAAATAAATTAAAAAAAAATAAACAGAACAGAAAAATAAAAGAGCAGAAGCCTACCTGGCGCTTACCTGTCCAGCCCAGCCGGCCCAGCTCCTCCCGCTGGCCCAGCCCACCGCCGCCTCCCTCCCCTGTCGTCTTCCTCCCTGCCAGGAGGACGGGCACGCGCCCGGCGCGCGCGGCCACGCGCCCCGGCCACCTCCTGCTTCCCCCCCCCGGCCTCCCTAGCGACGCCACGACGAGGCCTCGTGTCCCCTCGCTCCTCTTCCTCCCCCGCTGCATCCCCTCTCTCCTCTGCTCCCTCTCTCTCGCCCGAACCCGAACGCAGCCATCGCCGCCGACTAGAACCACCGTGGCCACAGGCCCTCCCTCGCCTCGCCGACGTGTCCATGGCCTCCGCCTCAACGCCCTCGTCCTCCCCGTCGACTCACTCGACGCTGGACGCCTCAAAACACCGTCACCGGTCTCTTCTTCATCGCCGGCCGCCGCGGATCCCCATCGTCGACTCGTCACCGTCCGGCCTTCCCCGAGCCCGCTTCGACGTCTGCTGCAACCGCCGTGAGCCACCGAACCTTTTTCCCCTCTCCGTTCTCTCTCTCGTGCGCCGTAGCCGCCACCCCTTGCTTGCCCGTACGCGCCGCCGCCTGTGACCGCCGCCGACGAGTCTCCGGCCACCTAGCGGTCCGGCCGTCGTGCTCAACTCCCTTCCCGCGCCACGTAGAGCACATAGGTGCCCCGCACGAGTCTCCCCGGCCACCGTAGCGTCGACCCCGAGCTCACCCGAGCTCCGGCGACCGCCAAGGTCGACGCCGGCGACAACTCCGGCCACCCCCGCACCCAACGCCTGCACCACTCGACGCGCGAGTCCACAAGCGTCACGTAGATGCCCTCTGCCGGCCGTTTGGTCGCCGGAGATGCAAACCCGAGGCTCGCCGCCGCGGTTGGCCTCGCCGGCGTCAAGTCGCCGGTGGGGTTGACCCCGTTGACAGTTGACTTGCTGGGCCCAGTTTGACCCTGTGTCACTAACGTGTGGGCCTCTGGCCACTAACTAAATTAGGATTAGCACTAATCGGATTAGTTAAACTAATTACCCCCTGCTGACACTGACATGTGGGCCCTAGTGCCCTAATCTTTAATTAAACTAAACTAAACCCCCATGTTTAACCTGTGTCACTGACGTGTGGTCCCCACACGTCAGGTTTGACCGGACCAGCCCCTGTTGACCTGTGACGTCATGCCAACGTCATGCTGACGCAATAATTCCTTTCTAGAATTTAAATAAATCTTAAATGATTTAATAATTCCAGAATATATTCTAAACTTCAATAAATCATAGAAAATTAACCGTAACCCCAAATTAAATAAATTATATATGAAAAATTATCAGAAAAATTCAAGGAATCCATCTGTACCATTTTCATGCATGTTAGAACAACTTATAGCTGCTGTTTAGCACAAATCAATTAAATGGCATTTAAATAATCACATATGGAGTTTGAATTTGAATCTTGTATTCAAACCAACCCCATTTAACTTGTTGCTAGATGCATTAGCCCAAAACACATTCATTTTGCCATGTCATGATCATGCATCATATTGTGCATTGCATTGATTGTGTTCCCTTCTGTGTTGCCGGTATTTGTCTCCTCTCGATAGACGTGATACCGATGATGTGATCGTTGACACTGATGAAGACTCAACGTTATCTTCAGAAGTGCCAGGCAAGCAAAACCCCCCTGTTCATTCCGATAAAATCCCACTCTTTCGCTCCTGCTCTCTTTTACTGCATTAGGACAACAACGATATATTTGTTACTTGCTGCGGTAGCCGAACCCCTTTATCCTTTGCATGACCTGTCATTGCCACAGTAAATAGATGAAACCCACTAGCATGAGTAGGAGTTGTTTGAGCCCTGATGTGCCTACTCATTCATGCTTGTTTGTCATGCCTGCTACTGCTTAGAGTTGAGTCAGGTCTGATTCATCGGGGATGAATCAGAGGCGTGTGAACATGTCCTACTATGGGTGAACTAAGTGTGTGAACACGATTTGGTAAAGGTAGCGGTGAGAGGCCATGTAGGAGTACATGGTGGGTTGTCTCATTGCAGCCGTCCTCAGGAACTGAGTTCTGTGTTTGTGATCCATGACCAGTTACTACCACACATTGGGTTCCGGTAACTCGACCCCTCTCGACTTATTAATCAACATGATCTCTGTCCAGGAGTTGCAACTAGTTTCTGGTGTTTGTAGGTAGTGTTAGTAGTCTACCAAGTGGCACCCGGTACAGGTGGGCTTGGGACAGACTAGGCACAGTGGCACGGTGTACCAAGTGGCACCCGGATGGTGGGCTTGGGAACCCTGCTCACATCGTTTGGGGCCGTAAGCGACACCCCGGCCGGATCTCCTTGCGGATGGAACCCGAATAGGCGATAAACCTGGACTAGAGACTTGTTCGGTTAGTCAGGTCGTGGCCGACTCCCTCGCCCGGCTTCCGCTTGAAGGTTGCCGAGGTACATGACGTGTACAGGGCGGTAAGTGGTGAGAGCATGTGTGAAGAAGTACACCCCTGCAGGGTTATCATTATCTATTCGAATAGCCGGATTCCTCGGATATGGAAACTTGGACCCCTTGCATAGTTCATAGACAAGTGAAAGTGGATACTCTAAAATACGCAAGATAAGCGTGAGTGCTATGGATGGCGTTCTCGTAGGGAGACGGGAGCGGATCCATAGTGGTGTATTGGTTGGTGAATATGTGGACTCGTGTGCGCCACTTCAAAAGAGTTACTTGCAGTCGTAGTTCAGGATAGCCATCGAGTCAAAGCTGGCTTGCTGCAGTTAAACTCCACCATCCCCTTTGTTGATAATGATGCATATGTAGTTAGTTCTGATGTAAGTCTTGCTGGGTACATTTGTACTCACGTTTGCCTATTTTATGTTTTTGGAGAGAGACTTCGGTCTCACTAGTAGTTTCGCGTGGACTTCGACGTTTAGCTTGTTACCTCAGCTACGATCTTGTGCCCCGACAGGATCTGGTAGATAGTCAGGCTTCTCAGCCTTTTTCATTTCTAGATGTCTGTACTCAGACATGATAGCTTCCGCTTGTGCTTTGACTTGTATGCTCTGAATGTTGGGTCATGAGACCCATGTTTGTAATATCTCGCTCCTCGGAGCCTAATGAATAAATTACTTGAGTCGTAGAGTCATGTTGTGATGCCATGTTGTATTTGCACATATCGAGCATATTGTGTGTATGTTATTGAAATGCTTGGTATGTGTGGGATCTGACCATCTAGTTGTTTATCTTTAGTAGCCTCTCTTACCGGGAAATGTCTCCTAGTGTTTCCACTGAGCCATGGTAGCTTGCTACTGCTCCGGAACACTTAGGCTGGCCGGCATGTGTCCTTCTTCGTTCCTGTGTCTGTCCCTTCGGGGAAATGTCACGCGATGAATACCGGAGTCCTGTTAGCCTGCTACAGCCCGGTTCACCGGAGTCCTGCTAGCCCAGTGCTACAGCCTGGGTTCACTCGCTGATGACCGACACGTTCGATGCTGGGTCATGGATGCCTGTCCCTGTAAGTTTGTGCCACTTTGGGTTTACGACTAGCCATGTCAGCCCAGGCTCCTTATCATATGGATGCTAGCGACACTGTCATATACGTGTGCCAAAAGGTGCAAACGGTCCCGGGCAAAGGTAAGGCGACACCCGTGGGAATACCGTGTGTGAGGCCGCAAAGTGATATGAGGTGTTACATGCTAGATCGATGTGGCATTGAGTCGGGGTCCTGACAGCGTTGGTATCAGAGCTTGACTGCCTGTAGGACTACCAAGCCAAACTGGTCGATGTTGAGTCTAGAAATTCTTTAGTTATATGTAGGGGAATTGATTGTGGGATGGAACGTAAGGCTCTTTTTACTCCTTATACCTCATGGCCTTCTGATCTGAGTCATCATCTTCTCTTCTACGGGGATTAAGAACTAGGCTATCTCTTCTTTCTATTAGGATCACGTGTTACTAATCAGTGGACTTATAAGATTGTTGGATTTAAGTCTCAGTTCAGTTCCTACTACTTCCGTATGTTAATTGTTGATCTCGAAACCTTGATATTGTGCTTCTGAGTGGTTATGCCACCATTTTTGTGAATGTCTCAAATCTTTTCTGAGCATTTACAGCCGTTATGCTGTCCGAGTCATCCCAGGTTTCTAAGTAGTCTGATGCATTTGCAAATCCTTTCTTCCCGTTTCAATGTTCCCATGGGCCAGATTAACCACACTAATCAGTGAGTTGAGGTACTCCGTTACCTTGACATATATGTTGGAGATATTATTATGACCCTAGGTGTCTTAGGGGATCATCTAGTAATTTAGCAACGTTTTGTGTTCCCAGTGTGAAGATTCTGGCCTTTATTATCGAAAGCATCCTGTGATGCCATTTAGTTAGTAGGCATTCTATTCCTGGGTTCTTGAACCCGAGATTCACTCTACTTACTTCATGTTGATAGTGTTTGCTAGTCCCTTTAGGATAGTAGTAACCTTGCGATAGTCCTCGAGGTTCGTGGTACATCCTTCTTCCAATTACCATGAACCATTCTTGGCAGGAGTTCTTCTGAACCAAAAGATGACAACAAGAGTGCTGTCGATGAGTTCTCCATGCTATATTGTGGCTCTGCCAGTTCTACCTTTCTGCATGGGTTATCCGGAAGAAATATGTTGAACTTCGTTCGACGTGCTAATCCATGCATCCACAACTCAGAAAATCATATGTTCTTTTGAGTTGTCCCATCTTAGTTGTTTCTGACCTTCGTCTATCAATTGATAGTCAAGAGTATGCGTGCGTTCGTTTATCGATGCCTATTACTCTTGTGGTCGCGGAATGACTAGGAGAAACAAACTCCAGTACTTCATCCATATTTAGGATTGGGTCAAAGTAGTTGTGTTCCGCAGATCAAGTTACAATCCAGCTTCTGGTCTGCTCTACCCTGAAGTATTACCTTCTTTATGACAGGAATTTCATGAGAATTGCACCACCTTTTGTGAATTCTTGACATAGTGATACTTCTCGCCATCCTTTTTCATTCCTCGGTTCCGTGTTGTTGCAGCCGGAGTGCCGACAAGTGAATCATGGTGTGTGAAATCAATACTCCCAGCAACCTCGTTGCTTGGTAGCTAAAGGATAATAATTTCATTCTTAGCGTGTTGGTTTTTGAATCATCCTTCTAAGACTGATCGTGCTACCTAGTCCTTATTTTGGTGCACCTTTCGATTGATGAGTTAGGATCTTGTCAAGTCCCCACCCATTTGATCATATCGTCTTGCCCTCAAAAGCGAGATTGTTCTCGAGCTTAGTAACATATCGGTGGTTCGTGATTTCCGAAGATCTTCTCGGAAGTATTACCAGGTTGTCACCTGACCGCTATGTTGAGCTCGTGATCAAGTTGGTTTCTTGTGAACCCCCTTCTCTCCAAGAATCGGTGTTAGATATCCCTGAGCTAGTTGGTTAAGCTAAACGACAACTTGGAGGGTTCGAAGATAAAAGCTTGCCTGACTTAGTTCGTTCCAAAGGGATATTCTTGTGTAGTGTGTGTTGAATAAAGATGATATCTTCATCGATTGGTCCCTGTGATCAGTTGCTGGACCTATTGTCTTATCAATCCTTTGATTTGAGTGTGGGCTATCGTCAAATCAAGTCAGAACCAACGATGTTCGTAATGTTGTCTTACTCGTGGTTGATCCCTCGGGCATACACCATTATATCTTTTGGGTCTGACCAATGCTATCACCGTGTTCACACGATGGTGGAAGTCCAGTGATATGGAAATTCCGATGAGTTGTTGTTGAGTCCATTGACAACATCCTTATCTCCTCCATGATGTTGTTGAACATTAAGTTAGTGTTGGAAACTTTTGAAAGCATTTTCTTCATGCTAGCTCATGAAGTACTTGTTTGATGAAAGGAGTGACTTCCTTTGATTCACGTGCATTTTGATGTAAGTTGCCGTCGTGAATTTGAGAAAGATTGTTTTGTTTCCTTTGGAATCATCCCAAATCAGTCATGCACACGTGCGAAGTATTCTGTAGTCTGGAGACTTGCAACCTTCATTCTATATGTATATCCTAGCACACCAAGCCACTGATTGACTCGTTCAAGGAAAAGAAGTCTATGCTTGGGATCTAATCCATGGACTTGTGTAAAGACTTCGATATCCTCGATGATGGCTCCCAACCAGAACTCGGTAGTGTTTTATTGTAAGACTACCATGTGGGCATGCTTGTCTGGAACAACGTGTTCACATGTTTGTAGCAGAACCAGCTCATGTTTTGGAGCTTGCTATCGTAGTTCATTCCCGAGAATCTCGTAACGTCATCTCATCGATTTGTGTTGCAAACTTTCGTTTTTCTTCCTAGACTCGATGAGTCTGGAATATCCTGACACCAACCAGATCTGAATCTCAGGCAGATATGATGGTTTGGAACATTTCCCAAGAAATATAATATTGGTCTCACGATAACCGGTAAAGTGGATGTCGTGGCCAACACACCCCGCCGGGAGACCTAATATCGTAGTATCTTGATTGAGGAAGTTGGCCACCTCCCCATAAGGATTTCGTAGGATCTACCTCCCTAGTTGTTCCTTATGGATTTTTGTGTTTCCGAAGTCCGACCTTTTTACTTGATGTTTTAGATATCAAACCATATTTATGAATGGGTTACACTAGCACATCAAGGAGAACATTAGAAGCGGAGTGCTAAATGTCTCTCGGTCGATCATCCAGATTTTGTTTCCTTGGCCTCACTAAGGTGAAATCTGATAAAGCGTTATCTTCCTTTGCATCTGCATCTTTCCACCGGTATTCATCATGGTAGTATGTTGTGTTGCCAGGATCCTTGACACGGATGTTGGTAAAACCTTGATGAATATGGAAATGCTCAAGTTCTTGAGAGCACGCACAAGCGCTACGAGTTATCATCGGCACTAACTGGGATTCCTCTCAGTTTCCTCGGCAATGCTATGACCTTTTCAGACAGTGAATTCACTCCCTATTGTTGGGTTCTTCCCCAGTTACCAGAATCATTCCCAGCATTTGCATTTTGTTCCCAGCTTGCACCGCCAATGTGTCATTCTACCATGGGTCTCCTCCATTTCCGGTGATAAGCAAATTCATCCCTTGCGTTGTCTTCAACAAGGTAATCCACATCATCCAAGTCCGAGTATGCCATTCTACCGACCCCCTCCAAACGATCGCTCGAGAATTGTCTTAGGCTGGTTTAAAGAGTTTCAATGATCTCTGAATCAAAAGTAATTCTTTTTGCCACTTAAGGTAATAATCTACGAATCACCCTCCTCCAGGATGTTTCGTCGTGGTATCATGGCAACTCAACTCCTCGCTACATTGACAATCGTTTACCACCTTCTTAGGTGTGGAATTGTTGTCTACCTAGTGAACCTTCGTCATCCGTTTCTTTCCACCCCTCTTGATGTGTATCTCGTGTCTCAACCCGAGAGATGGTCCTATGTCTCATTCCGTGAGTTGTTCGATCTTCGAGAAGATCGACCCTTCTAGAGTCTCCTTCTTCCCTCCATGTCATGTTGGCAGGATTTCTCAGAGCAAGACTTCAAGACAATAATGGTGATCGAATCAACGTTCCTATGAAGTGCAACCTGGATCGTGAAGATTGTGCTAGTTTGCGTTCCCCCTTCACCCTACCCTACGCTTGAATCTCGAGACGAGATTCTTGTTTAGTGGGGGTGAGTTGTCACATCCCTAGCTGCTGGTAGTGCTCTAGGCTAGCTCATGTGTGCATCATGTTTAAATTCTGAAAATTTGAACTGAGGGAATTTTGGAAGCCTCAAAAACTTAAATAAAAGAGGGGCAAAAACCCTAGAAATCTCATTCATTGCTCCAAAATGCTCTTCTTAAATGTTTGATAATTTTTGGTAAGGGTTCTGGTCCCAACCAAAATATTGAACATTTTTAAGGAATTATTTTTGGGACTTTGGATTTAATTCATTAGCTATTTGAATTTGAGTTATATTCATATAATTAGAATATAATTTCAAATACCCCTGATATATTTTATAAGCTTTTGGAAAAGTCCATCTAGCAATATAAAATATTCAGAGGAGTTTTTGGCATTGTTTGAATTATTTTAAATTCAAAACAGTGGCAAAATAAATTAAATAAAAATAAACAGAACAGAAAAATAAAAGAGCAGAAGCCTACCTGGCGCTTACCTGTCCAGCCCAGCCGGCCCAGCTCCTCCCGCTGGCCCAGCCCACCGCCGCCTCCCTCCCCTGTCGCCTTCCTCCCTGCCAGGAGGACGGGCACGCGCCCGGCGCGCGCGGCCACGCGCCCCGGCCACCTCCTGCTTCCCGGCCACCTCCTGCTTCCCTCCCGGCCTCCCTAGCGACGCCACGACGAGGCCTCGTGTCCCCTCGCTCCTCTTCCTCCCCCGCTGCATCCCCTCTCTCCTCTGCTCCCTCTCTCTCGCCCGAACCCGAACGCAGCCATCGCCGCCGACTAGAACCACCGCGGCCACAGGCCCTCCCTCGCCTCGCCGACGTGTCCATGGCCTCCGCCTCAACGCCCTCGTCCTCCCCGTCGACTCACTCGACGCCGGACGCCTCAAAACACCGTCACCGGTCTCTTCTTCATCGCCGGCCGCCGCGGATCCCCATCGTCGACTCGTCACCGTCCGGCCTTCCCCGAGCCCGCTTCGACGTCTGCTGCAACCGCCGTGAGCCACCGAACCTTTTTCCCCTCTTCGTTCTCACTCTCGTGCGCCGTAGCCGCCACCCCTTGCTCGCCCGTACGCGCCGCCGCCTGTGACCGCCGCCGACGAGTCTCCGGCCACCTAGCGGTCCGGCCGTCGTGCTCAACTCCCTTCCCGCGCCACGTAGAGCACATAGGTGCCCCGCACGAGTCTCCCCAGCCACCGTAGCGTCGACCCCGAGCTCACCCGAGCTCCGGCGACCGCCAAGGTCGACGCCGGCGACAACTCCGGCCACCCCCGCACCCAACGCCTGCACCACTCGACGCGCGAGTCCACCAGCGTCACGTAGATGCCCTCCGCCGGCCGTTTGGTCGCCGGAGATGCAAACCCGAGGCTCGCCGCCGCGGTTGGCCTCGCCGGCGTCAAGTCGCCGGTGGGGTTGACCCCGTTGAGAGTTGACTTGCTGGGCCCAGTTTGACCCTGTGTCACTGACGTGTGGGCCTCTGGCCACTAACTAAATTAGGATTAGCACTAATCGGATTAGTTAAACTAATTACCCCCTGCTGACACTGACATGTGGGCCCTAGTGCCCTAATCTTTAATTAAACTAAACTAAACCCCCGTGTTTAACCTGTGTCACTGACGTGTGGTCCCCACACGTCAGGTTTGACCGGACCAGCCCCTGTTGACCTGTGACGTCATGCCAACGTCATGCTGACGCAATAATTCCTTTCTGGAATTTAAATAAATCTTAAATGATTTAATAATTCCAGAATATATTCTAAACTTCAATAAATCATAGAAAATTAACCGTAACCCCAAATTAAATAAATTATATATGAAAAATTATCAGAAAAATTCAAGGAATCCCTCTGTACCATTTTCATGCATGTTAGAACAACTTATAGCTGCTGTTTAGCACAAATCAATTAAATGGCATTTAAATAATCACATATGGAGTTTGAATTTGAATCTTGTATTCAAACCAACCCCATTTAACTTGTTGCTAGATGCATTAGCCCAAAACACATTCATTTTGCCATGTCATGATCATGCATCATATTGTGCATTGCATTGATTGTGTTCCCTTCTGTGTTGCCGGTATTTGTCCCCTCTCGATAGACGTGATACCGATGATGTGATCGTTGACACTGATGAAGACTCAACGTTATCTTCAGAAGTGCCAGGCAAGCAAAACCCCCTTGTTCATTCCGATAAAATCCCACTCTTTCGCTCCTGCTCTCTTTTACTGCATTAGGACAACAACGATATATTTGTTACTTGCTGCGGTAGCCGAACCCCTTTATCCTTTGCATGACCTGTCATTGCCACAGTAAATAGATGAAACCCACTAGCATGAGTAGGAGTTGTTTGAGCCCTGATGTGCCTAATCATTCATGCTTGTTTGTCATGCCTGCTACTGCTTAGAGTTGAGTCAGGTCTGATTCATCGGGGATGAATCAGAGGCGTGTGAACATGTCCTACTATGGGCGAACTAAGTGTGTGAACACGATTTGGTAAAGGTAGCGGTGAGAGGCCATGTAGGAGTACATGGTGGGTTGTCTCATTGCAGCCGTCCTCAGAAACTGAGTTCTGTGTTTGTGATCCATGACCAGTTACTACCACACATTGGGTTCCGGTAACTCGACCCCTCTCGACTTATTAATCAACATGATCTCTGTCCAGGAGTTGCAACTAGTTTCTGGTGTTTGTAGGTAGTGTTAGTAGTCTACCAAGTGGCACCCGGTACAGGTGGGCTTGGGACAGACTAGGCACAGTGGCACGGTGTACCAAGTGGCACCCGGATGGTGGGCTTGGGAACCCTGCTCACATCGTTTGGGGCCGTAAGCGACACCCCGGCCGGATCTCCTTGCGGATGGAACCCGAATAGGCGATAAACCTGGACTAGAGACTTGTTCGGTTAGTCAGGTCGTGGCCGACTCCCTCGCCCGGCTTCCGCTTGAAGGTTGCCGAGGTACATGACGTGTACAGGGCGGTAAGTGGTGAGAGCGTGTGTGAAGAAGTACACCCCTGCAGGGTTATCATTATCTATTCGAATAGCCGGATTCCTCGGATATGGAAACTTGGACCCCTTGCATAGTTCATAGACAAGTGAAAGTGGATACTCTAAAATACGCAAGATAAGCGTGAGTGCTATGGATGGCGTTCTCGTAGGGAGACGGGAGCGGATCCATAGTGGTGTATTGGTTGGTGAATATGTGGACTCGTGTGCGCCACTTCAAAAGAGTTACTTGCAGTCGTAGTTCAGGATAGCCACCGAGTCAAAGCTGGCTTGCTGCAGTTAAACTCCACCATCCCCTTTGTTGATAATGATGCATATGTAGTTAGTTCTGATGTAAGTCTTGTTGGGTACATTTGTACTCACGTTTGCCTATTTTATGTTTCTGCAGAGAGACTTCGGTCTCACTAGTAGTTTCGTGTGGACTTCGACGTTTAGCTTGTTACCTCAGCTACGATCTTGTGCCCCGACAGGATCTGGTAGATAGTCAGGCTTCTCAGCCTTTTTCATTTCTAGATGTCTGTACTCAGACATGATAGCTTCCGCTTGTGCTTTGACTTGTATGCTCTGAATGTTGGGTCATGAGACCCATGTTTGTAATATCTCGCTCCTCGGAGCCTAATGAATAAATTACTTGAGTCGTAGAGTCATGTTGTGATGCCATGTTGTATTTGCACATATCGAGCATATTGTGTGTATGTTATTGAAATGCTTGGTATGTGTGGGATCTGACCATCTAGTTGTTTATCTTTAGTAGCCTCTCTTACCGGGAAATGTCTCCTAGTGTTTCCACTGAGCCATGGTAGCTTGCTACTGCTCCGGAACACTTAGGCTGGCCGGCATGTGTCCTTCTTTGTTCCTGTGTCTGTCCCTTCGGGGAAATGTCACGCGATGAATACCGGAGTCCTGTTAGCCTGCTACAGCCCGGTTCACCGGAGTCCTGCTAGCCCAGTGCTACAGCCTGGGTTCACTCGCTGAAGACCGACACGTTCGATGTTGGGTCATGGATGCCTGTCCCTGTAAGTTTGTGCCACTTTGGGTTTACGACTAGCCATGTCAGCCCGGGCTCCTTATCATATGGATGCTAGCGACACTGTCATATACGTGTGCCAAAAGGCGCAAACGGTCCTGGGCAAAGGTAAGGCGACACCCGTGGGAATACCGTGCGTGAGGCCGCAAAGTGATATGAGGTGTTACATGCTAGATCGATGTGGCATTGAGTCGGGGTCCTGACACGCTGCGACCTCTCGAGCCCCTAGTGCTTTATCTTGTTGCCAATCCCTACTCCGCCAGCGTGCCTCTAGTGGCAGCTCGGGAAGAACACCAAGCCAAGGGCGCATCGCGCCGAGCTACGCCCCCAGCAGGGATGACGCAAGACCAGGAGGGCGCCACAAGGGCCGCAGCAGCGACAGCAGAAGATCAAGCTTGGCAGGACGACGCACCCAAACCCGCAAAGGCTCCGACAAGCGACCAAGCGTTGGGAGCTCCACCACCTCAGGAGGCACCCCAACTCCCGGAAGGCGCAAGCTTCATCAGTGCGCCTACCCTCGTCGAGCACCCGGTATACTTCGTCAGCACGGTGTTGCGGGATGCAAGAGCACGGTACCCCATGCCTTAGAAGCTCCTACTCGCGCTCCTGGTGGCCTCGCGCAAGCTGCGGCACTACTTCCAAGGCCACCCCATCAAGCTCGTCTCGGCCTACCCACTGGAGAGTGTGCTCAGGATCCCCAACTCCGCCGGGAGGGTCGCCGAGTGGAACATTGAGCTACAGGCATTTCTGTTGGAGTTCAGCACCACCAGGGTCATCAAAGGGGCCGCGCTCGCCGATTTTGTGGCAGAATGGACGGATGCCCCGACGCTTGAAATAGGCAAGGACCAGGCCCTCTCGCCGGGAACCGAGGCTCCCGACGGCTGGGTCATGTATTTCGATGGTGCCTTCGCGCGCCAAGGTGCAGGGGCTGGAGCAGTGTCATCTCGCCTACTCGGGACAAGCTCTACTACGTCGTGCAGCTCTGCTTCTAGCAAGGCGAGAAGGTCTCCAACAACATTGCAGAATACGAAGGCCTCATAGCCGGCCTGAAGGCTGCGGCGGCACTAGGGGTGAAGCGCCTCACGTTAGGGGCGACTCGCAGCTCCTCGTCAACTTCTCCAACAAGGTATACGAGCCGAAGGACGAGCACATGGAAGCATACCTCGCAGAGGTGCAGAAAATGGAGAAGCAATTCCTGGGCCTGGAGTTGCAGCACGTGCCCCGTGGCACCGGCAAGGAAGCTGACGACATCGCCAGAAGGTCATGCAAGTGACAGCCCCAAGAGCCTGGCGTCTTCGAGGAGCGGCTCTTCAAGCCATCGACGACACCACCGCTTTCAAGGACAGCGCAGCCTCGGGAGGAGCTCCCGCAGCCACCTGCCGCAGGAGCCCCAGCCTGTGGCCCGACTTCGGGAGCGCGTCTTGTTGTGGTTTTGTCACGGCAGATGTCCTAGAGAAAGGACTTAGTCATGGAGCCATCGCGACGGGTTAGCTTGAAGGGGTTAAAGCGGACACAGGGACGCAAGAGAGTTTATACTAGTTCGGCCCCTTCAATGAAGGTAAAAGCCTACGTCTAGTTGTGATGGAATTGATGGGGTTTCGATGACTAGGGAGCAAACAAGCTTCGCCTAAGTCTCGAGTTGTTATCTGTTGTCCTTGAACCGCCGCCGGGTTGTCCCCTTATATACACGGGTGACGCCCGTCGGTTCACAGAGTCCCAACACCGGTCGATATTCGTATCCGGGTTGGTCTCTCCTTATTCCTAACTTACAATACAAGTTTATATACTAATGCCGGTTTACAGCTACAAGTCTTGAACCGACTACGGGCCTCAGGCCCTCATCTGCCTTCTTGGGCTTTAGCACTCTTGAACTACTGATGAAGTTGACCTGGCCCAGTTAGGCCGATTTACGCCCAGCAGTAATATCCCCAACATTAGGCCCCAGATTGATTTGAACGGGTTCATGTCAATCCTTTAACAAAAGCTTCATCTTCAACATCTTCTCCTAAGTTGGTAAACCGCCATGATGTCATCTTCTCTGATTGCTGTAAACCGGAGTGACGTCATCTGTCATAATGAATCTATCCATTATGCTTCTTTGTTTAATAGATCTGCGGAAATCGAGGCGACAGCTCCATTTCGTGGCTCCTTGATTGTCGCGCCTGACCCATGTCCTTTTGCCTTATAAATTGGACCGAAGGGTCATTTCCTTTCTCTTTCCCTTCAGCCCCTTCTACTTCGTCTTCCTCGCATCGCCCAGCTTCAGAGCTCCGCCGCCACCGTCAACCTCTGCCTCAACCTTGGCCGCTACATCAACCTGGGCACACCAAAGCATCGCGGCACCTTCCGCGTCTTCCTTAGCTCCGGTAAATCTTCTATCCTTTCCCCCGCAGATCTGCTCTAGGGTTTCACAGTTCTTCAGTGTTCATCGTCTGCCTCTTGCTCATACGATAGATCTTTAGATGAATCTACGAATCTTTATTCTGTGCAATGGTAGTTGTTTACCCTTCGCCTTCACTTACACATCTCAAAACCATAGATCGATATGTACGTTTTGCTCATTGATTCGGTACTGCTCCTTTTGAACCTCTGAATATTTATCTCTTTTCTGGACTTGCCTCAGATCCAACGCTGTAGAGAAATCTTGTGAAACCTGTTTCTGCATACTTATCCATCCGCCATCTCAGTTGTTTCAATGCTCAGATCAGGCGGTTTAACCTTTGTAGAAAAATTTGCCAAACCGGTATATACCATTAGTCCCCTTGTTGAACCGCCAGATGTTGTTGCTTCGTAAAACTCTGGTTCAGATAGATATGTCTCCAGTTTAACATTGCACATACCAATGTACCTTGATCAATGCATTTTTGAACCGGGATTTACTACCTTGTAGATTTCATCATGGCCAAGCAAGTATATGAGTGCAATTGGGTTCTTTCTTGCATCACAGAGGCTTAGTTGGACGATTTAGTCCTGATCGACGCTTTAGGCAGCAAAGATACCATCCATTGGAGGGCTCCTGGCAAAGAATGCCCTCCCACGCCTCAAGAAGGAGAGGTCGTTGTTTTCGTAGATCACTTAGCCTGGGGCTTTAAGCTGCCCGGTTCTAAATTTTACCAGGATGTTTTAGCCGATTTCCAACTCCATCCACAAGACACTGGCCCGAACTCTGTTACAAATATGTGTCACTTCCAAGTGCTCTGTGAGGCGTTCTTTCAAGAGGAGCCCACAGTGGAATTGTTCAGAGACCTTTTCCATCTAAACCGCCGTACTGAGTTTACTGACGGCTCCAATAAGGAGTTGGGTGGCGTGGCGATCCAGAAAAGGAAAGAGGTCACATACCCTCACGCCAAACTGCATAGCCACCCCAAAGAGTGGAATCAGACATGGTTCTATTGCAAAGACACCTCCCCTACTGGTGAGAATCCCTTGCCTGGCTTTCGTCTAGAGCGGCTCAACAATACACACCCCTTTCCGCAAAGATTGACTGCCCAGGAGAGAAGCAAATATGCTCCTCAACTGTCGAAGCTCAGAGCCTTTATGGCCAACGGTTTAACAAGGGTTGATCTCGCTCGCTGTTGCATATCATGGAGCATACTGCCCCTTAGTCAGCGCTCCGGTTTGATGTGCGAGTATACTGGCAGTGTTGATGACCCACTGCGACATTCCAAAATCCAGCTCACCGAGGAAGAAATCATAGAGGCTGTGAATAAGATGCTGAATGAACCGGAACACGTCTGTGCTAAAAACGGCCTGCTTCCCTTCTGTGCCACCAACAAACCGCCAGCTGTAAGACTTTGATTTTTCGTTTTGCTGAATCTGTTATTGATATATCTGGTCATTGTTTTAATATCAGTGTCTGTGTAATTAGGGCAATGATCCATTTTGGAGCAAGAAACTGCTGTAGGAGAAACCAGAAAAACCAGACAAACCGGAAAGAGCAACCCGACAAAAGACTAAAGCTGTGAAGAAGACTGCCCACAGAAAAAGAACCACTGCATCCTCTAATCCGGCCCCTGATGATGATGTGGATAATCCGGACCTTGAGGTAGAACTTGACTCACTTGGCTTATTTTTCATGCGTCTTATTGATGATGATATTTGTCAGGATGATGCCGAAGCCAGCCACGCTGATGCTGCAGAGGTAATTTGTGACGCCCCGAGACCGTTGTGCCAGGTGTCCTCCACTTATTCGCTGTCGTTGCCATGTCATTTGCTTGCGTGTTGCTTTTCATCATGTCATCATGTGCATTGCATCATCATGTTTTTAAAACATGCATCTGTCCCGGTTTCCCCTTCCTTCTGTGGTCCGTTCTGAGCCCAGACACACTTGCACGCGCCCGCGGCATGTCCGAAGTATTATTTTATAAGTGGCCGGAAAATGTTCTCGGAATGTGTTGAAAGTTGGCGTGCGGTCTTATTATAGTGTAGGTAGGCCGCCTGCCAAGTTTCATCGCATTCGGAGTCCGTTTGACGCCCCAACGAATAACTATAGCGGCAATAGTAGCCAGTCTATCGTCGGACGTTTTCGGTCTCCGGAAACAGCCGCCGGGCCTCTATCTCTCTTCTCTCCTCTCTGCCCGAGGCCTTCTACAAAACCCACACGCTCCAACCTACCCCTCCTCGTGTCCGGAGCCATCGGATCACGATCGGAGGCTCCGAAAACCCTCCTAAACCCCCTAACCCTAGAACCTGCCGTATATAAACCACCTCCCCTTCCATTTTTGGGCAGCTACCTACCCCTCCTCCTAAAATTCCGCGCTCCTAATCATCAGCCGCCGCCTCCACCTCATTTTCCGTAGCCACCCTCTCCCCCGCCACCACTTGGCACCTCCTCCTCCACCACCAGCCGCCGTGGCCCGTGAAGCCCATCCGGGGCCTGCCCAGGCCCGAATCTCTCCACCGTCGCCTGTACGCCGCTCCTGAGATGTCCCGCTCGTTCTGGATCTGGAGAGCCTCCCGAGCTCCGCCCGCTCAATCTGGAGCATCCCCGCGCCGGCCGAGCCTCCTCCTCTTTACCTCGTCGCCGGTGAGCGCCATCGTCGGACAAGCCGGTCAGGCCAGTACCCCGCTGCCCTGCGCCTTCCCTGACCGTCTCCCTCTCCTCCTCCCTCTAACCTCTCTCTCCCGCCATGTTTAGGGTCCCCCATGGCAGCCGGATCTGGGTGCCCCACCGTCGTCCTGCTCGTTTCTGGCCTCCCCTGCCGTTGCCTCACCCGGATCAGGTGGATCCGGCGAGTTCTTCGCCGCCGCCGTCTGCATCGAGTTCCATTTCGTTCCCTGCTTCAGGAACGAGAGGATGAGGCGCCCGTTCGCCCGCGTCTCGCGTTGACCGCGCCTTCGCCAAGTCCAGCGCCAGCTCGTGCTTGGGCCACCTCCCATTCGTTCATTGACCACAGGCCCAGCCAGCGCCAGGAGAGCCCAGCTTCCTCCACGGCCTGCCCGCACCGTGCCTACGCCGAGGCCCAGACGCCTACCTTGTCCAGCCCAGCACCGACAGGCCAAGGCCCATGGGTGAGGCCACACCGCAGCGCCCCTCCTCTATTTTTCCTCCTGTTGGGCCAACTTGTTTCGGCCCGTTTCTATTTTTTCTGTCCAGCGGATTTAGCTATTTTCCCAGAGAGTGTCAGTTTTGCAGAATAGCCCCTAAACTTCATGCATTTAATAACTTCTCAACCGTGCATCGGATGTAAATAAGTTATATATGTAACTTGACTAGAATTTTATCTAGTTTCACAATATCCAACTTTCGATCATGTTTGTCATGTTTAAAATGATGTTTGTTTAAATTTTCTCCTATGCCATGTTAAAATGATTTAATTCACAACTAAATAACCATAGCTCTGTTTTAAATAATCTTTATATGTAAATGGGGTAGAAAAATGCCTAGTTTAACATGGTGTACTTGTTTTGCATGTTAAGAAACTCTAAAATATGGTTTAGGGCAGAACAGGACCTAACCTAATATATGCACATGAGGAGTTTCCGGATTTGTTGTTCGTTGCTTCCGGCCTCATTTAACCTTGACTAGATGTGTAGTTTCTTTATGCTTCATCTCTTGCCATGCTAACAACATTTAATCTTGTTGGGTACATAAATGAGAGAGAACTAAATAAGTCATGTGGTGTTTTCTTCAATATGCAACTCCGTTGCATAATGAGCTCCACTTAATTTGTAGTATTGTTTGTGCATCATGCCATGTCTATGTGTTGGTTGTTTACTATGTTGTTTGCTTCTTTCCGGTGTTGCTTCTTCGGGTTGGTTCCGATGACGTCGTGTTGTGAGGATTCGTTCGACTTCGTCCGTTTATCTTCTTCATGGACTCGTTCTTCTTCCTTGCGGGATTTCAGGCAAGATGATCATACCCTCGAAATCACTTCTATCTTTGCTTGGTAGATGCTTGCTCTTTTGCTATGCCTATGCTGTAATACCTACCAGTTGCTGATCATGGCTCCCATATTGTTGAACCAAGCCTCTAACCCACCTTGTCCTAGCAAACCATTGTTTGGCTATGTTACCGCTTTGCTCAGCCCCTCTTATAGCGTTGTTAGTTGTAGGTGAAGATTGAAGTTTGTTCCTTGTTGGAACATGTAGATGTTGTTCCTTGTTGGAACATGTTTACTTGTTGGGATATCACAATATATCTTATTTAATTAATGCATCTATATACTTGGTAAAGGGTGGAAGGCTCGTCCTTATGCCTGGTGTTTTGTTCCACTCTTGCCGCCCTAGTTACCGTCATATCGGTGTTATGTTCCCGGATTTTGCGTTCCTTACGCGGTTGGGTTATAATGGGAACCCCTTGACAGTTCGCTTTGAATAAAACTCCTCCAGCAAGGCCCAACCTTGGTTTTACCATTTGCCACCTAGCCTCTTTTTCCCTTGGGTTAGGCCAGCCCAAGGGTCATCTTATTTTAACCCCCCCCCCCCCGGGCCAGTGCTCCTCTTAGTGTTGGTCCAACCTAGAGCACCGTGCAGGGCCATCCCTTGGCAACTTGGGTTACGTCGGCTCCTGTACTCTTAGCTTATCCGGTGTGCCCTGAGAACGAGATATGTGCATCTCCTATCGGGATTTGTCGGCACAGCGGGTGGTCTTGCTGGACTTGTTTTACCATTGTCGAGGATGTCTTGTAGAACCGGGATACCGAGTCTGATCGGAATGTCTCGGGAGGAGGTCTATTCCTTCGTTGACCGTGAGAGCTTGGCATGGGCTAAGTTGGGACACCCCTGCAGGGATTTGAACTTTTGAAAGCCATGCCCGCGGTTATGGGAAGATGGGAATTTGTTAATGTCCGGTTGTAGATAACTTGAACCTTAACTTAATTAAAATGAATCAACTGCGTGTGTAACCATGATGGTCTTCTTCCGGCAGAGTCCGGGAAGTGAACACGGTGTTGGAGTTATGCTTGACGTAGGTTGTTCTGGGATCACTTCATGATCATACTTTTATCGACCGTGCTTTGCCTTCTCTTCTTGCTCTCATTTGTGTATGTTAGCCACCATATATGCTAGTCGCTTGCTGCAGCTCCACCTCATACCTTTTACCTTACCCATAAGCCTAAATAGTCTTGATCGCGAGGGTGCGAGATTGCTGAGTCCCCGTGGCTCACAGATACTTCCAAACCAGCTTGCAGGTGCCGATGAGTCCGTGCAGATGACGTAACCAAGCTCAGGAGGAGCTCAATGAAGATCTTGTCCTTTGTGTTGTTTCGTTCTAGTTGATCAGTAGTGGAGCCCAGTTGGGGTCGATCGGGGACCTTGTCGCATTTGGGGTTCTTCTTTTATTTTGGTTCCATAGTCGGACCCTGATTGTATTTGGATGATGTAATGCTTTATTCATGTATTTGTGTGAAGTGGCGATTGTAAGCCAACTATGTATCTCTTTCCCTTATGTATTACATGGGTTGTGTGAAGATTACCTCACTTGCGACATTGCTTTCAATGCGGTTATGCCTCTAAGTCATGCTTCGACACATGGGAGATATAGCCTCATCGAGGGCGTTAGAAGTTGGTAATCAGAGCCTTCCCCGACCTTAGGAGCCCCCCACTGATTGATCGTTATTAGCGGCCGAGTTGTGTCTAGAAAAATGTTTTGAGTCAATTAGGAATTATATATCAGAGAGTTTAGGAATTCTTTTTACTTCCCAGTCTCCTCATCGCTCTGGTAAGGCATCCTGACGTAGAGTTTTGACTCTTCTCTTCTAAAATTTCACTAAAAAAAATTTAGGATCACGCGGGTATCTTGGAATCGTTCCGATGGTTTTGTGACGTGAACATTGTCTTCGTGCCTCCTGTCAGGGATTTTGTGGCGGTGTCCCGGGGAGTTGAGCTCCAAGGTGTTGTCGTCACAATTTTATCGTTGCAGTTCTGGAATACCTGAGTTTAGTACGCCGACATCGAAAATATCTTTTATGCAGTTCGTTGGTGAGATAACCTCGACGCCACCCAGTACTGGGGCGGGAGTTCGGCAGTATTGCCATAACTTGTATAACGAATGTTTTTCGAAGGTTGTGGTAGATGGTTTCCGAAGTTTTTCTCGGTTATGTGTTGAAGGATGGATACAGCTGGATGTAGGATTTGCTAGATTTGGGTGAGATATTATGCTTCCCCTGTATCCCCAACACCTGATTGCATAACCGGAAAGGTTCGGGAGTTTCATAGGTGGGAATTCAAGTAGCTCTTAGGATATCTTTCCGACAGATGTATGATACGAAATTGGGGTTCGACGTCTAGTGGTCCGCCTATTCACGGTCAGTTTTACAGTGGTCTCGTTGTGTCTTAAAGAGTCCTTGGCTATGCCGACTCGGGGACGCTTCGTATGTCATGTGCACTGCCTTGTACATGATGGTGTTGTACGATCAAGCCCGTGTAGGCCCCACCACGAAAACTTCAGACGAAATCTCTATCATATGTTTGTTCCGGCTTATTCTGCAAGCCAATTCTTTGTTTTGTTTTGAGCTGTGGTATTCGAGTTGCTTCGAAGTCAAATGTTGATTCCATACCTTCCCTAAGCGGTGGTCTCATACTCTGATGTGAACACTAATACTTCATGATAATCGAGATTGCCATGGCAATCCTTTTTCAACCGGCGTGTTTTCTCTTCAAGTGGATCCGATCATTTCAACAACCGCAAGATCAATTCTAAGTTTCTCAACGGTGTTCGTTTCATCCATTCCAAATTGTCTTTGTTTTCCCGCCCTCCCTCCCTTTGTTTTCTTCTAGGACTCATATTTCTTATTCAAGTATCCTTTTTATTGATGGGAGATCTCTCCATTCTTTTCCGCCAATATTATTATCTGTTGATTCTCAGAAGATGCTAACGAAGCTGCAAGTTCGTCTCTCATCACTCATTTTCTTCTCCGGTGGATTTAATTCAAGCTTTGGTATTGAGCATACTCCTTTTCATTTTTCCCAACGCTTTCTTATGCCGGTGCACCTCTTAATCATCCATCTCTCGCTATTCATTTGTTTCGGAGTGCCGAAGATATCTCAGAAGATTCGTGTTTCCACTCTGCTTCCGTTCAAGATCTTTCGAGGATGTCACCTCATTGAAGCCATTTAATTCAACCGGTGCAACCTCTCTTTTAAATCATTTCAACGGTGTTTCTTTTTAGTGGGCCCTAACCCACAGGTCTTTTCCCTGGATCTTACCTGACTCTTCTTATTTTCCCGGAGCTATCCTCAAATTCTTTTCTAAAGTTTGACGTAAGAATGAGTTATCATCAGTCTTATGTTTTTCTCCAAGATCTTTCGAATTCTTTTCATCGTTGGTTCAACCTTTCTAATTTTCATCCTAGAGTATCTCTATAATTTGGTGGTATTTCTCGTCGGCATTCTCAGTTTGGAAGACCGAAGAAGATTCTTCTTTCAACCTTGCTCCATTCTCTTCAAGATTCGTCATTCGAGATTGTTGCCATCCTCTCATAATTGTTTCGGTTGTGAGAATTTCTTTTCACCCATCCGGAACAATTCAAGAGTCTTCTCAGTTTGATTATCCGGAGTCCATCATTTCAGTTTTTTTTTCATTCTCAGCTTTCAGCTCTCTTTCTCTAAATTTTACCAGTGAATCGATCAAATATCCTCTAATCAGTGCATGATCTCTTCGTTCTCTCATATATAATTTCTCTCAAGCATCTTCATTCATTTGCTAATTCTTCCCGGTGTTTACTTATCTTTTCTTCGTTCTTTTTCAATTCTTACGGTGGTTCGTTCAAGATTTCTATTTCTTCTTTATCATATCAATGTATTCATTGTTTCTATCCTACCGGTGGTTCGTTGAAGATTTTCTCGAGTTTATGTGATATCTCTCTTAATCCTTTCTACGAGAATAATTAATATGCCAAATCCGTTGCTTGTCATCAATTTAAATTGGTGAAGGATACGCATAACATAATTCTTATTCTTGTTTCATCCAATTGATTAATTATTTTTCCGGAGTGGTTCATCATATCATATTCTCAGTTCGAGATGCTTTATCTTTTCTTTCCTGGAGTTCCAAGTTCTAATTATCACGGAGATCCATCTAAATCATTGCAAGGATTCACCTTGTATTTTCAATTTCTCTTTCTTTTCATTCTTTTGTTTACCGGTGTTCTTCATGGAGGTTCTACAAGATGGTCCATAAAGGATTTAATCCTTTCTCGAAGTGTGCATCAAGATTCTTTTAGAGGAGCTCAAGCTTTCTTCTTCTTGCGATCCGGAGTGCAATTCTTTCTTACGTATCATTGGAGGTGGTATTATGTCATTCTTGATAATTTGACTTCATGCTTCATGATTCACATATTGTTAAGTATGATGTATTTTAAATCCATCAATCTCTTCTTTGGAGTTATCTTGGGCTATATTTCATGTAAAGCCTTCCCTAAGGTTTGTTGCTATCTATGGTGCTTATAAAGGACCCAAGTTCTTCTTTATCCTCCCGGTGAAATATTTTCTCGTCTCCTTGTTCATATCAATACAATTCTTTTTCCCGTGATTGGCAGGTTATCATCTCTTAATTTGGGATGTATTCCATAAGGCCACATCAAGGTTATTCTTTTCATTGTTGGGGTTCCAACAACTCCGCTCGACCCGTCTCCTAAGGATGCCTTCTCAAGCTCTTTTGTGGCAGAAGTTGGCATTTTCTTCTCCATTCTTTTATTTCAATTATCTATCTTCTATTTCTTCCGTCCGGAGGCATTGTGATGTTGCTCTCTTCAACCCTTCTTCTTGTGTTCTCAGGATCGTGTTCTTTTCGTGCTTATCCTTTTAACCGGAGTGTTGTATCCTCTTTACAAGTATCCTCTCATCTTGTCAAGATCATGCTCAATTCCTTCCATTTCCAACCGGAGTGTTGTCGTAATTGATCTTTATCGTTCCTTCTGCTTCTCGTTTCAACCGGAGTGCTTGCATATACTTCTTGTTCATTGCAACCTTTTTCTTATGTATTTCAACCTACAAGGTCATAGTATTGTTCCTTGTTTCTCTTTTCTAACGGAGGTTTTCAACTTTATTCATTTTAGTTGTATTCTTTCTTTCAATTTGGCTTAACCTTTCCAAGGTTCTTTGGTTTCACTCGTTTGTCAAAGGAGGAACTTAGTTTTTACCTCTTCTCTTCCTTTTCCGTTTCCCTCCGGTGCCATTCTAGATCTCGGGACGAGATCCTCTCGTAGTGGTGGAGTGTTATGACGCCCCGAGACCGTTGTGCCAGGTGTCGTCCAGTTATTCGCTGTCGTTGCCATGTCATTTGCTTGCGTGTTTCTTTTCATCATGTCATCATGTGCATTGCATCATCATGTTTTTAAAACTTGCATCCGTCCGGGTTTCCCCTTCCTTCCATGGTCCGTTCTGAGCCCAGACACACTTGCACGCGCCCGCGGCATGTCCGAAGTATTATTTTATAAGTGGCCGGAAAATGTTCTCGGAATGTGTTGAAAGTTGGCGTGCGGTCTTATTATAGTGTAGGTAGGCCGCCTGCCAAGTTCCATCGCATTCGGAGTCCGTTTGACGCCCCAACGAATAACTATAGCAGCAATAGTAGCCGGTCTATCGTCGGATGTTTTCGGTCTCCGGAAACAGTCGCCGGGCCTCTATCTCTCTTCTCTCCTCTCTTCCCGAGGCCTTCTACAAAACCCACACGCTCCAACCTACCCCTCCTCGTGTTCGGAGCCGTCGAATCGCGATCGGAGGCTCCGAAAACCCCCCTAAACCCCCTAACCCTAGAACCTGCCCTATATAAACCACCTCCCCTTCCATTTTTGGGCAGCTACCTACCCCTCCTCCTAAAATTCCATGCCACCCTCTCCCCCGCCGCCTCCACCTTGTTTTCCGCAGCCACCCTCTCCCCCGCCGCCACTTGGCACCTCCTCCTCCGCCACCAGCCGCCGTGGCCCGTGAAGCCCATCCGGGGCCCGCCCAGGCCCGGATCTCTCCACTGTCGCCTGTACGCTGCTCCTGAGATGTCCCGCTCGTTCTGGATCGGGAGAGCCTCCCGAGCTCCTCCCGCTCGATCTGGAGCATCCCCGCGCTGGCCGAGCCTCCTCCTCTTTACCTCGTCGCCGGTGAGCGCCGTCGTCGGACAAGCCGGTCAGGCCAGTACCCCGCCGCCCTGCGCCTTCCCTGACCGTCTCCCTCTCCTCCTCCCTCTAACCTCTCTCTCCTTCCATGTTCAGGGTCCCCCATGGCCGCCGGATCTGGGTGCCCCGCCATTGTCCTGCTCGTTTCCGGCCTCCCCTGCCGCTGCCTCGCCCGGATCAGGTGGATCCGGCGAGTTCTTCGCCGCCGCCGTCCGCATCGAGTTCTGTTTCGTTCCCTGCTTCATGAACGAGAGGACGAGGCGCCCGTTCGCCCGCGCCTCGCGTTGACCTCGCCTTCGCAAATTCCAGCGCCAGCTCGTGCTTGGGCCACCTCCCATTCGTTCGTTGACCACAGGCCCAGCCAGCGCCAGGAGAGCCCAGCTTCCTCCGCGGCCTGCCCGCACCGCGCCTGCGCCGAGGCCCAGCCGCCTACCTTGTCCAGCCCAGCACCGACGGGCCAAAGCCCATGGGTGAGGCCACACTGCAGCGCCCCTCCTCTATTTTTCCTCCTGTTGGGCCAACTTGTTTCGTCCCGTTTCTATTTTTTCTGTCCAGCGGATTTAGCTATTTTCCCAGAGAGTGCCATTTTCGCAGAATAGCCCCTAAACTTCATGCATTTAATAACTTCTCAACCGTGCATCGGATCTAAATAAGTTATATATGTAACTTGACTAGAATTTCATCTAGTTTCACAATATCCAACTTTTGATCATGCTTGTCATGTTTTAAATGACGTTTGTTTAAATTTGCTCCTATGCCATGTCAAAATGATTTAATTCACAACTAAATAACCGTAGCTCGGTTTTAAATAATCTTTATATGTAAATGGGGTAGAAAAATGCCTAATTTAACATGGTGTACTTGTTTTGCATGTTAAACAACTCTAAAATATGGTTTAGGGCAGAACAGGACCTAACCTAATATATGCACATGAGGAGTTTCCGGATTTGTTGTTCGTTGCTTCCGGCCTCATTTAACCTTGACTAGATGTGTAGTTTCTTTATGCTTCATCTCTTGCCATGCTAACAACATTTAATCTTGTTGGGTACATAAACGAGAGAGAACTAAATAAGTCATGTGGTGTTTTCTTCAATATGAAACTCCGTTGCATAATGAGCTCCACTTAATTTGTAGTATTGTTTGTGCATCATGCCATGTCTATGTGTTGGTTGTTTACTATGTTGTTTGCTTCTTTCCGGTGTTGCTTCTTCGGGTTGGTTCCGATAACGTCGTGTTGTGAGGATTCGTTCGACTTCGTCCATTTATCTTCTTCATGGACTCGTTCTTCTTCCTTGCGGGATTTCAGGCAAGATGATCATACCCTCGAAATCACTTCTATCTTTGCTTGGTAGATGCTCGCTTTTTTGCTATGCCTATGCTGTGATACCTACCAGTTGCTGATCATGGCTCCCATATTGTTGAACCAAGCCTCTAACCCACCTTGTCCTAGCAAACCGTTGTTTGGCTATGTTACCGCTTTGCTAAGCCCCTCTTATAGCGTTGTTAGTTGCAGGTGAAGATACAAGTTTGTTCCTTGTTGGAACATGGAGATGTTGTTCCTTGTTGGAACATGTTTACTTGTTGGGATATCACAATATATCTTATTTAATTAATGCATCTATATACTTGGTAAAGGGTGGAAGGCTCGGCCTTATGCCTGGTGTTTTGTTCCACTCTTGCCGCCCTAGTTACCGTCATATCGGTGTTATGTTCCCGGATTTTGCGTTCCTTACGCAGTTGGGTTATAATGGGAACCCCTTGACAGTTTGCTTTGAATAAAACTCCTCCAGCAAGGCCCAACCTTGGTTTTACCATTTTCCACCTAGTCTCTTTTTCCCTTGGGTTAGGCCAGCCCAAGGGTCATCTTATTTTAACCCCCTCGGGCCAGTGCTCCTCTAAGTGTTGGTCCAACCCAGAGCACCGTGCAGGGCCATCCCTTGGCAACTTGGGTTACGTCGGCTCCTGTACTCTTAGCTTATCCGGTGTGCCCTGAGAACGAGATATGTGCAGCTCCTATCGGGATTTGTCGGCACAGCGGGTGGTCTTGCTGGACTTGTTTTACCATTGTCGAGGATGTCTTGTAGAACCGGGATACCGAGTCTGATCAGAATGTCTTGGGAGGAGGTCTACTCCTTTGTTGACCGTGAGAGCTTGTCATGGGCTAAGTTGGGACACCCCTGCAGGGATTTGAACTTTTGAAAGCCGTGCCCGCGGTTATGGGAAGATGGGAATTTTTTAATATCCGGTTGTAGATAACTTGAACCTTAACTTAATTAAAATGAATCAACTGCGTGTGTAACCGTGATGGTCTCTTTCCGGCGGAGTCCGGAAAGTGAACACGGTGTTGGCTTTATGCTTGACATAGGTTGTTCTAGGATCACTTCTTGATCATACTTTTATCGACCGTGCTTTGCCTTCTCTTCTCGCTCTCATTTGCGTATGTTAGCCACCATATATGCTAGTCGCTTGCTGTAGCTCCACCTCATACCTTTTACCTTACCCATAAGCCTAAACAGTCTTGATCGCGAGGGTGCGAGATTGCTGAGTCCCCGTGGCTCACAGATACTTCCGAACCAGCTTGCAGGTGCCGATGAGTCCGTGCAGATGACGCAACCAAGCTCAGGAGGAGCTCAATGAAGATCTTGTCCTTTGTGTTGTTTCGTTCTAGTGGATCAGTAGTGGAGCCCAGTTGGGGTCGATCGGGGACCTTGTCGCATTTGGGGTTCTTCTTTTATTTTGGTTCCGTAGTCGGACCCTGATTGTATTTGGATGATGTAATGCTTTATTCATGTATTTGTGTGAAGTGGCGATTGTAAGCCAACTATGTATCTCTTTCCCTTATGTATTACATGGGTTGTGTGAGGATTACCTCACTTGCGACATTGCTTTCAATGCGGTTATGCCTCTAAGTCATGCTTTGACACGTGGGAGATATAGCCGCATCGAGGGCGTTAGATAATTATTCTCTCTTCCGATTTAGAACCTTTGCCTTCACTAAAAATCTGTCAGGCAAACCGGAAAGTTAAATTTTCTCATCCTCTTGCTTATTTGGATCCCAAATTTCTTATGAAGACCCAACAGCACGAAGCTCGTCGCACAACCCGGCACAGCGGCCAGGTAGTTACCTCCGCCGGTTTACCGAACAGTCCGGTTCAGAAATGCCGTTCAGAGGTCTTCTTCCATTAATGCTTTGAAATTCGTTGATGTAGCCCCCAAGGGCCGGTTCAACTTAGTGTAGTTAAACCGGTACTTTAAATAATAGAGATTGCCGCATCAGAATATATACGAGCGAATAGCCATTAGCCCCCAAGTGCCAAGTTGAATACTTGTATTGATCTTGGGACTTTGTAAGCAATTGAAAAATGAAGATCGAATATGCATTAGCCCCCAAGTGCCAAGTGCATAAGTTGTTATGTGGTTGGTACTTCAATCCTTGTACCGTTTTGTTGAAGCATATAACTGTCTGTATGCAGGCTGAGCTGAAGACAAAAGAAAGCCAAGTCGCCGATCTCCAAGAAAACCTGAAAACCCAACAAGTTGAAACCTCCAAAGCAAAAGAGGAATTAGCCAGCACTTTAAGCGCCATGGAACAGCTTAAGGAGAGCTTCAAGAAGAAGCGGGCGGATTGGGCCACTGAAAAGTCCGCTTTAATCAAACGAGCAGAGGATGCCGAGGCTGCACTAAAACCGGTGGCGGATGAACTGACCAGCATAAAGCGGCACGTGCATGCCATGACCACTGCTATCTTTGGTAAGCCTAGTTTGACTTCTGAATTGACTCTACCTTCTTACAGAGCTGCCGGTTTATTAACCCTTTATGATATTTCAGGGACACGCATTGGTCACTTGGGGTCAGATGTGCGGAAGAAATTGAAAGCCGCCTATACGTTGGTTGAACAACTGTACACTGGTGCCCATCGGATCATCTGTACCGCATCCCACAACAAACCGGCGCCCACTTTGATTCAAGACACTCTGATGAAACTGTCGGTGCTTCCTGCCCGGGTTGAAGAGCTGAAGAAATCTGCTGCTCGAACCGGTGCGATCAATGCTTTAATCCGGGTAAAAGCCTGGGTGCCGGACTTTGATCCTATTGAAGCGGCTCAGGGCTATCCCAGCTTGAAGGAAGACGGGTCAGAATTTGGTGAAGTGGATTTGCGGGAAATAAACTGGGAGGTGCGTCCGCTAGCTTGTCAATTGGCTGAGGAAGCAGACTTGTCTCATTATCAAGCTCAATATGACAATCAGAACAAGCAAATAGCTTCACCAATCCATGAATCGGAAAATCTTATCCCTCCAATCCGTAAGCATACTTACGCTCCCGATATTGACCCGTCATTGCTGATCCATGATGAAGCTATTTTTCAAGCATTAATGGGAATCGACTGGACAACTGTTGATTTCCAGCTGCTGGGTAGAGAAACTGAAGCTGAAGCGGCACAGGATGACCCACAACCATCAGGCCAGGATGGTGACCAAGCTTGAACCGGAAGCCGGTTTAAAACTGCTTCTCTTTTGCAAAAAACAATGATCTTATTGTGGGCACCGTGTTGCCTTGTATTAGGCTAGCTGATACTTTTGATGTTGATATGCCTTCGTGCATAATTTGCTCTTCCTTTGGTGATGAACTTTCCAAAGTACTTTCTGCAATAAAAAATTCTTCAAGTGCCACCGCGGTTGTACCGTCAGGCGGAATATGATGTCTGCATACATGAAATCAAAACATCCGAATTTTTTTAAGTATATGACCAAATTTTTGAGATACATAATACTTGCCATCGTTGAGCGTGAAGTTGGCTCGGCCAATCTTGAAGCGGAGTTTTGTAAACCCACACTGTTGGAGGAGATAGCAACTCCCATATATATATGACGCCGGTTTACCATGTAAACCATACCGGGTTATAATAAACACCGTGTTACTCCATAAGAGGATGTTAACAAAAAAGATCAAACCGGGCAAATAGTCTCCGGATTGAAATGAACCGAGTTCCGTCAATTGACAGTATGAACCGGTTGAAAACTTTGTCGGTTTAAAAAAATGCAATAAAAAGAAAGAAGTATCTTTCAAAGAAAAGTGTGAAGCAAATGAAATAACAAAACCGTTTGCAAAAAAGGTTTATTTGAGCTGATCAGATGGCGTTACCATGGCCGAACACGACCAAGCTCCCATTAGGTGTAACTATGGTTCTAGTCAGCCAGGTCCCCAAATGAAACCATGGCATTTATGCCGATCAAGTGGCATGGCAATGGTTCGGGTTCGACCAAGCCCCCAAGTGATTTTGTGGCCTTAGGCCGATCAAGAGGCATCACTGGTTCAGACATGACCAAGTCCCCAAGTGATCTGGTGGCTCTCGCCTATCAAGAGGTATGGTATTGGTTCGGACGCGACCAAACCCCCAAGTGATATAACATGATGCTTTTAAAAAGCTAACTCAAGGGGTAAACCGGAGGCCGCTTTAAAACAACTCCGTGTAACCACACATGATGTAAAAGAACAGATACCCCGCTTTAGCTGAGGTTCCGGTTTATTATATTTATCCATAATATATACATCGTCGTAATATGTACATAAGTAGAGCCAATGGCTCAGGTATAGTAAGGCCGAAGATGAGCTGTGTTCCATGGCCTGTTGGTCTCCTCCTCTGATGTACGTGAGTCCTTACGCTCTCGAATATCGATCAGATAGTATGACCCGTTGTGCAGATTCTTGCTGACCACGAAAGGCCCCTCCCAAGGTGGGGATAGCTTATGCATATCAGTCTGATCTTGGATGAGCCAAAGCACCAAATCTCCTTCCTGAAAGGTTCTGGTTCTGACTCGGTGACTGTGATAACGACGAAGATCCTGTTGGTAAATTGCCGATCGGGCGGCTGCTATGTCACGCTCTTCATCCAACCGGTCCAAAGCATCTTGTCGTGCTGTCTCGTTGTCCGCTTCAATATAAGCCGTCACACGAGGTGAATCATGACGGATATCACTGGGGAGAACCGCCTCCGGTCCATAAACCATGAAGAACAGTGTGTATCTTGTTGATCTGTTGGGTGTTGTATTGATGCTCCATAACACAGATGGTAATTCTTCTACCCAACAACCCGGCGTTCTCCGCAAAGGAACCATGAGCCGGGGCTTGATGCCTCTCAAGATCTCTTGATTAGCTCTTTCTGCTTGACCATTGGACTGTGGGTGTGCCACTGATGAAACGTCAAGCCGGATGTGCTCCCGTTCGCAGAACTCCTTCATGGCACCTTTGGACAAATTGGTACCATTATCTGTGATGATACTGTGTGGAAAGCCGAACCGGAAAATCACTTTTTTAATGAACTGAACCGACGTGGCTGCATCACACTTGCTAACAGGTTCTGCCTCCACCCACTTTGTAAACTTGTCAACCGCCACCAGGAGGTGGGTCTTCTTATCTTTGGACCTTTTGAAAGGCCCAACCATATCCAGCCCCCAAGTCACAAACAGCCAAGTAATTGGAATCATTCTCAATTCTTGAGCCGGTACATGAGCACGTCTTGAAAACCTTTGGCAACCATCACATCGTCTGACCAGATCCTCCGCATCAGCATGAGCAGTTAACCAATAGAAGCCATGGCGAAACGCTTTAGCCACCAGAGACTTTGAACTGGCATGGTGACCACAATCTCCTTCGTGGATCTCACGCAAGATTTCACGGCCTTCTTCAGGAGACACACAGTGTTGAAATGCTCCTGACACACTGCAATGATGCAACTCGCCGTTGATAATAGTCATGGACTTGGATCGCCGGATTATCTGTCGAGCCAGAGTCTCATCTTCTGATAACTCGCCCCGGTTCTTGTACGCCAAGTAAGGAAGCGTCCAATCCGGAATAACATGAAGAGCTGCCACCAATTGAGCCTCCGGATCAAGAACAGCCAAATCCGCTTCACCAGGGATCTTGACCGGCGAGTTGTGCAGCACATCCAGAAAAACATTGGGCGGGACCGGTTTGTGTTGAGAGCCCAGCCGGCTTAAAGCGTCCGCCGCTTCATTCTTCCGCTGGTCCATGTGGTCCACCTGATAGCCTTTAAAATGACCTGCAACAATATCCACCTCACGAAGATATGCTGCCATGAGTGGGTCCTTGGAGTCCCAAGTGCCGGACACTTGCTGATCCACGAGGTCCGAGTCACCGAAACACTTAACTCGACTTAGATTCATCTCCTTAGCCATCCAGAGACCATGGAGCAAGGCTTCATACTCGGCTGCATTGTTAGTACAAGGGAACATTAAACGGAGAACGTAACAAAACTTATCACCTCGTGGGGAAGTTAACACGACTCCAGCCCCCGAGCCTTCCAATTGCCTGGATCCGTCAAAATGGATGGTCCAATATGTGTGATCCAGCTTTTCTTCAGGTGCTTGCATTTCTGTCCAATCATTGATAAAATCAACAAGTGCTTGAGACTTAACCGCCGTCCGAGGCACATACTTCAAATCGTGCGGCCCAAGCTCTATAGCCCACTTGGCAATCCAACCAGTTGCTTCCCGGTTCTGGATGATATCCCCCAAAGGAGCAGAACTGACCACCGTAATTGGATGCCCTTGGAAGTATTGTTTAAGCTTCCGGCTCGCCATAAAAACTCCATACACCAGCTTCTGCCAATGCGGATACCTTTGCTTGGACTCAATGAGTACCTCACTGATATAATAGACCGGACGTTGAACCGGATGCTCCTTACCTGCCTCCTTTCGCTCCACCACAATAGCCACGCTGACCGCCCAAGCATTAGCAGCAACATATAGTAGTAACGACTCCTTGTCAATGGGAGCGGCGAGCACAGGCGGATTGGCCAATTGCCGCTTTAAGTCCTCAAATGCTTCATCAGCAGCAGAACTCCAGACAAACTGATCCGTCTTCTTCAACATCTGATACAAAGGGATTGCCTTCTCACCAAGACGACTGATAAACCAGCTTAACGCGGCAATCCGGCCTGCCAGGCATTGAACATCATTGATACACTTCGGTTTAGCCAGGGAGGTGATGGCTGTGATCTTCTCCGGATTAGCCTCAATTCCCCTGTTGGACACCAGAAAACCCAATAACTTGCCCGCCGGTACACCAAAGACACACTTGTCCGGATTAAGCATCATCTTGTACGTCCTCAGGTTATCAAAGGTTTCCTTCAAATCACCAATCAGAGTCACCTTCTCCCTGGACTTAACCACGATATCATCCACATAAGCATGTACGTTACGGCCAATCTGCTTGTGAAGACAATTTTGTACACACCGTTGATAAGTTTCCTGGGCACTCTTGAGCCCAAAGGGCATAGACACATAGCAGAAGGCTCCAAAGGGAGTTATGAATGCCGTCTTCTCCTGGTCCTTAACTGCCATTTTGATCTGATGGTAGCCAGAATATGCATCCAAAAAACTTAAACGCTCACAGCCCGCCGTAGCATCAATAATTTGATCAATACGGGGGAGGGCAAAAGGATCCGCTGGACAAGCCTTATTAAGATCTGTGTAATCCACACACATGCGCCAGGTGCCGTTTTTCTTAAGGACCAGCACCGGATTGGCAAGCCACTCAGGGTGAAAAACTTCAACAATAAAGCCAGCTGCTAAGATCCTGGCTACCTCTTCTCCAATCGCCTTGCATCTTTCTTTGTTGAACCGGCGGAGGAACTGTTTCACCGGTTTGTATTTATGATCCACATTAAGGGTGTGCTCAGCGAGTTGACTCAGTACACCTGGCATGTCAGAGGGCCTCCATGCAAAAATGTCCCGATTCTCACGGATGAACTCGATGAGCGCGCTTTCCTATTTCGGATCCAAGTTAGCACTGATGCTGAACTGCTTGGATGAATCGCCAGGTACAAAGTCAACAAGCTTAGTTTCTGCTGCCGATTTGAACTTTAGGGCCGGATCATGCTCCATAGTTGGCTTCTTCAATGGAGTCATGTCTGCCGGATCAACATTGTCCTTATAATACTTCAGCTCCTCGGTGGCACAAACCGACTCCGCATAGGCCGCATCTCCTTCCTCGCACTCCAAAGCGATTTTGCGGCTTCCGTGAACCGTTATTGTCCCCTTGTGACCCGGCATCTTGAGCTGCAAATACACATAATAGGGTCGTGCCATAAACTTGGCGTAGGCCGGTCGCCCAAACAGGGCGTGATATGGACTTTGGATTTTCACCACTTCAAACGTCAATGTCTCCGACCTGGAATCATGATCATCCCCAAAGGCCACTTCCAGAGCTATCTTACCAACAGGATATGCTGATCTGCCAGGTACTACACCGTGGAACACCGTATTAGACGGTTTGAGATTTTTATCTGTTAGTCCCATACGACGGAAGGTCTCATAGTACAAGATATTAATGCTGCTCCCTCCATCCATGAGCACCTTGGTGAACTTGTAACCTCCTACCTAAGGCGCCACCACCAGAGCCAGCTGACCCGGATTATCAACCTGGGGAGGGTGATCCTCTCTGCTCCATATGATTGGCTGTTCAGACCAACGTAGATAACGGGGTATGGCCGGTTCAACAGAGTTGACCGCCCGCCTCTGAACCTTCAGGTCTCGCTTGTCCAAGCTAGTGGTGAAGACATGGTACTACCCACTACTCAACTGCTTTGGGTTGCTCTGGTAACCTGACTGTTGCTGCTGTTGGTTGTAACCACCCTGGTTGTTCTGACTATTTTGATCGTTATGTCTGCCCGGATTACCATTATATCCTGAACCGGAATTTCCTCCACCGTAACCCGGCCCGGATCCTGAGCCACCGCCGGAGCCGTGATCATACCGGAAAGCATTAGAATTCTTGAACTCCTGCATAATGAAACAATCCTTCCAAAGGTGGTTTGCTGGCGCCTCCTTCGTCCCATGTCTTGGACAGGGCTGGCTTAGCAGATAGTTTAGGCGGTCCAGGTTAGGGTTGGGTGCCCCATTGCAATTTTTCGATTTACCCTTGCGTCGCTGGCCATTGTCCTGCGTGTTGGTATTAGCCACAAAGTCCATGTTACCATCCGCTTTACGCTTGCCTCCACCACCATTGCCTGTCCAGTGATGTTGCTGACCTTTGGAGTTGCTGTTCCTCTTTCCCTTCCCTGCCTTGTCATCATCAGATTCGGGATCCTTGGTACTATCAGAATCAACATACTTCACCAAAGCGGCGATGAGGGTCCCCATGTCAGTGCAATGACGCTTCATCCGTCCCAACTTCAGCTTTAGGGGCCCAAACTGACAGTTGCCTTCTAAGGTTAATACTGCGGTGTCAGCGTTGATGCGGTCTGATGAGTGCAACACTTGTGAAACCCGGCGCACCCAATGAGTCGTTGATTCTCCTTCCTCCTGGACGCAGGCAGCTAAGTCCACTATCGACATACGTTGTTTACATGTATCCTTGAAATTGCTGATAAACCGGGCTCGTAGTTGGGCCCATGAACTGATAGAATTAGCCGGCAAGCTTTTTAACCAAGTATGGGTCGTTCCTTCAAGCATCATGGTGAAGTATTTCGCACACGCCGCGTCACCCACATCAAGCATCTCCATGGCCATCTCATAGCTCTCCACCCATGTCTCTGGAGGTTGATCCGCCGTGTAATTTGGTACTTTGCGCGGGCCTTTGAAATCCTTGGGCAGGCGCACATTGCGTAAAGCGGGGACAAGGCAAGGCACCCCCAAAGAGCTAGAGGTAACACCAGGTTCGATTGAGATAGTTGGATGAACCGGCCTGAGCTGCCGAGCCTGATGCTATGCGGCTAACTCGGCGTCCCTACGCGCTCGGGCCCGGTCCACCACTTCCTGAGCGTTATCAGCACCACCTGCCAGGTTGTTGCCATGGGGTGCTCCACGTTGCTCATTACTCGACACTGCCAGTTCATCCATATGTCTGCTATAGCTCCAGCTTGGACGGGGGATTGAGTGGATCCGGTCGCGGCTGTACGAGTATGCTTCCTGTTGGACCAAAGCTGTCCTCAGAAGCTCCTTGACCCGTCGCGTTTCTACTGCCTGCGGCGAGTCACCTTCAATTGGAATGGCCTCCAACCGTGTAGCAGCGGCGACGAGATTGTCCATTGGGTTGGAGTAATGACCCGGAGGTGTTAAAACGGCCTGAGGTATCACGGTGTTTTGACGAGGCGGGTCTATCTGTCGAGGCTGAACCGGTGGAGCGTGTTGGGGAACGTAGTAATTTCAAAATTTTCCTACGCACACGCAAGATCATGGTGATGCATAGCAATGAGAGGGGAGAGTGTGATCTACGTACTCTTGTAGATCGACAACGGAAGCGTTAGGTTGATGTAGTCGTACGTCTTCACGGTCCGACCGATCCAAGCACCGTTACTCCGGCACCTCTGAGTTCTTGGCACACGTTCAGCTCGATGACGATCCCCGGGCTCCGATCCAGCAAAGCGTCGGGGAGGAGTTCCGTCAGCACGACGGCGTGGTGACGATCTTGATGTTCTACCATCGCAGGGCTTCGCCTAAGCACCGCTACAATATGACCGAGGTGGAATATGGTGGAGGGGGGCACCGCACACGGCTAAGGAACGATCGCGAAGATCAACTTGTGTTCATGGGGTGCCCCTTGCCTCAGTATATAAAGGATGGAGGAGGAGGAGGCCGGCCAAGGCAATTGGTGCGGCCAGGATGTGGAGTCCTACTAGGACTCTAAGTCCTAGTAGGAGTCCACCAAGAGGGGAGGAAGGGAGAAGGAAGTAGAGGAGAAGGAAAGGTGGCCGGCCCCCTTTTCCCTAGTCCAATTCGGACTAGAGGGGAGGGGGGCGCAGCAGCCCCTTGGCCCTTTCTCCTCTTCCCACTAAAGCCCATCAAGGCCCATTGCTTCTCCCGTAACTACCCGGTACTCTAAAAAATACCCGAATCACTCGGAACCTTTCCGATGTCTGAATATAGTCGTCCAATATATCGATCTTTACGTGTCGACCATTTCGAGACTCCTCGTCGTGTCCCCGATCTCATCCGGGACTCCAAACTCCTTCGGTACATCAAAACTCATAAACTCATAATATAACTGTCATCGAAACCTTAAGCGTGCGGACCCTACAGTTCGAGAACAATGTAGACATGACCGAGACATGTCTCCGGTCAATAACCAATAGCGAAACCTGGATGCTCATATTGGCTCCTACATATTCTACGAAGATCTTTATCGGTCAGACCGCATAACAACATACGTTGTTCCCTTTGTCATCGGTATGTTACTTGCCCGAGATTCGATCGTCGGTATCTCAATACCTAGTTCAATCTCGTTACCGGCAAGTCTCTTTACTCGTTCCGTAATACATCATCTCACAACTAACTCATTAGTTGCAATGCTTGCAAGGCTTATGTGATGTGCATTACCGAGAGGGCCGAGAGATACCTCTCCGACAATCGGAGTGACAAATCCTAATCTCAAAATACGCCAACCCAACAAGTACCTTCGGAGACACCTGTAGAGCACCTTTATAATCACCCAGTTACGTTGTGACGTTTGGTAGCACATAAAGTGTTCCTCCGGTAAACGGGAGTTGCATAATCTCATAGTCATAGGAACATGTATAAGTCATGAAGAAAGCAATAGCAACAAACTAAACGATCAAGTGCTAAGCTAACGGAATGGGTCAAGTCAATCAGATCATTCATCTAATGATGTGATCCCATTAATCAAATAACAACTCTTTGTCTATGGTTAGGAAACATAACCATCTTTGATTAATGAGCTAGTCAAGTAGAGGCATACTAGTGACACTCTGTTTGTCTATGTATTCACACATGTATTATGTTTCCGGTTAATACAATTCTAGCATGAATAATAAACATTTATCATGATATAAGGAAATAAATAATAACTTTATTATTGCCTCTAGGGCATATTTCCTTCATTCTCCCACTTGCACTAGAGTCAATAATCTAGATCACATCGCCATGTGATTTAACATCAATAGTTCGCATCTTTATGTGATTGGTTCACATCTCCATGTGACTAACACCCAAAGGGTTTACTAGATTCAATAATCTAGTTCACATCGCTATGTGATTAAGACCCAAAAAGTGATCATGTTTTGCTTGTGAGAGAAGTTTAGTCAACGGGTCTGCCACATTCAGATCTGCATGTATTTTGCAAATTTCTATGTCAACAATGCTCTGCATGGAGCTACTCTAGCTAATTGCTCCCACTTTCAATATGTATCCAGACTGAGACTTAGAGTCATCTGGATCAGTGTCAAAACTTGCATCGACGTAACCCTTTACGACAAACCTTTTGTCACCTCCATAATCGAGAAACATATCCTTATTCCAGTAAGGATAATTTTGACCACTGTCCATTGATCTACTCCTAGATCACTATTGTACTCCATCGCTTAACACAGGGTATGGTATACAATAGATCTGGTACACAGCATGGCATACTTTATAGAACATATGACTGAGGCATAGGGAATGACTTTGATTCTCTTTCTATCTTCTGCCGTGGTCGGGCTTTGAGTCTTACTCAACTTCACACCTTGTAACACAGTCAAGAACTCTTTCTTTGACTGCTCCATTTTGAACTACTTCAAAATCTTGTCAAGGTTTGTACTTATTGAAAAAACTTATCAAGCGTCTTGATCTATCTCTATAGATCTTGATGCTCAATATGTAAGAAGCTTCACCGAGGTCTTTCTTTGAAAAACTCCTTTGAAACACTCCTTTATGCTTTGCAGAATAATTCTACATTATTTCCGATCAACAATATGTCATTCACATATACTTATCACAAATGCTGTAGTGCTCCCACTCACTTTCTTGTAAATACAGGCTTCACCGTAAGTCTGTATAAAACTATATGCTTTGATCAACTTATCAAAGCGTATATTCCAACTCTGAGATGCTTGCACCAGTCCATAAATGGATCGCTGGAGCTTGCATATTTTGTTACCACCTTTAGGATTGACAAAACCTTCTTGTTGCATCACATACAACTCTTCTTTAATAAATCCATTAAGGAATGCAGTTTTGTTTATCCATTTGCCAGATTTCATAAAATGCGCCAATTGCTAACATGATTCGGACAGACTTAAGCATAGATACGAGTGAGAAACTCTCATCGTAGTCAACACCTTGAACTTGTCGAAAACCTTTTGCGACAATTCTAGCTTTGTAGATAGTAACACTACTATCAGTGTTCGTCTTCCTCTTGAAGATCCATTTATTATCAATGGCTTGCCGATCATCGGGCAAGTCCACCAAAGTCCACACTTTGTTCTCATACATGGATCCTATCTCAGATTTCATGGCCTCAAGCCATTTATCGGAATCTGGGCTCATCATCGCTTCCTCATAGTTCGTAGGTTCGTCATGGTCAAGTAACATGACCTCCAGAATAGGATTATCGTACTACTCTGGTGCGGATCTCACTCTGGTTGACCTACGAGGTTTGGTAGTAACTTGATCCGAAGTTACATGATCATCATCATTATCTTCCTCACTAATTGGTGAAGGAGTCACAGGAACAGATTTCTGTGATGAACTACTTTCCAATTATGGAGCAGGTATAGTTACCTTATCAAGTTCTACTTTCCTCCCACTCACTTCTTTCGAGAAAATCTCCTTCTCTAGAAAGGATCCATTCTTAGCAACGAATGTCTTGCCTTTGGATCTGTGATAGAAGGTGTACCCAACTGTCTCCTTTGGGTATCCTATGAAGACACATTTCTCCGAATTGGGTTTGAGCTTATCAGGATGAAACTTTTTCATATAAGCATCAGAACCCCAAACTTTAAGAAACGACAACTTTGGTTTCTTGCCAAACCACAGTTCAGATTGTGTCATCTCAGCGGACTTAGATGGTGCCCTTTTTATCGTGAATGCAGCTGTCTTTAATGCATAACCCCAAAACGATAGTGGTAAATTGGTAAGAAACATCATAGGTTGCACTATATCCAATAAAGTACGGTTATGACGTTCGAACACACCATTATGCTGAGGTGTTCCATGTGGCATGAGTTTGTGAAACTATTCCACATTGTTTTAATTGCAGACCAAACTCGTAACTCAAATATTTGTCTCCGCGATCAGATCGTAGAAACTTTATTTTCTTGTCACGATGATTTTCCACTTTACTCTAAAATTCTTTGAACTTTTCAAATGTTTCAGACTTATGTCTAATCAAGTAGATATACCCATATCTGCTCAAATCATCTGTGAAGTTCAGAAAATAACGATACTTGCCATGAGCCTTAATACTCAACGGACCACATACATCAGTATGTATTATTTCCAATAAGTCAGTTGCTCGCTCCGGAGAACGGAGTCTTAGTCATCTTGCCCATGAGGCATGGTTCGCAAGCATCAAGTGATTCATAATCAAGTGATTCCAAAATCCCATCAGCATGGAGTTTCTTCATGCGCTTTACACCAATATGACCTAAACGGCAGTGCTACAAATAAGTTGCACTATCATTATTAACTTTGCATCTTTTGGCTTCAATATTATGAATATGTGTATCACTACAATCGAGATCCAACAAACCATTTTCGTTGGTGTGTATGACCATAGAAGGTTTTATTCATGTAAACAGAACAACAATTGTTCTCTAACTTAAATGAATAACCGTATTGCAATAAACATGATCAAATCATATTCATGCTCAACGCAAACACCAAATAACACTTATTTAGGTTCAACACTAATCTCGAAAGTATAGGGAGTCTGCGGTGATGATCATATCAATCTTGGAACCACTTCCAACACACATCATCACTTCACCCTTAACTAGTCTCTGTTTATTCTGCAACTCCCGTTTCGTGTTACTAATCTTAGCAACTGAACTAGTATCAAATACTGAGGGGTTTCTATAAACACTAGTAAAGTACACATCAATAACATGTATATCAAATATACTTATGTTCACTTTGCCATCCTTCTTATCTGCCAATCACTTGGGGTAGTTCCGCTTCCAGTGACCAGTCCCTTTGCAGTAGAAACACTTAGTCTCAGGCTTAGGACCAGACTTGGGCTTCTTCACTTGAGCAGCAACTTGCTTGCCGTTCTTCTTGAAGTTCCCCTTCTTCCCTTTGCCCTTTTATTGAAACTAGTGGTCTTGTCTACCATCAACACTTGATGCTCTTTCTTGATTTCTACCTTCATCGATTTCATCATCATGAAAAGCTCGGGAGTCGTTTTCGTCATCCCTTGCATACTATAGTTCATCACGAAGTTCTACTAACTTGGTGATGGTGACTAGAGAATTCAGTCAATCACTATCTTATCTGGAAGATTAACTCCCACTTGATTCAAGCGATTGTAGTACTCAGACAATTTGAGCACATGCTCACTAGTTGAGCGATTCTCCTCCATCTTTTGGCTATAGAACTTGTTGGAGACTTCATATCTCTCAACTCGGGTATTTTCTTGAAATATTAACTTCAACTCCAGGAACATCTCATATGCTCCATAACGTTCAAAACGTCTTTGAAGTCCCGATTCTAAGCCATTAAGCATGGTGCACTAAACTATCAAGTAGTCATCATATTGAGCTAGCCAAACGTTCATAACATCTCCATCTGCTCCTGCAATAGGTCCGTCACCTAGCGGTGCATCAAGGACATAATTCTTCTGTGCAGCAATGAGGATAAACCTCAAATCACGGATCCAATCCGCATCATTGCTACTAACATCTTTCAACACAATTTTCTCTAGGAACATATCAAAATAAACACAGGGAAGCAACAATGCGAGCTATTGATCTACAACATAATTTGCAAAATACTACTAGGACTAAGTTCATGATAAATTTAAGTTCAATTAATCATATTACTTAAGAACTCTCACTTAGATAGACATCCCTCTAATCCTCTAAGTGATCACGTGATCCAAATCAACTAAACCATGTCCGATCATCACGTGAGATGGATTAGTTTCAATGGTGAACATCACTATGTTAATCATATCTACTATATGATTCACGCTCGACCTTTCGGTCTCCGTGTTCCGAGGCCATATTTGTATATGCTTGGCTCGTCAAGTATAACCTGAGTATTCCGCGTGTGCAACTGTTTTGCACCCGTTGTATTTGAACGTAGAGCCTATCACACCCGATCATCACGTGGTGTCTCAGCACAATGAACTTTCGCAACGGTGCATACTCAGGGAGAACACTTCTTGATAATTAGTGAGAGATCATCTTAAAATGCTACCGTCAATCAAAGCAAGATAAGATGCATAAAAGATAAACATCACATGCAATCAATATAAGTGATATGATATGGCCATCGTCATCTTGTGCTTGTGATCTCCATCTTCGAAGCACCGTCGTGATCACCATCGTCATCGGCGCGACACCTTGATCTCCATCATAGCATCGTAGTCGTCTCGCCAATCTTATGCTTCCAAGACTATCGCTACCGCTTAGAGATAAAGTAAAGCATTACAGCGCGATTGTATTGCATACAATAAAGCGACAACCATATGGCTCCTGCCAGTTGCCGATAACTCGGTTACAAAACATGATCATCTCATACAATAAAATTTAGCATCATGTCTTGACCATATCACATCACAACATGCCCTGCAAAAACAAGTTAGACGTCCTCTACTTTGTTGTTGCAAGTTTTACGTGGCTGCTACGGGCTTAAGCAAGAACCAATCTTACCTACGCATCAAAACCACAATGATAGTTTGTCAAGTTGGTGCTGTTTTAACCTTCGGAAGGACCAGGCGTAGCCACACTCGGTTCAACTAAAGTTGGAGAAACTGTCACGCGCTAGCCACCTTTGTGCAAAGCACATCGGGAGAACCGGTCTCGCGTACGCGTAATGTCGGTCCGGGCCGCTTCGTCCAACAATACCGCCGAACCAAAGTATGACATGCTGGTAAGCAGTATGACTTATATCGCCCACAACTCACTTGTGTTCTACTCGTGCATATAACATCAACACATAAAACCTAGGCTCGGATGCCACTGTTGGGGAACATAGTAATTTCAAAATTTTCCTACGCACACGCAAGATCATGGTGATGCATAGCAACGAGAGGGGAGAGTGTGATCTACGTACCCTTGTAGATCGACAACGGAAGTGTTAGGTTGATGTAGTCGTACGTCTTCATGGTCCGACCGATCCAAGCACCGTTACTCCGGCACCTCCGAGTTCTTGGCACACGTTCAGCTCGATGACGATCCCCGGGCTCCGATCCAGCAAAGCGTCGGGGAGGAGTTCCGTCAGCACGACGGCGTGGTGACGATCTTGATGTTCTACCGTCGCAGGGCTTCGCCTAAGCACCGCTACAATATGACCGAGGTGGAATATGGTGGAGGGGGGCACCGCACACGACTAAGAAACGATCACGAAGATCAACTTGTGTTCATGGGGTGCCCCTTGCCTCAGTATATAAAGGATGGAGGAGGAGGAGGCCGGCCAAGGCAATTGGTGCGGCCAGGATGTGGAGTCCTACTAGGACTCCAAGTCCTAGTAGGAGTCCACCAAGAGGGGAGGAAGGGAGAAGGAAGTAGAGGAGAAGGAAAGGTGGCCGGCCCCCTTTTCCCTAGTCCAATTCGGACTAGAGGGGAGGGGGGCGCAGCAGCCCCTTGGCCCTTTCTCCTCTTCCCACTAAAGCCCATCAAGGCCCATTGCTTCTCCCGTAACTACCCGGTACTCTGAAAAATACCCGAATCACTCGGAACCTTTCCGATGTCTGAATACAGTCGTCCAATATATCGATCTTTACGTCTCGACCATTTCGAGACTCCTCGTCGTGTCCCCAATCTCATCCGGGACTCCGAACTCCTTCGGTACATCAAAACTCATAAACTCATAATATAACTGTCATCGAAACCTTAAGCGTGCGGACCCTACGGTTCGAGAACAATGTAGACATGACCGAGACATGTCTCCGGTCAATAACCAATAGCAGAACCTGGATGCTCATATTGGCTCCTACATATTCTACGAAGATCTTTATCGGTCAGACCGCATAACAACATACATTGTTCCCTTTGTCATCGGTATGTTACTTGCCCGAGATTCGATCGTCGGTATCTCAATACCTAGTTCAATCTCGTTACCGGCAAGTCTCTTTACTCGTTCCGTAATACATCATCTCACAACTAACTCATTAGTTGCAATGCTTGCAAGGCTTATGTGATGTGCATTACCGAGAGGGCCCAGAGATACCTCTCCGACAATCGGAGTGACAAATCCTAATCTCAAAATACGCCAACCCAACAAGTACCTTCGGAGACACCTGTAGAGCACCTTTATAATCACCCAGTTATGTTGTGACGTTTGGTAGCACACAAAGTGTTCCTCCGGTAAACGGGAGTTGCATAATCTCATAGTCATAGGAACATGTATAAGTCATGAAGAAAGCAATAGCAACAAACTAAACGATCAAGTGCTAAGCTAACGGAATGGGTCAAGTCAATCAGATCATTCATCTAATGATGTGATCCCATTAATCAAATAACAACTCTTTGTCTATGGTTAGGAAACATAACCATCTTTGATTAATGAGCTAGTCAAGTAGAGGCATACTAGTGACACTCTGTTTGTCTATGTATTCACACATGTATTATGTTTCCGGTTAATACAATTCTAGCATGAATAATAAACATTTATCATGATTTATTATTGCCTCTAGGGCATATTTCCTTCAGAGCGGTCCCAGGAGCTTCCACCCGGTTTCCTTCCAACGGATTGCCGGTTCCTGCTCCTAGAGTGTTGAAAAGGTCTCTGGCCTCGAAAACCGGAGGCAAACAGGATCGGCACTTCCTCCTCATGACTTCCTGCGACACGCTCTAGTCCAACATGAGCATGTACGCTTGTGCGTCTAAAGCGGCCCGCTCTGTGGTCATCCTGGTGTCCTTAGCTGCCAGATCTGCCTTGGCCTGGGTGATCTGTTCCTTCACCTTTGCAATCTCCGTGTTGTGAACGCCCTGATCCGCCGGATTAGCTTCTGCCATAAGCACAGCCAATGCATCAAATAGCTCTGATAGAACTTGAGCCGGCGGGCGCACAGGGCCTCCTGCCCCGGCGGCCGTCGCCGCTGCTGAACCAAAAGTTGTTGTCGTAGCGGTCGAAGAATGAAGCGCTGCTTGTGTGCCAGCCATGAATATTCCAACCCGGTTGGGCAGATCAGAGGGGTCCGGAATACTCTCGCCATCGGAACAGCCCCCAATCCGGCCGTCTTGTAGCTGATAAAGAGATTCGGTTTCTCCGGTCGATGACTCGTCATCAGAACAAACGACGGTATCGCCGCGAGATTCCGATCCATCCTCATAACTTCCTCCATGGATGACTCCCACGAAGGCACGCTTCATGGCCGGTTTAACCCGGGCGGATCGCGCACGCTGAGCCGTCTCGACGAGGTTGGTGCTGATGTCCGGCTCAGGGCCCGGTTCACCGATCTTGCCAATGAAAACGTGAATGCCACCAAAGGGGACCCGGTACCCGTACTCAATTGAGCCGGCCTCGGCGCCCCAGCCTGTGTCATCGATGTAGAGCTTGCCGCGACGACTCTTAGTCATCCGGCCTACAACGTAGCCCTCGAGTCCTTCAAAGCGGCCCTCCAAGATCCTGAAACCATCGTGCGATAGCCCCACGGTGGGCGCCAACTGTCGTGGTTTTGTCACGGCAGATGTCCTAGAGAAAGGACTTAGTCGTGGAGCCATCGCGATGGGTTAGCTTGAAGGGGTTAAAGCAGACACAGGGACGCAAGAGAGTTTATACTAGTTCGGCCCCTTCAATGAAGGTAAAAGCCTACGTCTAGTTGTGATGGAATTGATGGGGTTTCGATGACTAGGGAGCAAACAAGCTTCGCCTAAGTCTCGAGTTGTTATCTGTTGTCCTTGAACCGCCGCCGGGTTGTCCCCTTATATACACGGGTGATGCCCGTCGGTTCACAGAGTCCCAACACCGGTCGATATTCGTATCCGGGTTGGTCTCTCCTTATTCCTAACTTATAATACAAGTTTATATACTAATGCCGGTTTACAGCTACAAGTCTTGAACCGACTACGGGCCTCAGGCACTCATCTGCCTTCTTGGGCTTTAGCACTCTTGAACTACTGATGAAGTTGACCCGGCCCAGTTAGGCCGGTTTACGCCCAGCAGTAATATCCCCAACACGTCTACTCTTGGCGCTCGAGCCCCAGGAGGGATGCTGGACCAAGGAACTCAAGGAATACTTGATGCAAGGGACGCTGCCAGAGAAGGAGGAGGACGTGGAGCGTGTGGCCCGGCAAGCCACAACATACTGCATCCAGGACGGTGAGTTATACAGGAAGCGGCCAAATGATGTTTCACTGTGTTGCATCTCCAGGGAACAGGGGAAGGAGCTGCTAGCCGACATACACGGTGGGGACTGCGGGCACCATTCATCGTCGCGAACCCTTGTCGGCAGGGCATTCCACAGCGGATTCTACTAGCCTACGGCTCTCAATGACGCAGTTGAGCTAGTGAAGCCCTGCGAGGCCTGCTAGTTCCACACCAAGTAGATCCATCAACCAGCTCAGGGCCTCCAGACCATTCCACTCTCATGGCTGTTCGCAGTCTGGGGACTGGATATCCTGGGCCCATTCCCTCGGGCGCCTGGGGGCTATCGATACCTCTACGTCGCCATCGACAAGTTCACTAAGTGGGCGGAGGTGGAAGTGGTCCGCACCATCCCAGCTGGCTCTGCGGTCAAGTTCATCAAGGGCCTCGTGAGCCGTTTCGGGGTCCCCAACCGCATCATCACCGATAATGGTTCGCAGTTCACCACTAATCTCTTCAAAACGTACCGTGCTAACCTTGGAACGCAGATCTGCTATGCTTCGATAGCACACCCCCGGAGAAATGGTCAAGCTGAACGCGCCAATGCAGATGTCCTGAGAGGCCTCAAGACCAGGACCTTCAAGAAGAAGCTCGAAGCCTGCGGCAGGGGCTGGCACAACGAGCTCCAGTCCGTGCTGAGGTCCATCCGCACCACTGCCACCAAGCCAACGGGTGAGACCCCATTCTTCCTTGTCTATGGAGCAGAAGCGGTTCTCCCTCATGAGGTCATGCATCGCTCCGCACGGGTCCTGGCGTTTGATGAGACGTAGCAGGACGCCACGCGGAGGATGGACCTCGTGCTGGGGGAGGAATGCCACCGTGAAGCTGCACTGCGGGCGGCAAGGTACCAGCAGGCGCTGCGGCGGTACCACTGTCGCAGCGTCCGCTCCAGGATGCTCGAGGTGGGTGACCTCATCCTGAGGCGGGTGCTCTCCAGGGAAGGGTTGCATAAGCTCTCACCCATGTGGGAGGGCCCGTTCAAGGTCGTCCATGTCTCCAGGCCTGGCACCGCGCGCCTGGAGACACAGGACGGGGTACCCATCCAGAACACCTGGAACATCCAGCACCTCCGGAAGTTCTACCCATGAAGCAAGGCCCCGTGCCTATGAAGAATCGCCGCCCGTGACACTCTCACGTAATAATGAATGGGGCTGTACACGCCCCAGAGTCTCAGGAGTGACGCCCTCGGGCCTCAGGGGCTCCCTCCCACGTCCAACTGGCAGCACTTAGCTCTGCGTTGGTGAGAAGACTTGAAGACTAGACTAGGTGCCGGTTGCGGCTTTTCATTTGCTTTCTGTAGTTGGCTCGCCCTCTATTAATTGAAATTTGCTCCTAGTGTTTTTCGCTGATTTGGTTCTGTCGCCTTCTGCCTCTGTTTCCGTCTTCAGTCTAGCCTGTACTCTCTCTCGCATTCCTTGCGAGGGGGCTGGACGGGTGCCCTCGTGAGCATTTTTCCTTCCCTGCCTTTCATCTGCTTTTCGCGAGGCACCCTCGTTCGAGCCCACAAGCTGGCGCACCTCTCCTAATCCGTGCCCCACGGGTATCACTATACGAAGCACTGGGTCAAGGCCAGCGGCGCCTATGACCAAGGCTCGGGTGAACGACATGCCTTTTAACGAATTTTTTGCAGTTCCTAAGCGCCTACTAGGCCAAGGAGGCCTCGACGGGCACTAGGAAGCAAGCGCCACGTGAGGAGGAGACTACTCCGAGCAAGCCAGGCTAAGTTATCTCAACATAAAACGTCGATGTTGCGACACGGCACAGGAACGATAAACATAGCATAATACTTGAGAAATCATAGTTCGTTGCACGCCCCTCGCGGGCCCATACTGGCTTCTTTCTTAATGCAGGAAGGAAAGGAAGAACAAAATAAAAGCGGCGCGTTCCCCTACAGCGATCCGCGAGGGTGGGCTCTTGGCGCCGTCCCGAGCTCAGCCAGACCCCTCCTCGTGCTTCATGGAGACGCGGCGACGAGACGACCCGCTGCCGCCTTCGAAGCGGGCGCGGCGGCGTGGCGGCTGGTTGTAACCACCGCTGTTGGATCTGCCGCCGGAGGAAGAGCCACCGTAGCTGGACGATACGTGGTCGGCACCAAGGGCGGGTTCGCCCTCATCCTCATCATGACCGTCACCAAGGCCGAGCACCTCCTCGCCGTCGTTCACCTCGGGGCAGCACCCAGCGCTGCGACCATCTTCCTCAAACACCCTCACATAGGGGGTCGCATCACCATCGTACCTGAGATGGAGGGTGCACCGCCTAACCAGGCCACGCGCGTGGGCGAATGTTTGCCAACCGCGGGCCAGAGCTATGTTGCCCGTGGCGGAGACCTCGACCACGACCCAAGAAGCTCTGTTGTAGCAACCATCTGCCTGCAGCCAGAGCCCGCCTGGACCTGAGGCCGGCAGCTCGTCGGCGAAGAAGCGCGGGAGCTGAAGCCGGTTGCCGGCCGGGTTCTCCGACCAGACCACGAACTCCGGCAGCACCTCCGCCGAGTGGAAGCGCAGCTGGGGAGGCCGCACGACCACGGCACGTCTCCCTTCATCAACAGGACTGTCGCGGCTGGAGCGACCCCTGCCACGCACAGCGGCGCCACCACGAGAATGGGAGGTTGCGGTGTGCTTGCGCGGACGACCGCGTCCACGCTTGGGCGCCGGAGAGTCGGGTCCCTCGCGAGAGACCTTCCTCTTCTCCGCGGCGGAGAACCTCTTCGACGGCGCCTTTGGTGTCGCAACTGGTGATGGAGCAAAGGGGGAGAAGCGAGCGGAATGGGAAGGGATGGGCGATGGGGGCTCTGCCCCCCTCCCCATTTATAAGCAGAAGAATGCCAACCAGCGCCCCCCACGATCATAGGTAATGATGGTTTTTCCTTGCATGTAGTAGGGACTCGTCAAATCGGGCAGTTGCCGTGGCGACGTGGGGAAGCTGAGACGCCCATGTCCAATCAACCGCCATGCATCGACCAAGGCCGCGGGCTAATGGGGCCCGCGGCGCTCCGCACTTGCCCTTCGGCTTCGCCTCAAAGCCAAGCCCGAGTGCGTCTTGGGACCGGGGGCTACCGCCGGCGTTCTGGGAATGGGGGTCCCCAGACTTGCCTCCTGCGGCCCATGGTGTGGCTCTGCGAGTGGGCCCGTATGGCCCATCTTCACCAGCAAGGACTCAAGACCCTCATGAGGGGGCCAAGACTCGCGAGGTGGACGACACAAGACCTCGGGAGCGGCCTCACCAGGCTGGCTCGCGAGGGGCGGAGAGACCAAGGCAAGGCAAACCTCGCGAGGTTCCTTGTTTCCTCTTTGGTGCTAAGGAGGCAAGCGTAGACGCAGAGTACCGAGGCGTCAAGCAGAGGTTTCCATATCAGTGCAACGAGACGAAGACCAGCAGGACGGCAAGACGGAGGTCACCATGGAGCCCCAGGCGGCATCACCACCGGAGCCTTTGGCAAGCGAAGACTGCTTTTGTCAGGATAAGTTGTACTAGCTGTCCCCTTTCGAATTGGCCGTTGTTGGCTCCCTTCCCGCTCAATATTTGGGGAGAGGATCAGGGCCTCTATAAAATAGGACTAGCCACCACCATAGCAAGGGAGAGAGATCCGAACAACCACAACTTCGCCACGCACAAGAACACCTCTCCTCAGGAGGCTGTTCTTCCCCTTGTACTGTTCATCCTCAGCCCAAGAAGCAATCCACCACCACACTGGAGTAGAGTATTACACCACAATGGTGGCCCGAACCAGTATAAATCTTGTGTCCTTTGTGTTGTGAGTTCGTCGAGTAGGTCCTTGAGATCTTAGCGAAGATGTGGATCGGCAGGGGGAGATCTTCGCGTGCACCCCAGTGTTCGAACCTTAAGGGTTTTGCCGGAACCCGAAATCCAACATTTGGCACGCCGGCTAGGGGTGCGCTGGGGTTTTCCTTCTGTCGGTTCGTGCTCCACCATCTTTGTGCCCATTCCCCATGCCTGGCGTCGCCCTTCCGGCTGGGTCTACGGGTGCCCACAGTGGCGCTCGGGGACTCCGAGCCCTTGCGCCCGCCTTGTGGCAGGTGCAATGACCACCCAAGTTCAAGCCGGAGATGCCGCCGTGCTACGACGGTGCGGCGGACCCGACGGCTTTCCTGCTAGCGTATGAGGAGGCTGTCCTTGAGGCCGAGGCGACGATAAGGTCATGGCTAACTGGCTTCCCATGGCCCTCACTGGCGCACCGCACGCCTGGCTGCTCAACCTCCCCGGATCCACGGTGGCATCTTGGGAGGAGTTGCGCGGCCTCTTCGCCGTGCGCTATGATGTGCCGGCGCGCCACGCGATTGCGGCCCTCCTCGGTGGCTCACAAGCACCACCCTCAGATCGTCACGTCAAGCCGTTCTTTCGCCAGATCAGCGAGACTTCCAAGCACCCGGGGACTCCGCCGGGCGTGGCCGCGCCCGAGGCCGACCTCACCTTCGACTCAGGAGATCATCCCGCCTCCACTGTCAGCTCGGGTGCGCTCCCAATGCTTTACACGCTCACCATCTTCCACGTGTCCATCACCAAGACGCGCATCGACGGCGGCGCCGGCCTCAACATGCTCTCCGTCGAGGCCTTCAGCCTTCTTCACATACTGCTCGAGTGGCTCCGCCCTAGCAAGCCTTTCTCAGGGGTTGGTGGAGGCTCCGCCCGCTCCCTAGGGCAGATCCGCCTCCCCGTGACCTTCGGCACGCGCGACAACTACCGCACCGAGGACATCGACTTCGACATCGCCCACATCGGCCTCCTGTACAACGCCATCCTCGGGTACCCAGCCCTGGCTCAGTTCATTTGCCGGAACACGTGACACAAGTCGAAAGCTTCCAGGGAGAGCACATTGAGCCCGGCCCCGCCATCAATGAGGGTCTTGGTTACCGCTACGTTGCAGATGGTGGGGGTGCAGAGCATCGGGAGCACGCCTGTGCCCGCGGTGGTCACAGGATGGTCTCTTGAGTCGAAGGTGAGGTCGGCCTCTGGTGACGCCCAGCCCGGTGGAGCTCCCTGCAGCACATGGGTGGCACCCACTTGGCGGAAGAACTGCTTGACGTGGCCGTCCGAGGGCAGCGCTTGAGAACCGCCGAGGAGGGTTGCGATGGTGTGGGGTGCCGGTGCCGCAAAGTGCACGACGAAGAGGCCGCGCAGCTCCTCCCAAGAGGCCACAGAAGACCCTGGCAGGCTAAGAAGCCAGGCGCATGGTACGCTAGTGAGGGCCATGGGGAACCAGTTGGCCATGACCTTGTCGTCACCGCCGACCACCCAGACAGCCTCCTCATAGGCCTGGAGGAAACCTGCCGGATTCGCCGCACCATTATAGCGAGGCGGCATCTCCGTCCTGAACTTGGGCGGCCACTGTACCTGCCGCAAGGCGGGGGTGAAAGCCCGGAGGCCCGCAGCGCCTCCGTGCGCGCTCGTCGGCCTGGCCGGTGGGGTGGTGCTCACCATGGGAGCAGGTTGGCGAGGCAAAGTGGACGGGGAAGCGAGGCTTCGACGCACCCCTACCTGGCGCACCAAATGTTGGATTCAGGGTTCTGCGGACCCTTGAGAGGTTCAAACTCTGGGGTGCGTGCGAAGAACTCCCTCTTCCCAGTCTGCCTGCTCAATGATTCCACGGCCTAGCTCGACGAACCCAAGGGACAAGAGACACGGTAGTTTATCCTGATTCGGGCCACCTTGCAGTGTAATACCCTACTCTAGCTTTGTGGTGGATTGCCTCAAGGGGCTGAGGATGAACTAGTATAGTGGTTGAACAGCCTCGGGAGATGAGGTGTTCTTGAAGTTGATGAGCTAGTGAGATGGTCAAGGTGGAATTGATCTGTCCCCTCTATGGTGGTGGCTAAGTCCTATTTATAGTGGCCTTGGTCCTCTTCCCAAATGCAAGGCGGGAAGGGATCCCACAATGGCCAAATTTGAAGGGAGACAACTAGTACAAGCTATCCTGACAAAAGTGGTCTACGCCTGCAAAAGGCTCTGGTGGTGACGCTGTGGTGGGCTCCGCGATGACCTCTGTCCTGCCATCCTGGCGGTCTTGGTCTTGTTGCACCGATATGGAAACATTTGCTTGATTCCTCGAGACCCCGCGCCTGCGCTTGCCTCCTTAGCACCAAAGAGGAAACCGGTACACTGCACCCACCTGGCCTTGGGCATCATGGCTCACGTCATATGAACCTCTAGAGGTGCACCTTTCCTTGATATCTCCGCTCCTCGGTAGCCAGCCTAGTGAGGCCGCCCCCAGGGAGGTCTTGGTGTCTTCCACCTCATGAGGCTTGGCCCATCGCGAGGGTCTTGGGTTGTTGTTGCTGAATCTGGGTCATACCGGGCCATCGATGGAGCCACGCTATGGGCCGCAGGCAGGCAAGTCTGGGTACCCTCGTTCCAAGGACGCCGACAGAGCAGGAATTAAGCTTGAGGATGTTGATACGTATCCAGCGTATCTATAATTTTTTATTGTTCCATGCTGTTATATTATCATTCTTGGATGTTTTACAATCATTTTATATCATTTTTTGGTACTAACCTATTGACATGGTGCCAAGTGCCAGTTGTTGTTTTTTGCTCATTTTTTACATCATAGAAAATCAATACCAAACGGAGTCCAAGTGCAGCGAAACTTTTTGTGGAATTTTTATGGACCAGAAGACACCCAATGGGTCGGAGAAGCACCTGGGGTGCCCCGAGGGGGCATAACCCACCAGGGCGCGCCTGGGCCCCCAGGCGCGCCCAAGTGGGTTGTTCCTACCTCGGTGGCCTTCCGCATCGCCTCTTTTCTCTATAAATACCTCAATATTCCAGAAACCCTTGGGAAGTCAACGAAAATCAATTCCAGCCGCCGCAAGTTCCAGAAACACCGGATCCAATCTAGACACCATCACAGAGGGGTTCATCATCCTCATTGGTGCCTCTCCGATGATGCGTGAGTAGTCTTTTGTAGACCTTCGGGTTCGTAGTTAGTATCTAGATGGATTCCTCTCTCTCTTTTGATTCTCAATACAATGGTCTCTTGGAGATCCGTGTGATGTAACTCTTTTTGCAGTGTGTTTGTTGGGATACGATGAACTTTGAGTTTATGATCAGATCTATGTTTTTATCCATGAAAGTTATTTGAGTCTTTTGATCTCTTATGTGCATGATTACTTATAGCCTCGTATTTCTTCTCCAATATTTGGGTTTTGTTTGGACAACTTGACCTATTTATCTTGCAATGGGAAGAGGTGCTTTGTGATGGGTTCGATCTTACGGTCCTTGATCCCAGTGACAGAAGGGGAACCGACACATATGTATTGTTGCTATTAACGATAACAAGATGGGTGTTGGGGAACATAGTAATTTCAAAAAAATTCATACGCACACGCAAGATCATGGTGATGCATAGCAACGAGAGGGGGAGAGTGTTGTCTACGTACCCTCGTAGACCGGAAGCGGAAGCGTTAGCACAACGCGATTAATGTAGTCGTACGTCTTCACGGCCCGACCAATCAAGCACCGAAACTACGGCACCTCCGAGTTCTAGCACACGTTCAGCTCGATGACGATCCCCGAACTCTGATCCAGCAAAGTGTCGGGGAAGAGTTCTGTCAGCACGACGGCGTGGTGACGATCTTGATGTTCTACCGTCGCAGGGCTTCGCCTAAGCACCGCTACAATATTATCGAGGATTATGGTGGAGGGGGGCACCGCACACGGCTAAGAGAACGATCACGAAGATCAACTTGTGTGTCTAGAGGTGCCCCCTGCCCCTGTATATAAAGGAGCAAGGGGAAGAGGCCGGCCGGCCCTTGGGGCGCGCCAAGGAGGGGGGGTCCTCCTCCTAGTAGGAGTAGGACTCCCATTTCCTAGTCCAACTAGGAAGAGAGAAGGGCGAAGGAAAGAGAGGGAGAGGGAGAGGGAAAGAGGGGCCGCGCCCCCCTCCCCTAGTCCAATTCGGACTCCCCATGGGAGGGGGCGCGCCACCTCCTGGGCTGCTGCCCTCTCTCTGCCCTCAGGCCCACTAAGGCCCAATACTTCCCTGGGGGGTTCCGGTAACCCTTCCGGCACTCCGGTTTTCTCCGAAATCATCCGAAACACTTCCGGTGTCCGAATATAGCCGTCCAATATATCGATCTTTATGTCTCGACCATTTCGAGACTCCTTGTCATGTCCGTGATCATATCCGGGACTCCGAACAACCTTCGGTAAATCAAAATATATAAACTCATAATGAAACTATCATCATAACGTTAAGCGTGCGGACCCTATGGGTTCGAGAACAATGTAGACATGACCGAGACACGTCTCCGGTCAATAACCAACAGCGGAACCTGGATGCTCATATTGGCTCCTACATATTCTACGAAGATCTTTTATCGGTCAGACCGCATAACAACATACGTTGTTCCCTTTGTCATCGTTATGTTACTTGCTCGAGATTCGATCGTCGGTATCTCAATACCTAGTTCAATCTCGTTACCGGCAAGTCTCTTTACTCGTTCTGTAATACATCATCTCGCAACTAACTCATTAGTTGCAATGCTTGCAAGGCTTAGGTGATGTGCATTATCGAGAGGGCCCAGAGATACCTCTCCGACAATCGGAGTGACAAATCCTAATCTCGAAATACGCCAACCCAACAAGTACCTTCAGAGACACCTATAGAGCACCTTTATAATCACCCAGCTATGTTGTGACGTTTGGTAGCACACAAAGTGTTCCTCCGGTAAACGGGAGTTGCATAATCTCATAGTCATAGGAACATGTATAAGTCATGAAGAAAGCAATAGCAACAAACTAAACGATCAAGTGCTATGCTAACGGAATGGGTCAAGTCAATCACATCATTCTCTAATGATGTGACCCCGTTAATCAAATGACAACTCATGTCTATGGCTAGGAAACTTAACCATCTTTGATTCAACGAGCTAGTCAAGTAGAGGCATACTAGTGACACTCTGTTTGTCTATGTATTCACACATGTATTATGTTTCCGGTTAATACAATTCTAGCATTAATAATAAACATTTATCATGATATAAGGAAATAAATAATAACTTTATTATTGCCTCTAGGGCATATTTCCTTCAGTCTCCCACTTGCACTAGAGTCAATAATCTAGTTCACATCGCCATGTGATTTAACATCAATAGTTCACATCACCATGTGATTAACACCCATAGTTCACATCGTCATGTGACCAACACCCAAAGGGTTTACTAGAGTCAATAATCTAGTTCACATCGCTATGTGATTAATACCCAAAGAGTACTAAGGTGTGATCATGTTTTGCTTGTGAGGCAAGTTTAGTCAACGGGTCTGCTACATTCAGATCCGTATGTATTTTGCAAATTTCTATGTCAACAATGCTCTGCATGGAGCTACTCTAGATAATTGCTCCCACTTTAAATATGTATCTAGATTGAGACTTTGAGTCATCTAGATCAGTGTCAAAACTTGCATCGACGTAACCCTTTACGACGAACCTTTTGTCACCTCCATAATCGAGAAACATATCTTTATTCCACTAAGGATAATTTTGACCAATGTCCAATGATCTACTCCTAGATCACTATTGTACTCCCTTGCCAAACTCAGGGCAGGGTATACAATAGGTCTGGTACACAGCATGGCATACTTTATAGAACCTATGGCTAAGGCATAGGGAATGACGTTCACTCTCTCTCTATCTTCTGCCGTGGTCGGGTTTTGAGTCTTACTCAACTTCACACCTTGTAACACAGGCAAGAACTCCTTCTTTGACTGTTCCATTTTCAACTACTTCAAAATCTTGTCAAGGTATGTACTCATTGAAAAACTTATCAAGCATCTTGATCTATCTCTATAGATCTTGATGCTCAATATGTAAGCAGCTTCACCGAGGTCTTTATTAAAAAAACTCCTTTCAAAAATTCCTTTACACTTTGCAGAATAATTCTACATTATCTCCAATCAACAATATGGCATTCACATGTACTTATCAGAAATGTTGTAGTGCTCCCACTCACTTTCTTGTAAATACAGGCTTCACCGCAAGTCTGTATAAGACTATATGCTTTGATCAACTTATCAAAGCATATATTCCAACTCTGAGATGCTTGCACCAGTCCATAGATGGATCGCTGGAGCTTGCATATTTTGTTAGTACCTTTAGGATTGACAAAACCTTCTGGTTGCATCATATACAACTCTTCTTTAATAAATCATTAAGGAATGCAGTTTTGTTTATCCATTTGCCAGATTTCATAAAATGCGGCAATTTCTAACATGATTCGGATAGACTTAAGCATAGATACGAGTGAGAAACTCTCATCGTAGTCAACACCTTCAACTTGTTCGAAAACCTTTTTGCGACAATTCTAGCTTTGTAGATAGTAACACTACTATCAGCGTCCGTCTTCCTCTTGAAGATCCATTTAATCTCAATGGCTCGCCGATTAATGGGCAAGTCAATTAAAGTCCATACTTTGTTCTCATACATGGATCTCATCTCTGATTTCATGGCCTCAAGCCATTTCGCGGAATCTGGGCTCATCATTGCTTCCTCATAGTTCGTAGGCTCGTCATGGTTAAGTAATATGACCTCTAGAATAGGATTGCCGTACCACTCTGGTGCGGATATCACTCTGGTTTACCTACAAGGTTCGGTAGTAACTTGATCTGAAGTTACATGATCATCATCATTAGCTTCCTCACTAATTGGTGTAGTAGTCACAGGAACAGATTTCTGTGATGAACTACTTTCCAATAAGGGAGCAGGTACAGTTACCTCATCAAGTTCTACTTTCCTCCCACTCACTTCTTTCGAGAGAAACTCCTTCTCTAGAAAGGATCCATTCTCAGCAACGAATAACTTGCCTTCGGATCTGTGACAGAAGGTGTACCCAACATTTTCTTTTGGGTATCCTATGAAGACGCACTTCTCCGATTTGGGTTTGAGCTTATTAGGTTGAAACTTTTTCACATAAGCATTGCAACCTCAAAATTTAAGAAACGACAGCTTAGGTTTCTTGCCAAACCATAGTTCATACGGTGTCGTCTCAACGGATTTAGATGGTGCCCTTTTTAACGTGAATGTAGCTGTCTCTAGTGCATAACCCCAAAACGACAGTGGTAGATCGGTAAGAGACATCATAGATCGCACTATATCTAATAAAGTACGGTTATGACGTTCGGACACACCATTACACTGTGGTGTTCCAGGTGGCGTGAGTAGTGAAACTATTTCACATTGTTTTAACTGAAGGCCAAACTCGTAACTCAAATATTTTACTTCTGCGATCATATCGTGGAAACTTTTATTTTTGTTACGATGATTCTCCACATCACTCTGAAATTCTTTGAACTTTTCAAATATTTCAGACTTGTGTTTCATCAAGTAGATATACTCATATCTGCTCAAATCATTTGTGAAGATCAGAGAATAATGAGACCTGCCACGAGCCTAATATTCATCGGACCACATACATCAGTATGTATGATTTCCAACAAATTTGTTGCTCGCTCCATTGTTCCGAAGAACGGAGTCTTAGTCATCTTGCCCATGAGGCATGGTTCGCAAGCATCAACTGATTCATAATCAAGTGATTCCAAAAACCCATCAGTATGGATTTTCTTCATGCGCTTTACACCAATATGACCTAAACGGCAGTGCAACAAATAAGTTGCACTATCATTATTAACTTTGCATCTTTTGGCTTCAATATTATGAATATGTGTATCACCACGATCGAGATCCAACAAACCATTTTCATTGGGTGTATGACCATAGAAGGTTTTATTCATGTAAACAGAACAACAATTATTCTCTAACTTACATGAATAACCATATTGCAATAAACATGATCCAATCATATTTATGCTCAACGCAAACACCAAATAACACTTATTTAGGTTCAACACTAATCCCGAAAGTATAGGGAGTGTGCGATGATGATCATATCAATCTTGGAACCACTTCCAACACACATTGTCACTTCACCCTTAACTAGTCTCTGTTCATTCTGCAACTCCCGTTTCGAGTTACTACTCTTAGCAACTGAACTAGTATCAAATACTGAGGGGTTGCTATAAACACTAGTAAAGTACACATCAATAACATGTATATCAAATATACCTATGTTCACTTTGCCATCCTTCTTATCCGCCAATTACTTGGGGTAGTTCCGCTTCCAGTGACCAGTCCCTTTGCAGTAGAAGCACTCAGTTTCAGGCTTAGGTCCAGACTTGGGTTTTTCACTTGAGCAGCAACTTGCTTGCCGTTCTTATTGAAGTTCCCCTTTCTTCCCTTTGTCCCTTTACTTGAAACTAGTGGTTTTGTTTACCATCAACACTTGATGCTTTTCTTGATTTCTACCTTCGTTGATTTCAGCATCATGAAGAGCTTGGAATCGTTTCCGTTATCCCTTGCATATTATAGTTCATCACGAAGTTCTACTAACTTCGTGATGGTGACTAGAGACTTCTGTCAATCACTATTTTATCTGGAAGATTAACTCCCACTTGATTCAAGCGATTGTAGTACCCAGACAATCTGAGCACATGCTCACTGCTTGAGCTATTCTCCTCCATCTTTTAGCTATAGAACTTGTTGGAGACTTCATATCTCTCAACTCGGGTATTTGCTTGAAATATTAACTTCAACTCTTGGAACATCTCATATGGTCCATGATGTTCAAAACGTCTTTGAAGTCCCGATTCTAAGCCGTTTAAGCATGGTGCACTAAACTATCAAGTAGTCATCATATTGAGCTAGCCAAATGTTCATAACATCTGCATCTACTCCTGCAATAGGTTTGTCACCTAGCGGTGCATCAAAGACATAATTCTTCTGTGCAGCAATGAGGATAAACCTCATATCACGGATCCAATCCGCATCATTGCTACTAACATCTTTCAACTTAGTTTTCTCTAGGAACATATCAAAAATAAAACAGGGGAGCTAAACGCGAGCTATTGATCTACAACATAGATATGCTAATACTACCAGGACTAAGTTCATGATAAATTAAAGTTCAATTAATCATATTACTTAAGAACTCCCACTTAGATAGACATCCCTCTAATCCTCTAAGTGATCACGTGATCCAAATCAACTAAACCATGTCCGATCATCACGTGAGATGGAGTATTTTCAATGGTGAACATCACTATGTTGATCATATCTACTATATGATTCATGCTCGACCTTTCGGTCTCTGTGTTCCGAGGCCATATCTGTTATATGCTAGGCTCGTCAAGTTTAACCTGAGTATTCCACGTGTGCAACTGTTTTGCACCCGTTGTATTTGAACGTAGGGCCTATCACACCCGATCATCACGTGGTGTCTCAACACGAAGAACTTTCGCAATGGTGCATACTCACGGAGAACACGTATACTTTGATAATTTTAGTGAGGGATCATCTTATAATGCTACCGTCAATCAAAGCAAGATAAGATGCATAAAAGATAAACATCACATGCAATCAATATAAGTGATATGATATGGCCATCATCATCTTGTACTTGTGATCTCCATCTCCGAAGTACCGTCATGATCACCATCGTCACCAGCGTGACACCTTGATCTCCATCGTAGCATCGTTGTCGTCTCGCCAATCTTATGCTTCCACGACTATCGCTACCGCTTAGTGATAAAGTAAAGCATTACAGCGCGATTGAATTGCATACAATAAAGCGACAACCATATGGCTCCTGCCAGTTGCCGATAACTCGGTTACAAAACATGATCATCTCATACAATAAAATTTAGCATCATGTCTTGACCATATCACATCACAACATGCCCTGCAAAAACAAGTTAGATGTCCTCTACTTTGTTGTTGCAAGTTTTACGTGACTGCTACGGGCTTAGCAAGAACCGTTCTTACCTATGCATCAAAACCACAACGATAGTTTGTCAAGTTGATGATGTTTTAACCTTCGCAAGGACCGGGCGTAGCCACACTCGGTTCAACTAAAGTTGGATAAACTGACACCCGCTAGCCACCTGTGTGCAAAGCACGTCGGTAGAACCAGTCTCGCGTAAGCGTACGCGTAATGTCGGTCCGGGCCGCTTCATCCAACAATACCGCCGAAACAAAGTATGACATGCTGGTAAGCAGTATGACTTATATCGCCCTCACTTGTGTTCTACTCGTGCATAACATCAACGCATAAACCTAGGCTCGGATGCCACTGTTGGGGAACGTAGTAATTTCAAAAAAATTCCTATGCACATGCAAGATCATGGTGATGCATAGCAACAAGAGGGAAGAGTGTTGTCTACGTACCCTCGTAGACCGGAAGCGGAAGCGTTAGCACAACGTGGTTGATGTAGTCGTACGTCTTCACAGCCCGACCGATCAAGCACCGAAACTACGGCACCTCCGAGTTCTAGCACACGTTCAGCTCGATGACGATCCCCGGACTCCGATCCAGCAAAGTGTCGAGGAAGGGTTCCGTCAGCACGACGGCATGGTGACGATCTTGATGTTCTACCGTCGTAGGGCTTCGCCTAAGCACCACTACAATATTATCGAGGATTATGGTGGAGGGGGCACCGGACACGGCTAAGAGAACAATCACAAAGATCAACTTGTGTGTCTAGAGGTGCCCCCCTGCCCCTGTATATAAAGGAGCAAGGGGGAGAGGCCGCCCGGCCCTTGGGCGCGCCAAGGAGGGGGGGTCCTCCTCCTAGTAGGAGTAGGACTCCCCTTTCCTGGTCCAACTAGGAAGAGAGAAGGGGGAAGGAAAGAGAGGGAGAGGAAGAGGGAAAGAGGGGCCGCGCCCCCTCCCCTAGTCCAATTTGGACTCCCCATGGGAGGGGGCGCGTCACCTCCTGGGCTGCTGCCCTCTCTCTCCCCTCAGGCCCACTAAGGCCCAATACTTCCCCGGGGGGTTCCGGTAACCCTTCTGGCACTCCGGTTTTCTCCGAAATCACCCCAAACACTTCCGGTGTCCGAATATAGCCGTCCAATATATCGATCTTTATGTCTCGACCATTTCGAGACTCCTCGTCATGTCCGTGATCATATCCGGGACTCCGAACAACCTTCGGTACATCAAAATATATAAACTCATAATGAAACTGTCATCGTAACGTTAAGCTTGCGGACCCTACGGGTTCGAGAACAATGTAGACATGACCGAGACACGTCTCCGGTCAATAACCAATAGCGGAACCTGGATGCTCATATTGGCTCCTACATATTCTACGAAGATCTTCTATCGGCCAGACCGCATAACAACATACGTTGTTCCCTTTGTCATCAGTATGTTACTTGCCCGAGATTCGATCGTCGGTATCTCAATACCTAGTTCAATCTCGTTACCGGCAAGTCTCTTTACTCGTTCTGTAATACATCATCTCGCAACTAACTCATTAGTTGCAATGCTTGCAAGGCTTAGGTGATGTGCATTACCGAGAGGGCCTAGAGATACCTCTCCGACAATCGGAGTGACAAATCCTAATCTCGAAATACGCCAACCCAACAAGTACCTTCAGAGACACCTATAGAGCAACTTTATAATCACCCGGTTACGTTGTGACGTTTGGTAGCACACAAAGTGTTCCTCCGGTAAACGGGAGTTGCATAATCTCATAGTCATAGGAACATGTATAAGTCATGAAGAAAGCGATAGCAACAAACTAAACGATCAAGTGCTAAGCTAACAGAATGGGTCAAGTCAATCACATCATTCTCCTAATGATGTGATCCCGTTAATCAAATGACAACTCATGTCTATGGTTAGGAAACATAACCATCTTTGATCAACGAGCTAGTCAAGTAGAGGCATACTAGTGACACTCTGTTTGTCTATGTATTCACACATGTATTATGTTTCCGGTTAATACAATTCTAGCATGAATAATAAACATTTATCATGATATAAGGAAATAAATAATAACTTTATTATTGCCTCTAGGGCATATTTCCTTCAATGGGGTCTATTTCTACATAAATAGATCTCATCTACATCATGTCATCGTTCTTATTGCATTACTCTGTTTTTCCATGAACTTAATACACTAGATGCATGATGGATAGCGGTTGATGTGTGGAGTAATAGTAGTAGATGCAGGCAGGAGTCGGTCTACTAATCTTGGACGTGATTCCTATATAATGATCATTGCCTGGATATCATCATGATTATTTGAAGTTCTATCAATTTCCCAACAGTAATTTGTTTACCCACCGTTTGCTATTTTTCTCGAGAGAAGCCACTAGTGAAACCTACGGCCTCCGAGTCTCTTCTTTAGTATATTTGCCTTCGTGATCTATTTTTATTTGATTTTATTTATTTTCAGATCTATTAATCCAAAAACCCAAAAGTACCTTGCTGCAATTTTTTTATTTTATCTCATGTTCCCGTGAGATCCATTTATCCAATCTACTATAATTTTACCTATTTTTTTACCCATGAGGGATTGACAACCCCTCTCTTATGTCGGGTTGTAAGTATTTGTTCTTTGTGTGCAGGAGCTGTTTACGTGGTGTTGCGTGGTTCTCCTACTGGTTCGATAACCTTGGTCTCATCACTGAGGGAAATACCTACCGTTGTTGCGCTGCACCATCCCTTCCTCTTTGGGGAAATACTGACATAGTTCAAGCAAACATCAATCAGCTCGCTACCCAACGATATGTAAGACAAGAAGGGGATTTTACCACAACAGAACTACAACTAGGCCTTGTAGAACAGATCATAAGACCATCGAGCACAACAGCTAATGCTACGACACCCAAGGTACGCCGGATCTAGGAGGGAGGGTGGGATTATACGAGTAAGACAAGGATATTTCGCAACCATCACTTGAGTAAACATGTACCCGAATGAATCGCCGCTGCCAACACCGTCGATCTTGCACTACTGCCGGGATCCAGGGAGAAGAGAAGGATTTTACAGCTCCTCCAACTTCTCTTGCGAACCCGGATCCAGTTGCCGCCAAGGACTAACATAAACGTAGTTGATGGGTTCAGATGGGCTTTGGTGGCCGTATATGGTGCGGCCCAGCCAGAGCTTAAACCGGATTTCTTTGCAGATTTGGTGAGAATTTGTGGTGATGAAATACTTCCCATTCTGGTGGGGGAGACCTTAATATTATTAGAAGACAAGATGAAAAAAATAATGACAATTTCGATGGGAGATGGTCATTCCTGTTTAATACGATCATTGAAAGTCTTGATTTGAGGGAGATGGACCTCACTGGGAGACAACTCACATGGGCTAATTCGTTACCAGTCCCTACTTATGAGAAATTGGACCGGGTTCTCACTAGTGTTTAGTGGGAATAGAAATTTCCTTTGGTGACGGTTCACGCCCTATAGAGGGCCATTTCTGATCATACTCCATCGTTGGTCGATTCTGGGGAAGCGATACATGTGGGAAACAGGAATATTTTCTCTTTCGAATTAGGATGGTTCGAGAGGGAAGGATTCCCAGATCTCATTGCAGCAGAATGGGCCAAGGAGTCGGGAGGGATCTCAAATATTGATAGATGGCAAAACAAAATTAGACATTTGCGCCAGTTCCTGAGAGGATGGGCCAAGAATCAAAGTAGTTTATATAAAGTTGAAAAGGAGAGACTGATAAAATTATTAATGAGATTGATTTAAGAGTGGAAGCCACAATTCTTCATACGTCTGACCGAAACATTAAGAATGAGGCGAGGAATAAGTTACAAGCTCTTCTGCGAGAGGAGGAGATGAAATGGGCACTTAGAGCGAAGGTATCTAAGATCGTCCAAGGGGATGATAATACCCAATTTTTTCATCTGATAGCTAATGGGAAACATAGAAAAAAGAAAATTATTCAACTTGAATTAGATGAGGGTACAATTGTAGGGCATGAAAACCTCAAACTGTACATCTCTAAATATTATAAGAAGCTTTTCAGAGCACCCAAAGAAATTTTTGTGTCTCTAGATGAGAGCGCGATTGGGGATATACCTCAGCTCAGCTCCAATGAGAATGAGGTGTTGTCTGCTCCGTTCACTGAGAAAGAGGTGTTTGATGCAATACCACAAATGAAACAAAATAAATCCCCCAGACCAGATGGGTTCTCGGTGGAATTTCAAAAGAAATGTTGGCATATCATCAAGGGAGATCTTATGCCTTTGTTTCGGGACTTCTTCGACGGTCACTTATAGTTATTCCACTTAAATTTTGGAATAATAACATTGTTGCCAAAGAAGGTGGAGGCTACTCGCATTAAGCAATTTAGGTCGATCTGTCTTCTCAATGTAAGCTTCAAATTCTTTACCAAGGTTGGTACGAATAGGTTAACATGGATAGCTCATTCGGTAGTTCAACCAACCCAAATTGTTTTCATGCCAGGGCGACACATCCTTGAAGGGGTTGTCGTCCTACATGAAACTCTCCATGAAATCCACACAAAGAAACTAGTTGGTGTTATATTCAAAGTGGACTTTGAGAAAGCATATGACAAGGTCAAATGGCCCTTCCTCTAGCAAGCCCTACATATGAAGGGGTTCAATGAGTCCTGGAGATCTCAGGTGGACGCATTTATACATAAGGGTAGTGTTGGGATAAAAGTAAATGATGACACGGGGCATTATTTTCAGACACACAAGGGGCTAAGACAGGGGGACTCCATGTCCCCCGTGCTGTTCAACATAGTAGCGGATATGTTGGCAGTCCTCATCGATCGGGCTGAAGAGAATGGCCAATTAGGAGGACTAGTTCCCCACCTGGTAGAGGGGGGGGGTCCATTCTGCAATACGCTGATGACACCATTCTTTTCATGGAGCACGATGTCGCAAAAGCCAGGAATATGAAGCTTGTCTGGACTAAAAATAAATTTTAACAAAAGTGAATTGTTGTGTTTTGGGAGAGCGAAAGAGGAACAGGATGAGTACAGACAATTGTTCGGATGCGAAATGGGATCCCTATCGTTTAGTTACTTAGGGATCCCAATTCACCATCGACATTTAACGAACAAGGAATGGAAATGTATAGAAGATAGATTTGAAACAAGACTAAGTTGCTTGAAGGGCAAGCTAATGTCTTACAGAGGTCGTCTGGTTTTGATAAATTCGGTTTTGACGAGCCTGTCGATGTTCCTTTTATCTTTCTTTGAAGTGCGTGTAGGGGTACAGAAAAGATTAGACTCCTATTGATCCCGTTTCTTTTGGCAAAGTGATGAGGCTAAGAAGAAATACCGATTGGCTCGATGGGATATTATATGCAGACCAAAGGACCAAGGTGTGTTAGGGATCGAGAACTTAGAGGTAAAGAATAGATGCTTGCTTAGCAAATGGCTATACATGCCATCGGTTGAGACCGAGGATATGTGGGTACAAATTTTGCGAAATAAGTACCTATGCACTAAGACTTTGGCCTAGATTATAGCTAGGCCTACAGACTCGCCTTTTTGGAAGGGGTTAATGAATACAAAGGTCACCTTCTTTCAATGTGTGAAGTTCATTGTAGGTAAAGTACCACTACTAGATTCTGGGAGGATACATGGCTAGGGGAGATGCCTCTGACTCTGCAATACCCATCCCTATATAATATTGTGCAACGTAAGGAAGATTATGTCACCACATTATTAAATTCGGTACCGCTTAATATCCAATTTAGGAGATCCCTAGTGGGGGAACGTTGGAACGAGTGGTTGCACCTAGTCCGCAGGTTGGTGGAAGTTCAACTATCGGACCATGAGGATACGATTCAGTGGAAGTTAGTTGCGAATGGAACCTTCTTAGTGAAATCTATGTACTAGGATCTAATTGATTTCGGGCCATTGTCTAGGTCATTGCACATATGGAAGATTAAAGTTCCGCTCCGAATTAAAATCTTCATGTGGTTCGTTCACATTGGGGTCATATTGACCGAAGATAACTTGCTAAAAAGAAGTTGGATTGGTAATTCCAGATGTTGTTTTTGTGATCACAATGAAACGATTAAACACCTCTTTCTCGAGTGTCCACTTGCAAAATTATTATGGTGCTCAATACATATAGCTTTTAACGTCCATACCCCAACGAGCATAAACACGTTATTTAGGACGTTGCTCAATGGAGTGGATATACATATAGCGAAACATATTCGGATAGGGATATGTGCACTATTTTGGGCTATATGGAATACTAGAAATGATTTGATTTTTAATGGGACAAACTTCACGAATTTTTTGCAGGTTATCTACAGAGCTACAACGTCGATCCGTATGTGGTCATTAATCATTCATGCGGACTACAAAGAGCTTTTGGTTATTGGGTGCAAGCGCTGGGAGACGGTAGGACGGGCTATCTTCAGCCGATTTGGATGGCGAGTTAATCATAGGCTAGGTGTATAGGCATCATAGCCTGCTATGTATCGCTGCATGTGGCATCTTTTTAATGTTTTCTTTCATTTTGCACTAAGATTATGGGCCTTTTGGGACCCTAAGACTTTATTACACTTTTTAATAATATGGGTGCATGCATCGATTGATGCAGAGGCCGAAGGTTTTTCTTTCTTAAAAGAAAGAAGCTCTGATTGCCACTTGCCAAACCCAATATGGTCCGAAGAACTAAATTCAGACTAGCACTCACTCAATAACAAAACTTAGCGAAACTAGAGCCAAGGATCGAGAGACCTCTAGGATATTTTGCTTGTATTGCAAGAAATTTTGGAGGAGTTCGCATACACCTAAGTGTCAACCAAAAACACTGGCGGCAAGGGTTTACCCCAATACAAGCAAAATATCCTAGATGTCTCTCGATCATTGGCTTTATATACTTGAAAGGGAAAATCGAAACAAAAAAGGTAAAACATGGCAGTTGGGCATAGTTGCTCTTTTGCCGAAAAGTAAACAACGACGCTTTGAGTCCTCCCAACCGTCCGATCCTATGTAACACGCGAAGTGGTATGGAGGAATGGCGAGCGTTGGATGGACGATGGACGGCTATCAAAGCACCAACGAGCCACGTGGTCGCGAAGAAGTTGAAGCACAGAGCTGCAGCCGCGGTGGATTCACGCACGGGAAGTGGTGCACCGGAGGGGAGGAAGCAGAGGTGGAAGAGAAGGAGGCGGGGGAGGCCTCACCGCTGCCGCGGGCCAGTGGCCACCGGAGGCGGCAGTGAGGGAGGGCGCGGGATGGGGAGGTGGCGGAAGGAAAACCTAGTCGTCCCCCGAGTCTGGTATTCAGGAACAAGCACTATTTGGTCTGGTATTCTTTCTTCTTTTTTTGGCGGGCATATTTGGTCTGGTATTCAGGAACAAGCACTCGGCGCGTTGTGGGTTTGATAAGTTTTCAGAAGGACTGACTGTTGTTGTATATCATTCAGACTTTTATGGCTATGAAATTGGGAGTGGTGCTCCCACATTTACATTTTTGAAAACAAATGTCTGCTACTACTACAAACATTAAACATAGCCGAGCAATGCTCAATTGGCAAGCTCCAGTATCATATACAAAATTTTCTCGGAGATCCATCACTCATGCACAGAGATACAACATACTACTACATCACGGAGAAAAACCGGCCTCTTCTCGTTGCTCCGCTACTTCAAACCCCTCCTCATCCTCTGTTAACACGCTGGCCAGCCACATCTCCATGCTATCCTGCGACTCCAAATTCATGTCCTGCCGAAAACATACACGAGACAAGGAGATGAGCCATGAGAAATATATATGCACCGGGAAACGAAACGTGGCGGCAATCGGTGCACTTACGGGTGGAAGGGGGATATCCGGAGGCGCTCCGAGGTCGGGCAACTCCTGGAGCGCCTCCGCGTCAAGCGGCAGAGGCTGCCCCTCAGGGTCAGGGTAGGCGGTCCCGCCGCTTGACAGGTGTTCATCCAGGCCAGACAGTGGTGCGTCCTCCACGGCATGCGACGAGCTTCCAGCGAGCCATTCCACGGCTTCCCGAACAGTTGACATGCGGGACTCTCCCTCCTCCTGTCACAGTTGCAGCGGTAACAAGTAACATGAGTGGCAGTGAGATGCAGGAGTTGTCACAATGTACAAGGTGACATTGTACTCTGCTGACTACTGTGTACATACACAATGTTAATTCAGGAAGAAGGCATAACTTGAGGGGGTTATCTTAGCAGCTGAAACAGTAAAATGCATGTCCTATTCAAGATGTGATTTGGGTTCATGAAAAGCTTGCCACACAAGCTCAAAGGTAGTATATTGTTGTAATCACTCATCAGGATCGATTATGTATTGAATCTGCCAATTGGTAGTAAAGGAATCAGAAGGCTTGATGATATATGTACTACTCTAAGTTGATATGCATGGATCTTTATAAGGACTTGAAGCTTCTGATATATCTGTGCGACTCTTGGAAGCCCTCTTGCAAGCAGAGGAAATTTTCCTCTGTAGTTGGAGTATCTTGTTGATTTTGGTGCAGTATAGCATCCACTACCTGAACCTACAGCTGAGAAGGAATCGCAATCGCAACAGTGGGATCCTAGTATTGCAAGGTTTGTTTCAGGGTACCCCAGTAATTCACCGACAGATCACTACTATTAAGTCAATACTCTATAATCTCACAAACAGAGTTCACTTGATGTACATAGGATTTATTTCATGTACATAGGAAAACTGAAGCTTCATATGATCCATAAAGTTAGACAGAAGTTTTCACATAGGCAATGAAGATATACCTGATTCTGCTCGGTTCCGGATGGGCTACCGTTTGGGCAACGAGTCTGCAGAGGGTATGTCATTGTGGTTGTAGGATCGTCTTCCCCAGCAAATGAATCGAATTCTTCACTAACACCGCACACTAGAGACTGCCCAGCATTCATTGACTGCACCTGATAAAAGACTTTGGAAACAACAAGCTCCTCCTGCTTTTCATCTTGATCTACCCCAAGGTGGTACTGATGCATTCTCCAATTAGTTTTCTCTGTCTTGCCACCTCCTTTCCGATAACCAATGTAAAGAACCAATATTTTCTTCCATCCTTTTATGACACCGTTATTATCTAAGATAGATCTGGATTTTCCAGTCTTGTGCCATCTGATATTCTCATCACAGACAGTGTGGTCACTATTGCTAATCTTGCGACGCTTACGCTTGCCAACAACGTATGCATTGGATACTTTGTGGAAGAAGTGACCGGTGCTCCCGTCCATCTTGATACCTACAGGGGTATATGAGTTAACTACCAAGAATTACTCTGCATGGTATAAGTATTTAAATCAGAAGGCCCTGATAGCAAGTCCAAGTAAGAATCATGTACCAGGGAGATTTTCCGGATGTGTATAGCAGATTCCTTGGGCCTCCCCTATGGTTGGAATAAAATCATCTATTAGTACATGGGACGCTGCCCTGCCAACCTTTCCTTCTAAATGTTCAAGCAGTTCGAGATCAGTTGGATCAAATTTGACACCAGCAGGGAGTCCTGGCCACTGTGATAAAACCTGCAACACAAAGCATGAAGTGCAACCACAAGATGCCCAGAAATCAGGAACAGGGGGAGTACAAGATGCACCAGATTTTTATGGGGGGGAATTACAAGAGAACCGAGCATAAAAGTAAATGCAAAGAGTGGATGCTACTTACATCAGTATTATCAATGCGGTATTTGCAATTTGGGCACTCCATCCATGCAAGCAATTCCTCAACCTGGCAAAGCGAGGGATGAATTATCATCGTAGCAATTGTCTTGGTAGTAACGATCAATGACCTGAAGAATCTGTGAGATAACAAATTCAATTAATTATACATGATAGAGATCCCACTTTTCTCAACAAAAAATTATCTAGTACCTTTTTTTATATTCTTTCATACCTTTCTCGACAAAAAAACTAGCTAAATGGAAATATATGAAAGAATGTTTACACAGACAGGCATCTATATGAATTCTAGGTTCAGTCATAGGATATTAACTGCCATAAACTTAAAGCCAACTAATCAAGAATAGTCACTGTTCACTAACTAAAAAAAATCAAAGGAACGAAGATAGGAGTAATAAATTATGTACTGCTCAATAAATTTGATAGATAAGTGCTTCTTTCAAGATCTTTTGCCTTGCTTTGCTATTTTCAACGTATTAGGCCAAAGACAGATATAGACCACTGAACTCTGTTTCAGAAGAAAGAGGAGACTAATGCAGATTGCAGAGCATGCCCATTGATCTTAACAACCAAAGTCAATGATGTAATGGACATGTGGAGTCATGATCAGGTTCGCAGAATGCCACCAACAGTTTCCAGCTGGAAGCACTGGAATTTAAGAACAGGTGCTCTGTTCTTAAACCTGCAGCTGTCATTTGTGTGTCACTGCACACAAACGGAAACCTGAAGGCTAAACTGAAAGAGTATCAAACGAGGTGTGATGCAACACGGCGACCCAACAGCACAAATCTGCGAACTCTAGTCTGCCCTGTGACCACGAGATCGGAGCAGTCCCCACGAAACAAAACGGAGCGAAACGGACAAGACACTTCTTTACTCTGCTTTGTGACAGACAGCTGCGAGCAGATGAGTCTCCGCTTAACAGAGCCCTCCCAACTCAAGCAGATCGATCGTGAACCCCTGCACCACCGCCGCTGCAGCAACGAGCAGAACCGGGCCGGATTCACGACGACTGCGCGGAGGCCGGAGGCGCCACCCTTCTCTGCTTAGTGGAGACTCGAGACGGCTCCACCGGCACCTCAGCCGACCATTAACCCCCTGCGCTGCCGCTGCAACAAAGAGGAAAGCCGGGCCGGATTCACGCCGGCGGTGCGAAGCGTCGGTGCGTCACCCTCCACCTTTTTTTTTCGAGAACTCCTCTGCTTCCTTCGGGGGGAAGGCTCTGAATCACGTCAGCGGCGTCGCACTCGCACCGGTCTTGCTCCCCGACGATCCCACGCTCATCGCCCCGTCAGACCGACATCTCCTCTCCCACTGCATCGCCATCCGATCTTCTCCAGAAACCACCTACCGGAATCAATCGCGACGCCCCTCCGGATCAAACCGAAACCCAGACCCCAGAAGCAGATAATACCACCAGACCACGTGAGAAAATAAAACAAAAAGGATCCCGAGCAGCAGAAAAGTAGGAGAGAGACCGAGAGACCGGGTCAGAGAGGCTCACTTACTCTGCCATGGCCGCCCGGCGCGGCAGCGCTGCGACGGGAGGGACCGAGAGCGGAGTGTGGAGCGAGACGGGCATCCGAGGGGAGGGGAGGGGAGGGGGAGGGGCAACTTCTGGGCAACTGAGGTGGGGAGCGCGGCCTTAAATAGGCGAGGGGGGAGAAAGAAGGCGGACCCTGCCCACCGGGGCCTGTCCAAAATGTTTTGCACTCCCCACCGGAACACGCAAGCAACGCCCCTCCTGGACGTGTTTCGCACTTTCGCTAGGCTTGGGAGCTTTGGGTTGGGTTGTGCCCCTCGGCGGGAAACTCGGCTCGGGTGCAGCCTCGGCGTGGACTCGGCTTGCCATGGCCATGGATTTTTTTATTTTTTATTTTTTGCGAGTGACCTTGCTCTCAGATTCTTTTCTACCAAAGGTAAATTTCTGAGATGTCTTTTGCGCTCGGTACTTTGCAGTTTGCACACACCCTAACAAGAGTTTTTATCTCCTGGCAAGCAAGGGAAAGTTGGTGCACCATGAAATAAAAAACGAGACTTTGTACAACTCTCTCTCAAAAAAAAAAATTGTCTGTGCATCAGTATCTGTTTTTTATTAACACCTGTACATCATTATCTGATGTACAACTCCCTCCATACAAAAAAAAGGTGTAATTGCTACAGGTTGTCTTCCTCTCGTCCCTGGCGGCTCCAACCCTAGCCGTCGCCAGGAGACGCCAATCTTCCAGCGGCTCCCCTCCGCCGGCGACCTCGGTCGTTGGTGGTGAGGGGGTCGTCGGATCCACGCGTGTGGATCGTTTTTACTCTCTCGTAGTCTAGGTTTTTAAACTGTTCATTGTCTTGGCTTCGGCGGCGACGATGACGGTGTTGAATAAAGATTCTTTGGATCCTTCCCTGACGAGGCCATCAGCCCTATGGTTGAAGAAGGATTTGGAAACCACTCTGTTCAAGTAAGGACGGCGTGGCGGCAGCGGCATCTTCGTGGTGGATCTGTGTCCTCGGGTTCCGCCTTGCGATGGCGTTTGCACCAGCGTCAGCACGGAGTTTGGGAGGTAGTCCAGGAGCGGATGCATATTATGGTCTGCATCGACGACATCTGGAAGACGGAACATGTGTTGAGTTCGTGGTTCGTGGATGGCAGGTATGGTTTCCTCCTTTGGCGTCTTAGTCGTGGCGGGGTGCTAGATCTGGAGTTCGATGGCGTGTCCGAAGGAAATTTTCCCTAGAGGCAATAATAAAGTTATTATTTATTTCCTTATATTGTGATAAATGTTTATTATTCATGCTAGAATTGTATTAACCGAAAACATAATACATGTGTGAATACATAGACAAACAGAGTGTCACTAGTATGCCTCTACTTGACTAGCTCGTTGATCAAAGATGGTTATGTTTCCTAACCATAGACATGAGTTGTCATTTGATTAACGGGATCACATCATTAGGAGAATGATGTGATTGACTTGACCCATTCTGTTAGCTTAGCACTTGATCGTTTAGTTTGTTGCTATTGCTTTCTTCATGACTTATACATGTTCCTATGACTATGAGATTATGCAACTCCCGTTTACCGGAGGAATACTTTGTGTGCTACCAAACGTCACAACGTAACTGGGTGATTATAAAGGTGCTCTACAGGTGTCTCCGAAGGTACTTGTTGGGTTGGCGTATTTTGAGATTAGGATTTGTCACTCCGATTGTCGGAGAGGTATCTCTGGGCCCACTAGGTAATGCACATCACTTAAGCCTTGCAAGCATTGCAACTAATGAGTTAGCTGCGGAATGATGTATTACGGAATGAGTAAAGAGACTTACCGGTAACGAGATTGAACTGGGTATTGAGATACCGACGATCGAATCTCGGGCAAGTAACATACCGATGACAAAGGGAACAACATATGTTGTTATGCGGTCTGACCGATAAAGATCTTCGTAGAATATGTGGGAGCCAATATGAGCATTCAGGTTCCGCTATTGGTTATTGACCAGAGACGTGTCTCAGTCATGTCTACGTAGTTCTCGAACCCGTAGGGTCCGCAAGCTTATAGTTCGATGACGGTTATATTATGAGTTTATGTGTTTTGATGTACCGAAGGTAGTTCAGAGTCCAGGATGAGATCGGTGACATGACGAGGAGTCTCGAAATGGTTGAGACGTAAAGATCGATATATTGGATGACTATATTCGGACATCGGAAAGGTTTCGAGTGATTCGGGTATTTATCGGAGTATCGGAGAGTTACGGGAATTTGCCGGTGAGTGTATGGGCCTTATTGGGCTGGGAGAGAGCGAGAGGCAGGCCGCGCGCCCCCCAAGGCCTAGTCCGAATTGGACTAGGGGGAAGGGTTGCGCCCCCTCCTTCCTTCTCTTCTCTTTTCCCTTTCCTTCTCTCCTACTCCTACTACTTGGAAGGGCTCCTAGTTCTACTAGGAAAGGGGGAATCCTACTCCCGGTGGGAGTAGGACTCCCCTAGGGCGTTCCATAGAGAGGGCCGACCCCTCCCCTCCTCCACTCCTTTATATACGTGGCCAGGGGGCACCCCATAGACACAATAATTGATCCCTTGGATCTCTTAGCCATGTGCGGTGCCCCCCTCCACCATAATCCACCTCGGTCATATCGTAGTGGTGCTTAGGCGAAGCCCTGCGTCGGTAGAACATCATCATCGTCACCACGCCGTCATGCTGACAAAACTCTCCCTCAATGCTCGGCTGGATCAGAGTTCGAGGGACGTCATCGAGCTGAACGTGTGCTGAACTCGGAGGTGCCATGCGTTCGGTACTAGATCGGTCGGATCGTGAAGACGTACGACTACATCAACCGCGTTGTGCTAACGCTTCCGCTTTTGGTCTACAAGGGTACGTAGACAACACTCTCCCCTCTCGTTGCTATGCATCACCATGATCTTACATGTGCGTGGGAATTTTTTTTGAAATTACTACGTTCCCCAACAGTGTCCGGGGTGTTGCCCCGGTCTGATTCGTTAAACAGTAATGGCTTCACTTTTGGTGATCCACCTTGGAGGTCCGCAAAGCTGCATATCAGCGATGGAGCTGCGTCGAGCTCGGGTGAGGAGGTGATCTGTCATTCTTTTCTTTGGTGGTTGTTGTGGTGGTGCTGGAGGCAGATGACGGGCGTTGGTGTCAAGCTTAGAGATGTTCTGCTATTTTTTCAGTTTTGTCATATCGGTGATTACGTGACTTGTACTTTGATCTTTATGATATGAATGAGACACGTATTACCATGCAAAAAAAGGTATAATTTTTTTCTCGTGTAGACCGCGTAAGCGTGTGGGAAGGGAAGACTTACCCCTCATCGGTGTTTAAATGGATGCAATTAACCGCTCGCTTCGGTTCCAACAATTTTGCCCCACGCATTTCAGTAATTGTCGCTACACATGGAGGGTGAAGGGGCGTGGATGGCGTGGCACGACTAGTAGTAATGTGCGAGTCGTCGCTAGGGGTTAACGTTCGAATTTTTAGGACCAGGGAGTGGGGGCTATTTTTAGCAGTACATAATTATGGATAGTAACGTGCGAATTTTCAGGATCGGTGAACGGGGAAACGGGAGAGGGGCTAGTTTTAGCAATACACAAATGAGATCCTAAAACGGACTCCTAACGCCCTCTTTTGCGGAATTCGCGTGAAACGTTTCCGAGAGGCCTCTGCAATTAGTACTTTGTACAATGCTGTAAAGAAGAATAGTTCCTACCATGAAATGTTTCATTACAGGAGAGATGATCCGTGGATTTACCCACGGACCATGACAACGGACGCATGTCCAAAGTATTTTTCCCACAGCTACAAGTAATCCCCTTCCTCATTGAGTCTATCGAGATGTCCACCTTACCAAGGCCTAATACCTCCCCTTTGGATCTATCTCTGAATGTGACACTTCTCTTGGGACTACGTGGAACATATCTCTATGTCCGGTCATGTGGTCGGTGAACCCACTATCGAATACCCATTCTTTTCCACTGGAAAAATAGCTTTTATGTCATCTTCACATATTGCGCTTGGGATTGCCGTCTTCTGTCAGAACGAAGTATGTCTACCAGAGGGGGATGAATGGGAGATTGATGACCCACAAGTATAGGGGATAGATTGTAGTCTTTTCGATAAATAAGAGTGTCAAACCCAATGAGGAGCGGAAGGAAATGATAAGTGGTTTTCAGCAAGGTATTTTCTGCAATTACTGAAAGTAGCGGTGATAGATAGTTTTGTGGCAAGATAATTCGTAACAAGTAACAAGTACCAATAGTAATAAGGTCCGAGAAGGTGGCCCAATTCTTTTTATAGCAAAGGACAAGCCGAAAAGTTCTCTTCTATAAAGCAAAGTGTTCTCGAGGACACATGGGAATTCTCGTCTAGTTACGTTCATCATGTTTAGCAATTACTGAAAGTAGCGCTCGTTACTTTAATAATTTTATATGTGGGTGGACCGGTGCTAGGGTGTTGTTCTTACTTGAACAAGCAACCCTCTTATGATTACCCCCTCTCACAAGCATCGGCAACTACGAAAGAAGAATTAAGATAAATCTAACCATAGCAGGAAACATATGGATCCAAATCAGCCCCTTACAGAATAACGCATAAACTGGGTTTAAGCTTCTGTCACTCTTGCAACCCATCATCTACTTATTACTCCACAATGCCTTCCCTTAGGCCTAAATATGGTGAAGTGTCATTTAGTCGATGTTCACATGACACCACTAAAGGATTTACAACATACATATCATCAAAATATCGAACGAATACAAACTTCGCATGATTACTTATAACAAGACTTCTCTCATGTCCTCAAGAACAAAAGTAAATACTCACAATCATAATCATGTTCAAGATCATATGTGTATTGAATATGCTTAAGGATCTAAACATATAATCTTCCACCAAATAAACACAACTAGGATCTGAATATGCTTAAATATGATGAAGATTGGTCCTCCCATGATGAGAATATCGTGGGTGATGTCGATGGCTTCGATCCCCCCTCCCCTGGAGGGGAGTATCCCCGTCAGAATCGCTCCGCCGAAGAGCAAAAGTGCTCCTGCCAAGGTTTTGTCTCGAGACAGCAGTGCTTCGTCCCGAGAATCTTCCTTTTAATTTTTTTAGGGCAAATGCTTCATATAGCAGAAGGAGGGAGGCAGAGGCAAGTTTTGGGCCCCACAAGGCATCATGGCGTGCCCTGTGAGGGTGGGCATGCCCTTTTGCATTGTGGACAGTAGGTGCCCCCCTTCGGTAGATCTCCGTTCCAGTATTTTTCATATATTGAATAAAAAAATCTCCGTAAATTTTTAGGTCATTTGGAGCTCCATAGAATTGTTGGAAATATGCCTTAGAGGCAATAATATTGTATTAGTATATTTCCGTTATTCATAATTAAGATTTTATATTTCAAGCTATAACTGCTATGATCCTGGAATATGTGATTCAGTGGAAAACTCGTATGCACGTGTGAAGTAATAAACGGTAACAATAGGTTCCCGGTCTCGCCTCTAAGACTGGCTCAAGTGTTGTTGGTGATCATGTTTTCCCGATCTTAAGATATTGTTAAATGTAACGATAGTCATAAAACAACATTGAGGGTATGACGTTAGAAGAACGATCATATTGAATTGAGCCAATACTTGTTTGTTATACTTTGTGATTATGTCGTCTGAAATCATCTGTTATAACACAAAGTGTTAACATGTGTTTTAGTTCCTCAGACTGGCTCGGTCACTTCCTACTGACGGTGGTCTTTGGGGTTGCTCAAATGTCATCTGTATCAAGGTGATCATAACGACAACTTTCAGGTTCATCGGAAAGTTTGACAAGTGACCGGATAGCTCGGGAGTGGGATTTGCTCCTTCGACGATGGAGAGATATTCTTAGGGCTCTCTCCGTGTGACGGCATCCATCATCATCTGGCTAGTCACAAGTGACTACATCAAAGGGATGTCGGAACACGTCAACAAGAAAGAAGAACAAAACCGGTAACGGGAGCAACTGTATAGTGAGCATGGTGATGAGTCAGGAGAATACCGATGCACATCGGGTTTTGTAAAGTATCGTGAAGCAAATGGAACATCACATGATAACCAAAGGTTCAGGCGAATATCATTCATGTAATCATAGGGACCGATATGGATGTCCACGGTTCCGCTATCGGTCATTGAACGAAGGGGTTTCGCTCATGTCTATGATTTATCGAACCTAAGGGGTCACAAGCTTAAGGTAATCATGATCTATTGAGTGTTAGTGGTATAGAAGTAATGAGAATATATTTGTGAAATTGTTTCGTTAATATTCTGAATAGTTCCGAGAGGTTCTAGAAGGGTTTCAGTGAGTATCGGGTAATACCGGCTATTACCGATTAATATATATATATAGGTGGAAAATGTTTCCAGAGATGTTAAATTATACTCACTCTATTCCTTTATGTAAGGCGTACTATTTTCGGCACGGTGACCAAGGCACATAATTATGGAAAACTCAGGACGGAATTACCCTTGACAAATTTGTTAGTTAGCGGCAAGTAAATCGGTTAGTCCAGGAAATTAAGAGATACATGCAATCGATAAAGAGATACTTTCCTTCTTTTGCTACAAGAAGAGATACAGACAATCGGGATAGAGATACTTTCCCTTTTTCTGAAGGGCTAATAAAGGAATTATGTGGAATTAGAAGAAATGCACCTTACATTCTGGGATTTTATCAAAAAATAAATACACCTTATATAAAGGAATGGAGGGAGTATATATGACCTATATATATATATATATATTGGTCTGAAAATATTTAGAACATTTTATATTTAATTTAAATACCAATCAGCATAAAAAAGCCAAGAGGTGGAAGACAACTTGGACCACAAGAGCCCAAGTAGGGAAGGCGCCCCTCCCCTTTCCTCGTGGAGGGGCCGAATTGGACTACGAGAGGGAGTGGGACTCCTCCCCTAGGCCGGCGCACCAAGGGGGACTTTTGAAGGAAATATGCCCTAGAGGCAATAATAAAGTTGTTATTTATATTTCCTTATATCATGATAAATGTTTATTATTCATGCTAGAATTGTGTTAACCGGAAACTTAGTACATGTGTGAATACATAGACAAACAGAGTGTCACTAGTATGCCTCTACTTGACTAGCTCGTCAATCAAAGATGGTTAAGTTTTCTAACCATAGACATGAGTTGTCATTTGATGAATGGGACCACATCATTAGAGAATGATGTGATTGACTTGACCCATCCATTAGCTTAGCACTATGATCGTTTAGTTTATTGCTATTGCTTTCTTCATGACTTATACATGTTCCTATGACTATGAGATTATGCAACTCCCAAGTACCGGAGGAACACTTAGTGTGATATCAAACGTCACTACGTAACTGGGTGGCTATAAATATGCTCTACAGGTGTCTCCAATGTTGTTTGTTGAGTTGGCATAGATCGAAATTAGGATTTGTCACTCTGTGTATCCGCCCTCTCGGTAATGCACATCACTATAAGCCTTGCAAGCAATGTGACTAATGAGTTAGTTGCGGTATGTTGCATTACAACGAGTAAAGATACTTGCCGGTAACGAGATTGAACTAGGTATTGAGATACCGACGATCGAATCTCAGGAAAGTAACATACCGATGACAAAGGGAACAACGTATGTTGTTATGCGGTTTGACCGATAAAGATCTTCGTAGAATATGTAGGAACCCATATGAGCATCCAGGTTCCGCTATTGGTTATTGACCGGAGATGAGTCTCGGTCAGGTCTACATAGTTCTCGAACCCGTAGGGTCCGCACGCTTAACGTTCGATGACGATTGGTATTATGAGTTTATGTGTTTTGATGTACCGAAGGTAGTTCGAGTCTCGGATGTGATCACGGGCATGACGAGGAGTCTCGAAATGGTCGAGACATAAAGATTGATATATTGGACGATGTTATTTGGATACCGGATGAGTTCCAGGGTCACCGGATAAATATCAAAGTGTCGGGGGTTATCGGAAACCTCGGGGGAACTAATGGGCCAACATGGGCCTTGTGTGAGAGAGAGAGGAGAGGGCCCTAGGGCTGGCCACCCCTCCCCCCTTGAGGAGACCTAATTGGACTAGGAGGGGGCGGCGCCCCCTCCCTTTCCTTCTCCCTCTCTCCCTCTCCTTCCTTCCCCCTCTCTTCCCTTGTTGGAAACCTACTATGAATAGGATTCCTATTCCTAGTAGGAATCCTACTTGGGGGCGCGCCCCATGAGGACCGGTGATGACCCACAAGTATAGGGGATCTATCTAGTCCTTTCGATAAGGAAGAGTGTCGAACCCAACGAAGAGCAGAAGGAAATGATAAGTGGTTTCCAGCAAGGTATTCTCCGCAAGTACTGAAATAAGTGGTAACAGATAGTTTTGTGACAGGATAATTTGTAACGAGCAACAAGTAACAAAAGTAAATAAAGTGCAGAAAGGTGGCCCAATCCTTTTTGTAGCAAAGGACAAGCCTGGACAAACTCTTATATAGAGAAAAGCACTCCCGAGGACACATGGGAATATCGTCAAGCTAGTTTTCATCACGTTCATATGATTCACGTTCGGTACTTTGATAATTTTGTATGTGGGTGGACCGGTGCTTGGGTGCTGCCCTTACTTGGACAAGCATCCCACTTATGATTAACCTCTATTGCAAGCATCCGCAACTACAACAAAAGTATTAAGGTAAACCTAACCATAGCATGAAACATATGGATCCAAATCAGCCCCTTACGAAGCAACGCATAAACTAGGGTTTAAGCTTCTGTCACTCTAGCAACCCATCATCTACTTATTACTTCCCAATGCCTTCCTCTAGGCCCAAACAATGGTGAAGTGTTATGTAGTCGACGTTCACATAACACCACTAGAGGAGAGACAACATACATCTCATCAAAATATCAAACGAATACCAAATTCACATGACTACTGATAGCAAGACTTCTCCCATGTCCTCAGGAACAAACGTAACTACTATTCATAATCAGAGGGGTATTAATATGCATATAGGATCTGAACATATATCTTCCACCAAATAAACCAACTAGCATAAACTACAAGGAGTAATTAACACTACTAGCAACCTACTAACACCAATCCCGGACTTGAAGACAAGAATTGGATACAAGAGATGAACTAGGGTTTTGAGAGGAGATGGTGCTGATGAAGATGTTGATGGAGATTCCCCTCTCCCGATGAGAGGAGCATTGGTGATGATGATGGCGATGATTTCCCCCTCCCGGAGGGAAGTTTCCCCGGTAGAACAGCTTCGCCGGAGCCCTAGATTGGTTCTGCCAAGGTTCCACCTCGTGGTGGCGGAGTTTCGTCCGAGAAGATGGCTTCTGGTTTTTTTTCCCATCGAAAGACTTCATATAGCAGAAGATGGCCACCGGAGGGCCACCAGGGGGCCCACGAGGTAGGGGGGCACGCCCAGGGGGGTAGGGCGTGCCCCCACCCTCGTGGGCAGGGTGTGGCCCCCTGGTGAACTTCTTCCGCTGAGTATTTTTTATATATTCTGAAAACGTCTTCCGTGAAGTTTCAGGACTTTTGGAGCTGTGCATAATAGGTCTCTAATATTTGCTCCTTTTCCAGCCTAGAATCCCAGTTGCCGGCATTCTCCCTCTTTATGTAAACCTTGTAAAATAAGAGAGAATAGGCATAAGTATTGTGACATAATGTGTAATAACAGCCCATAATGCAATAAATATCGATATAAAAGCATGATGCAAAATGGATGTATCAACTCCCCCAAGCTTAGACCTCGCTTGTCCTCAAGCGAAAGCCAAAATCGAAAAATATGTCCACATGTTTAGAGGTAGAGGTGTCGATAAAAATAAAATACGGACATGAGGGCATCATGATCATTCTTAGAACAACAACATATATAATTCTTGTCATATAATCTCTTATACTAGAGTAATAATTCAATCACAATTTCAAGTATGAATTGTAAACTTCATTGAAAACTAACAAACTATAATCTTAGTCATTGGAGCAATTGCAATTTATCATAATATAAGTAAGAGTCAATGTATAAGAGCTTTTCAGCAAGTCCACATACTCAACTATCATATAGTCTTTCACAATTGCTGACAATCACGCAATACTTAATCGGACACAGAGAAAGATAGGGGCTTATAGTTTTGCCTCCCAACGTTTTACCTCAAGGGTAATGTCAACAATAATAGTTCATGAAAACTCACATCCAATTAGCCATATATACCAGGATCTTTCCAACATACTGTGCTTGCCAAAGGATAAAATGTAAAAAGGATGGGTGAAGATCACCATGATTCTTATGCAATGTAGGACATAAAAGTAAAAGATAGGCCCTTCGTAGAGGGTAGCAGAGGTTGTCTTGCGCTTTTATAGTTGGATGCACAATATCTTAATGCGAAAGAACGTCACTTTATATTGCCACTTGTGATATGGACCTTTATTATGCAGTCTGTCGCTTTTATTTCTTCCATATCACACGATCGTATAAAGCTTATTTTCTCCCACACTAATTGAAGGAAATATGCCCTAGAGGCAATAATAAAGTTATTATTTATTTCCTTATATCATGATAAATGTTTATTATTCATGCTAGAATTGTATTAACCGGAAACATAATACATGTGTGAATACATAGACAAACAATATGTCACTAGTATGCCTCTACTTGACTAGCTCGTTGATTAGAGATGGTTAAGTTTCCTAACCATAGACAAAGAGTTGTCATTTGATTAATGAGATCACATCATTAGGAGAATGATGTGATTGACCTGACCCATTCCGTTAGCTTAGCACACGATCGTTTAGTATGTTGCTATTGCTTTCTTCATGACTTATACATGTTCCTATGACTATGAGATTATGCAACTCCCGTTTACCAGAGGAACACTTTGTGTGCAACCAAACGTCACAACGTACCTGGGTGATTATAAAGGTGCTCTGCAGGTGTCTCCGAAGGTACTTGTTGGGTTGGCGTATTTCGAGATTAGGATTTGTCACTCTGATTGTTGGATAGGTATCTCTCGGCCCTCTCGGTAATGCACATCACTTAAGCCTTGCAAGCATTGAAACTAATGAGTTAGTTGCGGGATGATGTATTATGGAATGAGTAAATAGACTTGCCGGTAACGAGATTGAAACTAGGTATTGAGATACCGATGATCGAATCTCGGGCAAGTAACATACCGATGACAAAGGGAACAACGTATGTTGTTATGCGGTCTGACCGATAAAGATCTTCGTAGAATATGTTGGAACCAATATGAGCATCCAGGTTCCGCTATTGGTTATTGACCGGAGATGTGTCTCGGTCATGTCTACATAGTTCTCGAACCCGTAGGGTCCGCACGCTTAACGTTTCGATGACAGTTATATTATGAGTTTATATGTTTTGATGTACCTAAGGTTGTTCGGAGTCCCGGATGTGATCACGGAAATGATGAGGAGTCTCGATATGGTCGAGACATGAAGATTGATATATTGGAAGCCTATGTTTGGATATCGGAAGTGTTCCGGGTGAAATCAGGATTTTACCGGAGTACCGGGAGGTTATCGGAACCCCCCGGGAGGTTACTGGAACCCCCCGGGAGGTTAATGGGCCTTAGTGGGCCTTTACGGAGAAGAGGAGAGGCGGCCAGGGCTGGGTCGCGCGCCCCTCGCCCCAGTCCGAATAGGACAAGGAGAGGGGGGCGGCGCCCCCCCCCCCTTCCTTCCTCTCTCCCTCCTCTTTCCCCCTCCCAAGTCCTAATCCAACTAGGAAAGGGGGGAGTCCTACTCCCGGTGGGAGTAGGACTACTCCTGGTGCG
>NC_041382.1:577655287-577725167 GCF_002162155.2 Triticum dicoccoides
TGGTGCGCCCTCTCTCCTGGACGGCCGCACCCCCCCCCCTTGCTCCTTTATATACAGGGGCAGGGGGCACCCTAGAGACACAACAATTGATCAGTTTGATCTTTTAGCCGTGTGCGGTGCCCCCTCCACCATAGTCCACCTCGATAATACTGTAGCGGTGCTTAGGCGAAGCCCTGCGTTGGTAGAACATCATCATCGTCACCACGCCGTCGTGTTGACGAAACTCTCCCTCAAAACTCGGCTGGATCGGAGTTCGAGGGACGTCATCGGGCTGAACGTGTGCTGAACTCGAAGGTGCCGTACGTTCGGTACTTGATCGATCGGATCGTGAAGACGTATGACTACATCAACCGCGTTGTGCTAACGCTTCCGCTTTCAGTCTACAAGGGTACGTGGGCAACACTCTCCCCTCTCGTTGCTATGCATCACCATGATCTTGTGTGTGTGTAGGGATTTTTTGAAATTACTACGTTCCCCAACAGTGGCATCCGAGCCAGGTTTTATGCGTAGATGTCATATGCACGAGTAGAACACAAGTGAGTTGTGGGCGATATAAGTCATACTGCTTACCAGCATGTCATACTTTGGTTCGGCGGTATTGTTGGATGAAGCAGCCCGGACCGACATTACGTGTACGCTTACGCGAGACTGGTTCTATCGACGTGCTTTGCACACAGGTGGCTGGCGGGTGTCAGTTTCTCCAACTTCAGTTGAATCGAGTGTGGCTACGCCCGGTCCTTGCGAAGGTTAAAACATCACCAACTTGACAAACTATCGTTGTGGTTTTGATGCGTAGGTAAGAATGGTTCTTGCTAAGCCCATAGCAGCCACGTAAAATTTGCAACAACAAAGTAGAGGACGTCTAACTTGTTTTTGCAGGGCATGTTGTGATGTGATATGGTCAAGATATGATGCTAAATTTTATTGTATGAGATGATCATGTTTTGTAACCGAGTTATCGGCAACTGGCAGGAGCCATATGGTTGTCGCTTTATTGTATGCAATGCAATCGCCCTGTAATGCTTTACTTTATCACTAAGCGGTAGCGATAGTCATAGAAGCATAAGATTGGTGAGACGACAACGATGCTACGATGGAGATCAAGGTGTCGCGCCGGTGACGATGGTGATCATGACGGTGCTTTGGAGATGGAGATCACAAGCACAAGATGATGATGGCCATATCATATCACTTATATTGATTGCATGTGATGTTTATCTTTTATGCTCTTATCTTGCTTTGATTGACGATAGCATTATAAGATGATCCCTCACTAAATTATCAAAGTATAAAGTGTTCTCCCTGGGTATGCACCGTTGCGAAAGTTCTTCGTGCTGAGACACCATGTGATGATCGGGTGTGATAGGCTCTATGTTCAAATACAACGGGTGCAAAACAGTTGCACACGCGGAATACTCAGGTTAAACTTGACGAGCCTAGCATATAACAGATATGGCCTCGGAACACGGAGACCGAAAGGTCGAGCGTGAATCATATAGTAGATATGATCAACATAGTGATGTTCACCGTTGAAACTACTCCATCTCACGTGGTGATCGGACATGGTTTAGTTGATATGGATCACGTGATCACATAGAGGATTAGAGGGATGTCTATCTAAGTGGGAGTTCTTAAGTAATATGATTAATTGAACTTAAATTTATCATGAACTTAGTACCTGATAGTATCTTGCTTGTCTATGTTGATTGTAGATAGATGGCCCGTGATGTTGTTCCGTTGAATTTTAATGCGTTCCTTGAGAAAGCAAAGTTGAAAGATGATGGTAGCAATTACACGGATCGGGTCCGTAACTTGAGGATTATCCTCATTGCTGCACAGAAAAGTTACGTCCTGGAAGCACCGCTAGGTGTACCACCTGCGCCAGCAACTGCAGACATTGTGAATGCCTGGCAGTCACGTGTTGATGACTACTCGATAGTTCAGTGTGCCATGCTTTACGGCTTAGAACCGGGACTTCAACGACGTTTTGAATGTCATGGAGCATATGAGATGTTCCAGGAGTTGAAGTTAATATTTCAAAAGAATGCCCGGATTGAGAGATATGAAGTCTCCAATAAGTTCTATAGCTGCAAGATGGAGGAGAATAGTTCTGTCAGTGAGCATATACTCAAGATGTCTGGGTACTGCAATCACTTGATTCAACTGGGAGTTAATCTTCTGGATGATAGTGTCATTGACAGAATTCTCCAATCACTGCCACCAAGCTACAAGAGCTTCGTGATGAACTATAATATGCAAGGGATGGATAAGACAATTCCCGAGCTCTTTGCCATGCTAAAGGCAGCAGAGGTAGAAATCAAGAAGGAGCATCAAGTGTTGATGGTCAATAAGACCACCAGTTTCAAGAAAAAGGGCAAAGGGAAGAAGAAGGGGAACTTCAAGAAGAACAACAAGCAAGTTGCTGCTCAAGAGAAGAAACCCAACTCTGGACCTAAGCCTGAGACTGAGTGCTTCTACTGCAAGCAGACTGGTCACTGGAAGCGGAACTACCCAAAGTATTTGGCGGATAAGAAGGATGGCAAGGTGAACAAAGGTATATGTGATATACATGTTATTGATGTGTACCTTACTAATGCTCGCAGTAGCACCTGGGTATTTGATACTGGTTCTGTTGCTAATATTTGCAACTCGAAGAAGGGGATATGGATTAAGCGAAGATTGGCTAAGGACAAGGTGACGATGCGCATGGGAAATGGTTCCAAAGTCGATGTGATCGCAGTCGGCATGCTACCTCTACATCTACCTTTGGGATTAGTATTAGACCTAAATAATTGTTATTTGGTGCCAGCGTTGACCATGAACATTATATCTGGATCTTGTTTGATGCGAGACGGTTATTCATTTAAATCAGAGAATAATGGTTGTTCTATTTATATGAGTAATATCTTTTATGGTCATGCACCCTTGAAGAGTGGTCTATTTTTGTTGAATCTCGATAGTGGTGATACACATATTCATAATATTGAAGCCAAAAGATGCAGAGTTGATAATGATAGTGCAACTTATTTGTGGCACTGCCGTTTAGGTCATATCAGTGTAAAGCGCATGAAGAAACTCCATACTGATGGACTTTTGGAACCACTTGACTATGAATCACTTGGTACTTGCGAACCATGCCTCATGGGCAAGATGACTAAAACGCCGTTCTCCGGTACTATGGAGAGAGCAACAGATTTGTTGGAAATCATACATACAGATGTATGTGGTCCGATGAATGTTGAGGCTCGTGGCAGATATCGTTATTTTCTCACCTTCACAAATGATTTAAGCAGATATGGGTATATCTACTTAATGAAACATAAGTCTAAAATGTTTGAAAAGTTCAAAGAATTTCAGAGTGAAGTTGAAAATCATCGTAACAAGAAAATAAAGTTTCTACGATCTGATCGTGGAGGAGAATATTTGAGTTATGAGTTTGGTCTTCATTTGAAACAATGCGGAATAGTTTCGCAACTCACGCCACCCGGAACACCACAGCGTAATGGTGTGTCCGAACATCGTAATCGTACTTTACTAGATATGGTGCGATCTATGATGTCTCTTACTGATTTACCGCTATTGTTTTGGGGTTATGCTTTAGAGACGGCCGCATTCACGTTAAATAGGGCACCATCGAAATCCGTTGAGACAACGCCTTATGAACTGTGGTTTGGTAAGAAACCAAAGTTGTCATTTCTGAAAGTTTGGGGCTGCGATGCTTATGTGAAAAAACTTCAACCTGATAAGCTCAAACCCAAATCAGAGAAATGTGTCTTCATAGGATACCCAAAGGAGACTGTTGGGTACACCTTCTATCACAGATCCGAAGGCAAGCTTTTGTTGCTAAATTCGGAGTTTTTCTAGAGAAGGAGTTTCTCTCGAAAGAAGTGAGTGGGAGGAAAGTAGAACTTGATGAGGTAACTGTACCTGCTCCCTTATTGGAAAGTAGTTCATCACGGAAACTGGTTTCTGTGACACCCACACCAATTAGTGAGGAAGTTAATGATGATGATCATGAAACTTCAGATCAAGTTGTTGCTGAACCTCGTAGGTCAACCAGAGTAAGATCTGCACCAGAGTGGTACAGTAATCCTGTTCTGGAAGTTATGTTACTAGACCATGACGAACCTATGAACTATGAAGAAGCGATGGTGAGCCCAGATTCCGCGAAATGGCTTGAGGCCATGAAATCTGAGATGGGATCCATGTATGAGAACAAAGTGTGGACTTTGGTTGACTTGCCCGGTGATCGGCAAGCAATTGAGAATAAATGGATCTTCAAGAAGAAGACCGACGCTGACGGTAATGTTACTGTCTATAAAGCTTGACTTGTTGCAACGTTTTCAACAAGTTCAAGGGATTGAATACGATGAGACCTTCTCACCCGTAGCGATGCTTAACTCTGTCCGAATCATGTTAGCAATTGCCGCATTTTATGATTATGAAATTTGGCAAATGGATGTCAAAAGTGCATTCCTGAATGGATTTCTGGAAGAAGAGTTGTATATGATGCAACCGGAAGGTTTTGTCGATCCAAAGGGAGCTAACAAAGTGTGCAAGCTCCAGCGATCCATTTATGGACTAGTGCAAGCCTCTCGGAGTTGGAATAAACGCTTTGATAGTGTGATCAAAGCATTTGGTTTTGTACAGACTTTTGTAGAAGCCTGTATTTACAAGAAAGTGAGTGGGAGCTCTGTAGTATTTCTAATATTATATGTGGATAACATATTGTTGATTGGAAATGATACAGAATTTCTGGATAGCATAAAGGGATACTTGAATAAGAGTTTTTCAATGAAAGACCTCGGTGAAGCTGCTTATATATTGGGCATCAAGATCTATAGAGATAGATCGAGACACTTAATTGGACTTTCACAAAGCACATACCTTGACAAAGTTTTGAAGAAGTTCAAAATGGATCAAGCAAAGAAAGGGTTTTCTTGCCTGTATTACAAGGTTGAAGTTGAGTAAGACTCAATGCCCGACCACTGCAGAAGATAGAGAGAAAATGAAAGATGTTCCCTATGCTTCAGCCATAGGCTCTATCATGTATGCAATGTTGTGTACCAAACATGATGTGTGCCTTGCTATAAGTCTAGCAGGGAGGTACCAAAGTAATCCAGGAGTGGATCGCTGGACAGCGGTCAAGAACATCCTGAAATACCTAAAAAGGACTAAGGATATGTTTCTCGTTTATGGAGGTGACAAAGAGCTCATCATAAATGGTTACGTTGATGCAAGCTTTGACACTGATCCGGACGATTCTAAATCGCAAACCGGATACATGTTTACATTGAATGGTGGAGCTGTCAGTTGGTGCAGTTCTAAAGAAAGCGTTGTGGTGGGATCTACGTGTGAAGCGGAGTACATAGCTTCTTTGGAAGCAGCAAATGAAGGAGTCTGGATGAATGAGTTCATATCCGATCTAGGTGTCATACCTAGTGCATCAGGTCCAATGGAAATCTTTTGTGACAATACTGGTGCAATTACCTTGGCGAAGGAATCCAGATTTCACAAGAAAACCAAGCACATCAAGAGACGCTTCAATTCCATCCGGGATTTAGTCCAGGTGGGAGACATAGAAATTTGCAAGATACATACGGATCTGAATGTTGCAGACCCATTGACTAAGCCTCTTCCACGAGCAAAACATGATCAGCACCAAGGCTCCATGGGTGTTAGAATCATTACTATGTAATCTAGATTATTGACTCTAGTGCAAGTGGGAGACTGAAGGAAATATGCCCTAGAGGCAATAATAAAGTTATTATTATTTCCTTATATCATGATAAATGTTTATTATTCATGCTAGAATTGTATTAACCGGAAACGTAATACATGTGTGAATACATAGACAAACAGTATGTCACTAGTATGCCTCTACTTGACTAGCTTGTTGATCAGAGATGGTTAAGTTTCCTAACCATAGACAAAGAGTTGTCATTTGATTAATGAGATCACATCATTTGGAGAATGATGTGATTGACTTGACCCATTCCGTTAGCTTAGCACATGATCATTTAGTATGTTGCTATTGCTTTCTTCATGACTTATACATGTTCCTATGACTATGAGATTATGCAACTCCCATTTATCGGAGGAACACTTTGTGTGCTACCAAACGTCACAACGTAACTAGGTGATTATAAAGGTGCTCTGCAAGTGTCTCCGAAGGTACTTGTTGGGTTGGCGTATTTCGAGATTAGGATTTGTCACTCCGATTGTCGGAGAGGTATCTCTGGGCCCTCTTGGAAATGCACATCACTTAAGCCTTGCAAGAATTGCAACTAATGAGTTAATTGCGGGATGATGTATTATGGAACGAGTAAAGAGACTTGCTGGTAACGAGATTGAAACTAGGTATTGAGATACCGACGATCGAATCTCGGGCAAGTAACATACCGATGACAAAGGGAACAACGTATGTTGTTATGCGGTCTGACCGATAAAGATCTTCGTAGAATATGTGGGAACCAATATGAGCATCCAGGTTCCGCTATTGGTTATTGACCGGAGATGTGTCTCGGGCATGTCTACATAGTTCTCGAACCCGTAGGGTCGGCACGCTTAACGTTTTGATGAGAGTTATATTATGAGTTTATATGTTTTGATGTACCGAAGGTTGTTCGGAGTCCCGTTTGTGATCACGGACATGACGAGGAGTCTCGAGATGGTCGAGACATGAAGATTGATATATTGGAAGCCTATGTTTGGATATCGGAAGTGTTCCAGGTGAAATCGGGATTTTACCGGAGTACCGGGAGGTTACCGGAACCCCCCGGGAGGTTAATGGGCCTTAGTGGGCCTTTACGAAGAAGAGGAGAGGCGGCCAGGGCTGGGCCACGCGCCCCTCCCCCCTAGTCCGAATAGGACAAGGAGAGGGGGGCGACGCCCCCCTTCCTTCCTTTCTCCCTCATCTTTCCCCCTCCCAAGTCCTATTCCAACTAGGAAAAGGGGAGAGTCCTACTCCCGGTGGGAGTAGGACTCCTCCTGGCACGCCCTCTCTCCTGGCCGGCCGCACCCCCTGAGGGAGTCCTGGATTAGGGGGTCTCCAGACAGCCGGACCATATCCTTTGGTCGGACTGTTGGTCTATGAAGATACAAGATTTAAGACTTCGTCTCGTGTCCGGATGGGACTCTACTTGGCATGGAAGGCAAGCTAGACAATACGGATATGTATATCTCCTCCTTTGTAACCGACCTTGTGTAACCCTAACTTCTCCGGTGTCTATATAAACCGGAGGGTTTTAGTCCGTAGGACAACATACAATCATACCATAGGCTAGCTTCTAGGGTTTAGCCTCTCTGATCTCGTGGTAGATCTACTCTTGTACTACCCATATCATCAATATTAATCAAGCAGGACGTAGGGTTTTACCTCCATCAAGAGGGCCCGAACCTGGGTAAAACATTGTGTCCCCTGCCTCCTGTTACCATCTGCCTTAGACGCACAGTTCGGGACCCCCTACCCGAGATCCGCCGGTTTTGACACCGACATTGGTGCTTTCATTGAGAGTTCCTCTGTGCCGTCGCCAGAAGGAAGGATGTCTCGTCTCGTCTTTAAAGACGCTACTACCGCGGGGGGAGCTTTGGCTGTCGGCCAGACTCTCCGGCTAGGCGGGTTCATCATGACCGCCTTTTCGGCCGCCGCACCGACGATAACTTCTTGGGTCATCGAAAATAGCCTCCACGTCAAATCGGCACTTGCCGAACAGATGGATCCAATGGAGCTCGCCTCCTTAAACGAGCTCTTGGATGGCATCGCCACCCTGGGAGTCGCTACGGACTATGATCGGATTGGGCTTAAACCCGACCGAAGGGAGATTAACTCTCCACCAATCGCCCATCATATTGCAGTGGTGGAGGAACAACGCGACGACCTTTCCTCTATCTTGAGGACCAATTATGTCCGGATTCCCGAGCTCTCCGAGCCGGACACCCGTTCGCAGGAGGACAACATCCAATCCCTGAACCTTGAGTCAGGTAGCGGACCAGGATTATCGGGTAACACCCCGGAACCGGAACTTCCAAAATTGGAAACTCCTCGGCCCCTGGATCCCAGATCGGGAGTGGGTTCGAATTCAATTCCACCCACCCACCCAAACATAAGCGATCTTTCCCACATCAGACAAGAGCCCCAGGAAACAGTACATCACTATTGGGCCAGATTCCTCCTTGCAATGAACAAGGTTAAGGACTGTTGCGAGGAAGACGCAATCTCATTTTTCTGCAGTAATTGCATGGACAAGGGAATCCTTAATGCCATAAATCGCCGTGAGATAACACGCTTCACTAATTTGGCGTCCATAGTACGAAAGTACTGCGCAATGGAAAGTGCCTGGAAAACCGAAACAAACTTTTGGGATAATCCGGCCCTGAATACAAACCCAGTCCGAAATAAAAGGGTGCATTATCACAATACACCCGGGTCAACTACCAAAAAGCAAAAACCCTCTACAGGGCATGGAACCATACTGGAGGGATGGCTCAATGGACCCTGCAAAATTCATAGCATAGCGGATACAATACCAACGCACAGCCTTAGAGCATGTTAGATACTCCGGCAGGTGGCCAAAAGTGGTGAGGATCTCCTTATCCCAAATACCACAGAGCACCATCCCTTGGATAGCAATACGGTGTTAACAGTGTTCGACACCTTCGCGTCAAATAATAGGCGCAAGCGAACACTCCGTAGCATGGCCAAAATCTACCACGTAGCAGCAATAAATCCATGGAGTGACACGACTATTACCTTTAATGCCAGCGATGAACCTAAATTCCGAACAGCCCGAGCACCAGCCGCACTGGTCCTCAATCCAATTGTGGATGGCTTTCGACTCACTAAAGTACTCGTGGACGGTGGCTACGGACTAAACCTCATCTATGAGGAAACTCTTCAAAAGATGGAAATAGACTGGAACCGCATCGAGCAAAGTAGTACAACCTTTCGAGGAATTATCCCCAGCCGGGAAGCACGCTGTGCTGGGAAAATCACACTAGGTGTGGTATTCGGTACATCGGACAATTACAGGTCCAAAGAAATTACATTCCAAGTGGCCCCATTCAGCAGTGGCTATCATGCTCTTTTAGGATGGGAGGCATTTACGATCTTCCAAGCCGTACCCCATTACGGGTACATGAAGCTTAAAATGCCCGGGCCCAACGGAATCATGACTCTCTCTAGTGACCCGGATACAGCACTCCGCGCCGAAAACAAAACAGTCGCTTTGGCCCTCGAGGCATTATCCGAAGCCCTCTCGGCCGAGGAATTAACCACGCTACACTCCACAGTGGACAGGGACGATGTGATGCTCGACAAGAGATCCAAGTCCACCTCTTTTAAACCAGCGGATGAAATAGTCATATTCCAAGTCCACCCAATGGACCCTACAAAAACAGCCTCCATCGAGGCACAGTTAAACCCCGTTGTGGACGCCGCACTACGAGAGTTCCTGCGCGAGAACTGGGACATATTCGCCTGGCATCCCTCAGACATGCCAGGAATCCCACGCAGGCTGGCTGAGCATAGCCTCAATATCCTAAAGGGATTCAAGCCGGTCAAGCAAGCTCTTAGGCGTTTCTCCGAACCTAAGAGACAGGCCATGGGAGAAGAACTAGCCAAGTTATTGGAGGCCGGATTCATCAGAGAAATAAAACATCCGGACTGGCTAGCAAACCTGGTGATGGTACCAAAGAAGGACAAATTCTGGCGCCTTTGTGTCGATTTCAAAGACCTCAATAAAGCTTGCCCAAAGGATCCCTTCCCCCTCCCATGCATCGATCAAATTATTGATGCTACCGCAGGACATGAGTCATTGTGTTTCCTCGACGCATACTCCGGTTACCACCAAATCGAGATGGCGGAGTCCGACCAAGCCGCAACAGCATTCATCACACCATACGGTCCCTTCTGTTTCAACACAATGCCTTTTGAGCTCAAAAACGCCGGCGCAACATATCAGAGCATGATTCAGACATGCCTGGAGAAGCAAATTGGCAAAACAGTAGAGGCATACGTAGACGACGTGGTCGTCAAAACCAAACACGTCGACTCTTTGATAGACGACTTGAGGCTCACATTCAACAACCTCCGAACATATGACATCAAGCTCAATCCGGAAAAATGCGTCTTTGGCGTACCAGCCGGAAAGCTCCTGGGATTCATTGTCTCCAGTAGAGGTATTGAAGCTAATCCGGCCAAAATCTGAGCGTTGTCACAGTTGGTTACCCCAACAGACCTCAAACAAATCCAAAAGTTATCTGGATGTGTGGCAGCTCTAAGCCGCTTCATCTCCCGCTTAGGAGAAAAGGCTTTACCCCTCTATCGCCTCCTTCGGCGCACCGAACACTTCAAGTGGATGGACGCGGACACAGCCGGATTGGAAGAAATAAAGGCCATTTTGGCAACCAACCCAATCCTAGCCGCACCAAACATCAGCGAACCAATGCTGTTATACATTGCGGCAACTCATCAAGTTGTAAGCGCGGTGCTCGTTATCGAAAGGGAAGAGGACGGACACAAATTCCCTCTTCAAAAACTGGTATATTATGTATCCACTGTCCTCACTCCATGCAAATCATGGTACCCGCATTACCAAAAGATAGCATACGCGGTATTCATGGCATCGCGGAAACTGCGACACTACTTTCAAGAGTGTTCGATTACAGTAGCCTCGGAAGTGCCACTTAATGATATTATAAACAACCACGACGCTACGGGCCGGATTGCCAAATGGGCCATTGAGCTCCTCCCATTCGACATAACATACAAACCTCGACGAGCCATCAAATCACAAGTATTGGCCGACTTCGTCGCCGAATGGGCGGAGGCCGAACTCCCTAAAGAGTACGACGCATACGCCAATTGGATCATGCACTTCGATGGTTCTAAAATGTTGGCTGGTCTAGGGGCCGGCGTCGTCCTGACGTCCCCAACCGGAGATACCGTTCGGTACATACTGAAAATATTGTATACAGACTCCAACAATGCAGCCGAATACGAAGCTCTATTGCATGGTCTTCGGATGGCAGTCTCCATGGGCATTCAACGAATGGAGGTGTGTGGGGATTCAAACCTCGCAATATCCCAAATAAACGGAGATTTTGACGCCAAGGATCCGAAAATGGCGGCCTATCGAAACGCCGTCCTAAAAATGTCAGCTCGGTTCGAGGGACTCGAATTTCACCATGTGGCTCGGGAAAACAATCAGGCGGCGGATATCCTCGCCCGCATCGGCACAAAATGCAATGCGGTCCCTCCCAACATATTTTTGGAAAGGCTTTTCAAGCCATCCGTAGTATGGGAAGGGGACACCGGTAACAACAGTCCGGACCCGGCCAAACTACCCAATACCGAACTCTCTGACACAATCGGAGGCTCCGCCACCGAAATAACACCTTCAACCCACGAAATAATGGCCATTATTGCCCCGTGGAAAGAACCATTCCTGGCCTACCTAACTAGACAGGAACTTCCGGAGGACCAAAATGAGGCACGCTGCATAGTGCGGCGATCCAAGGCCTACAGGGTCCATGAGGGAGAATTGTACAAGAAAAGCACTACCGGAGTCCTTCAAAGGTGCATCTCCGAAGAGGAGGGGCGGAATCTTTTGGCAGAAATTCACGCCAGACTCAGCGGTCACCACACCGCAGCCCGGGCTCTTGTAAGCAAGGCCTTCCGTACAGGATTCTATTGGCCAACGGCCCGGGCAGATGCACAGGACTTGGTCCAACGTTGCGCCGGTTGCCAGCTCTTTGCAAATCAAAGCCACATGCCACCCACCGCCCTCCAAACAATCCCCATTACATGGCCCTTTGCGGTCTGGGGGCTCGACATGGTTGGACCCCTTAAAGGGGGGACCCACAAGAAAAAATACTTATTGGTCATGGTGGATAAATTCACCAAATGGATAGAGGCCAAACCAGTTAAAACAGCCGAATCCGGACCGGTGATAGAGTTCATATCCGGGGTTGTACACCGTTATGGCGTCCCCCACAGCATCATCACTGATAATGGCACGAACTTCATGGTCGACGAGGTAAAACTCTTGTGCAGCAAAATGGGCATCAAGCTCGATTATGCCTCAGTCTATCACCCACAAACCAACGGTCAAGTCGAGCGAGCAAACGGTCTTATAATGAGCGGCATTAAACCTAGATTAGTGTGTTCCTTAACGGAGTCTAACATGCACTGGGTAGAGGAGCTCGACTCCGTACTCTGGGGGCTGCGGACCACGCCGAATCGTAGTACCGGATATACACCTTTCTTTATGGTGTACGGCGCAGAGGCAGTCTTGCCCTGTGACATAATTCATGACTCACCTAGAGTGCGCATGTACGAAGATAGAGAAGCCGAGCTCGATCGGCAGGACAGTTTGGACACCTTGGAGGAGGAGCGCAACGTGGCCAAAGCCTGTTCTGCATTCTATCAGCAACAGGCTCGCACATACCAAAGCAGAGAAGTACGGGCCAAAACTTATAACGTTGGCGAACTAGTTCTACGCCTGCCGGATAAGAAAAAGAACAAGCTCGAGCCCAAATGGGAAGGTCCCTTCATCATTGACCAAGTTCTGACCGGTGGAGCATACCGACTGCGGGATGCATCGACTAGTCGACTCGAGCCGAACCCATGGAACACGGCCAGGCTCCTAAGATTCTACGCCTAACGCTGGACTCTATGTTAGTCCCCTCCCTTTGTCCATTTTTCACAAATGCATTATCTGTCTTGTTTTCCTTTCTTTCTTTTTTTCTTATTTCTCTAGGCATTCAGGGGTCACCCTGTGCCTTGTTTGCACATGACAGATGCGCTAGCCGCATTCTTCATACCTGGGGGCTTCTTTCATAGAAGCTTAAATTATTTATCCGGGCTTCAGGCTCAACACATGTGTTATACTTCCGCATGTACCTTTTTTCACCATTATATGCATCGATATGACTTAAATTTTGGCCAAGCTAGGTTGCCTGGCTCTTGTATTTATGCCCTACGTTCCCGTTAATTCGGCTAGGGCATAAGGGGAGCACCTCCGCGATTATTACCGCCGGGTCAGCCGGATGTGTACCTCAGACTGGGTGAAGCCGAAAGCTAGCGTTCTTAAGGGAATATTCAGTTGGTGAAGAAAAGATGATTTTTTTTATTTTTTCATATCTGCCCCCAGATGTTTCTCCTGCATTTCCTATCGCAGTCCAGACATGCACTTTAGGGCATGCTTGCCCAGGGAAAGGAACCCTTAACGGAACTATTCTCCCTGGAAGATGTTTCTTACTACCCATGTAATATAACATAACTAGTTGGGCACTTGTCTGATAAAGCACTAATGACCCCTATGCCTAGTCTCCATGCATACCCCTGTTCTTATATAACCGAGCGGGTATTCGGATACACTCCGGACTGTTGTGCCTGGAGGCTGAAGCAAAAAGGTCTGCAACGACAAATGATCTACAATCCGGCTAGAAGGCATTATACATGTCACTTCAATTACATAGTCATGCAGACTGACTAAATTCTTCTTCTATACCATCCAACAAGTGGTCTAGCTTACAATCCTGCTGGGAATACTTTGCGGCTAATTCTACTTGCCCATAAACTAAGCTAACGGGAATCTCTTTTCCGTCGGGCCCCACAGGTCCGACCTCGGCCATGTGATTTGGGTCTGCTTTGGTGTACCGCGTCTTCACCATGGCCCAGGCTTCTCTGGCACCCTATCGGCAGGCTGATATCTTCCATAATCGGAAGCGCCGCCACGCTCCTTTGAGCTTCTCCGCAAGCTCCGCAACACCCTCTGGCAAGGAGACGGACGGCCACAAGGCCTGGGCAACACCCTGCATCACCTGCCGAACTTGTTCATGCAGATGTGACAGCTTGAACAGAAGATCCCCCGCAAACCCGGGCATTTCCTCCGTGGGACGACCCGTCAGCATACCTACAGACATAATGCTGTTAGTCGGCTTCTCCGCCGAATACCTTTAAAGGATTCGTTCAAGCACTTACTAAAAATGCCGCGTCGAAGCCTCTTATTCTCCTTCTCCGAGTTTGCAAGCTGGCCCCGAATGTCTTTTAGTTCCACGTTCAGCCTTATATTGGCGTCCTGGAGATTGTTTTTCTCCCACCTAACCTCAGTCAGCACGCGTTTGCCAGCTTCTAGTTGCCGCATAACATGTTGGTCCCCCGGATTTTCTCCGGATTCATCTGCAAAATCTATTGTTAGATTTGCAGCCACGCCGCGCACTATATGGTAACCATCATTCTTTCAAATGTTACCAGCAGGAGGCTTTTTCTATTCCTGCAATGCGGCAATAGCGTCCCGCAGTTGGGTCTTGCATTCCTCCAGCTCCTGGGACAGCCTAGTATTCTTCTCTGTAAGAACCTGCACAATAAAGATGATCCTTAAATCAGTTCTGCTAACTGTTTCAAGTCTCAGGGGCTACTGATACATACGAACCGTCAGATTCACTCACTTGTACATCCTTTACATACTGATCTGTGGCTCTGGCTAGACCATCTTGAGAGGCACGGAGGTACGCCTCTCCAGTATTAAAGGCGTCAAACGCCTCTGGTGAGAAACAAGCGTCAAGGAGTACGGCCCGGCGGCGCCTATGATTCATGGCGCTCTCCACTTCTGAGTTGGTAGCAGACAACCTATCTGCATCCTCTATAGGGGGATTATTCGGCGCCTGCCCCATATCGGATTCTGCCTCCGTGTCCGGCCCTGGTGCCCGACTGGTGGAAGCGTGATCGGCGACATTGCCTTACATATTCCGGCGAGCATTTTTTCTGTTAAAGAACCACGGGCATCATTATATTTTGAAAAAGACGACAACCACGGAGCGGGGTTTGTTGTACCTTTGTGCCGGCGTCTCCGTCCTAACCGCCTTCCTTTTTGGCCTACCCTGCCTCGATGCCTCCTGTTGGCGCGTTGCTGCAGGGCATCCCGAATGCCTTCCCTGTAAAAAAGGCCATGTGAATATGGTGGGTGAAGTGTCCAAAAGGGGGATCCTACCTTTTTGAGTTGGGAATTTTCGGTTTCTCTTACATACGATGCAGGGAGCAATTCGGGGTAGTCGGCCGTAATGGCCACCATGGCATCATCGCAGCTCAACTGATAGAACTGCTGGTTTATCAGCTCCATGGAGATAACCGGATCTTCTTCGAGTCTGGAGTCGAGGGCCCGGTCAGGGTCCTCCGGTTGTGGAGAAGGGCTGCTGACCTCCTTTACGGCCTTTCGCAGTTCCTGCCGTAAATTGGCAAGGTGAATACCTACAATGAAAAACGCGGGAAGATGGAAATAAGGGAGTATCGCTTACCCAACTTGGAGGATTGTACATGGAGAATTCGTCCCGTGGCTTGATGCGGGTGAACTCCTCCTCCTCTCCCTTGAACAGTTCGGATAGAATTTTGGCTAATGCGGCAGCATCGCCCGGACCCTTACGCCCGTAGCGGGTGGCGTCATCCTCCCCGTTGAAACACCACAAGGGGTGCCCACTATATTGAAGTGGTTGCACTCCCCGCATTATGCAAATCGACATAACTTCGGTTATTGTCAATCCTGACTGAGCCAGTGCCTTAATCCGGTTCGTCAGATAAAGGACTTCTCTGTCGTCTTCCACCTGGGGGCTCCACGGGCGCCAACTTCGGCGCTTCTTCAGAGGAGCATTGCTGAACTCAGGAAGACCCTGCCGAACAGGGTCCGGAAGGGGAACATCCTCCATATAAAACCATTCTGAAGGCCAGTCTTCGGATGGCTTCTTCGGGGTACCGGACAAATATCCGGTATCGGCGATGCGCCATACTTTGGCTCCGCCCACTTGATAAAGTGATTCCCTCTGTGTGCGAGGAACGAGGCAAAATAGCCTTTTCCACAGCTCGAAGTGAGCCTCGTCGCCTAGGAACAACTCGCAGACGGCAACATAGCCAGTGATGTGTAGGATGAAGGCAGGGGTGAGATTGTGTAGTTGGAGGCCATAGAACTCCAGGAGCCCGCGGAGGAACGGATGAATTGGAAATCCGAGTCCCCTTAGTAAGTAAGGAACAGGGCAAACCCGTTCCCCCATGGAGGGACAGGGAAAGTTCTCCGCTTGCTCCCCGCCATTGTAGGTGGCGAGCCCGGCTTGAACGGGCACCATGTATGCCGGAGGAAGAAATCCTTTGGTCTGCAGTTCGACCAATTGACTATGTGGGACTGAACACCTCTCCCAATCACCAAGCTTAGGGCTGCGGGGGCGGGAGGATGAGCTGCGGAGGTCGGCCACGCTGGAATGGATCTTTCTGAAACGCGCTATGATGGATTCGCTAAGGGAAGGAAGGTGTAGATCAGATCTAAGAATCCATATCCCTTTAATAGACAATTGATTTATTTGGCAAGGGGGGATAGTGTAAAAAACACCCTTGGCGCCTTGTATTCATTCGACGCGTGGGAGATAGCCCTTACTGGGCACAGAAGCCAAGAGGTTCAACATTTATGGAGCCGGACACTACTTACGCACACTTGAAGATCGGAGAAGAACCCGCCTTGCAATGCCAAAGACAATATTGCGCGCCGGACTCATCGTCATTGAAGCCTGGTTCGGGGGCTACTGAGGGAGCCCTGGATTAGGGGGTCTCGGACAGCCGGACCATATCCTTTGGCCGGACTATTGGCCTATGAAGATACAAGATTGAAGACTTTGTCTCGTGTCCGGATGGGACTCTACTTGGCGTGGAAGGCAAGCTAGACAATGCGGATATGTATATCTCCTCCTTTGTAACCGACCTTGTGTAACCCTAACTTCTTCGGTGTCTATATAAACCAGAGGGTTTTAGTCCGTAGGACAACACACAATCATACCATAGGCTAGCTTCTAGGGTTTAGTCTCTCTGATCTCGTGGTAGATCTACTCTTGTACTACCCATATCATCAATATTAATCAAGCAGGACGTAGGGTTTTACCTCCATCAAGAGTGTCAGTGTTCTGGGAACAGGGGTCCCCAGACTTGCCTGCCCGCGGCCTGCGGCGTGGCTCAAAGGGGGGCCCAGCACAGCCCATCTTCATCAACACAGACCCAAGACCCTCGCGAGGGGCCAAGCCTCGCGGGGCGGACAACACGGAGCTTCCTCAGGCACGGCCTCACCAGGCTGGCTCGCGAGGAGGCGGAGAGATCAAGGCGGTGTACCTCATGAGGTGCCCGTGACGCAAGCCATGACGACCAAGGGCGCCAGGCGGGCGCCAGCCCGCGCAGTGTCCTCCTTTCCCCTTTGGTGCAAAGGGGGCAAGCGCAGCCGCGGAGTACCGAGGCATCAGGCAAAGGTTGCCGTTTCGGTGCAACAAGACCAAGACCAGGAGGACCGCAAGACGGAGGTCATCGTGGAGCCCAAGACGGTGTCACCACCAGAGCTTTGTGCAGGTGAGGACCAACTTTAGTCAGGATAAGTGTACTAGATGTTCCCCTTCAAAATGGCCAATTGTTGGCGCCCTTCCCGCTCAATATTTGGGAAGAGGCCCAGGGCCATTGCCTATAAATAGGACCAGCCACCCACAAGGATCGGGGTGGGGGGTTCAAGGTAAAAGGAGGGTTAGAGACAGAGATTGAGGATCAAAGATCGGATCGAAATCGGAGAGAGAGAAGGGTGACTGAACTCCTCCTAGCAGTTCGTCCCCCCCCCAGCAAAGAACAGACCCTCGCGAGGCTGTTCTTCCTTGTATTGTTCATCATCATCAGCCTAGGAGGCAATCCACCACACCACACACTGGAGTAGGGTATTACACCACAACGGTGGTCCGAACCAGTATAAACCCTGTGTCTCTTGTGTTGTTCTTTCCTTAGCTTAGATCTTAGCGAGGCGGAGGGGTGCAGGTAGGTAGGAGGCGAAATCTCCGTGCGCACCCTAGTGTTCGAACCTCAAGGGTCTGCCGGAACCCGAAATCCAACATTTGGCGCGCCAGGTAGGGGTGCACCGGAGTTTTCCCTTCCGCCACCGCCACGGCCTGCCTCGCGATGAGTAGCGCGTCGCCCGCTCCGGCCGCCGGCGCCAGCATGGGGGCCAGGGGGCTCCGAGCCCTGGCCACAGCCCTGTAACGGGTACGACGGCCGGACAAGTTCAAGCCAACGACGACGACGCGCTACGACGGCACGACTGTTCCGCTGGCCTTCTTGCTGGCGTACGAGGAGGCCAACCTCGAAGCTGGAGGTGACGATAGGGTCATGGCCAACTGGCTCCCCATGGCCCTCACCGGTGCTCCGCGCGCATGGCTGCTCCACCTGCCGGCGGCCTCCGTGGCCTCTTGGGAAGAGCCCCGCGGCCTCTTCCCCGCCCATCACGCTACACCAACACCCCCGGTCGTCGCAGCCCTCCTGGGCGGCTCGCAGGCGCCGCCTACAAGTCACCACGTCAAGCCATTCATCCGTCGGGTCAGCACCGCTTCCACGCGGCAGGGGGCTCTCCCGGACCGGGCGGCGCCCAAGGCCGGCCTGACCTTCAGCTCAGAGGACCACCCCTCCAACTCGGCCTGCTCGGGTGCGCTCCCCATGCTGTGCACCCCCACCATCTGCCAGGTGGCCGTCACCAGAACTCTCATTGATGGCGGTGCGGGCCTCAGCGTGCTCTCGGTCGAGGCCTTCAACCTCCTCTGCATACCCCTGGAACGGCTGCAACCCAGTCAGCCCTTCTCAGGCGTTGGGGGCGGATCATCCAGCTCCTTGGGACAGATCAGGCTCCCAGTAACCTTCGGCACCTACAGCAACTTCCGCACGGAGCTGGTCAACTTCGACATCGCCCCCATCGGCCTCCCCTACAACGCCATCCTCGGCTACCCAGCGCTGGCCCAGTTCATGGCCGCAACGCACCCGGCGTACAACCTCATGAAGATGCCCGGGAGCAGCAGTGTCCTCACCGTGCACGGGGACACCGGAGACGCGCTGCGGGTGCTCAAGCTCGCCTTCAAGACGGCGGCGTCGGCACAGCCTGCCAACTCGGAGACCCCCGAGCCCAAGGGGGCTGCACCCGCCAAGAAGAAACAGTTGTTCACCCAAGACAAGGCAGAAACCAAGCAGATACCCATCGATGAGGACGGGTCAACCAATGCCACTTTCACCATAGGCGCCAACCTCGAACCCGAGCAAGAGGAGGCCATGGTCGGGTTCCTGCGCGCGAACAAGAAGGTATTCGCTTGGGAGCCTGACCAGTTGGCAGGGATCCCTAGGAGTGTAATTGAGCATCACCTCAACATGTGCCCCAACATGCGCCCTGTGAAGCAGAAGGCAAGGCGGCAGTCCATAGAAAAGCAGGCCTTCATCGTCCAAGAAACCCGCAAATTAGAAGTCGTTGGGGTCATTCGCGAGGTCCGATACCCGGATTGTTTGGCCAATCCTGTCGTTGTGCCAAAGAAGGGAGGGAAGGAGCGCATGTGTGTCGACTTCACCAACCTCAACAAGGCATGCCCGCAAGATCCGCTCCCGCTCCCCTGCATCGACCAGATCATCGATTCCACCGCGGAATGCGACCTGCTATGCTTCTTGGATGCCTTCTCCGGGTATCACCAGATCAAGATGGCAGTAGAGGACGTCGAAAAGACAGCCTTCCTAACCCCGTGTGGGGTGTACTGCTACACATGCATGCCATTCGGGTTGCATAACGCAGGGGCGACCTTTCAGCGGCTGATGCACATCACCTTGGGCCCGCAGCTCGGGAAGAATGTTGAGGCTTACGTTGATGACATTGTGGTAAAGTCACGGGAGGCCAGGACCATGATACAAGACTTGGAGGAGACCTTCGCGAGCCTTAACGCAGTGACCTACGGCTCAACCCGGAGAAGTGTGTGTTCGGAGTCCCCTCGGGCAAGCTCTTGGTTTTCCTCGTGTCCCACTGAGGCATCGAGGCTAACTCGAAAAAGGTCAAGGCGGTCGAGGACATGAGCCCAACAAAGACCCTCAGAGAAATGTAGAAGCTCACTGGGCGCGTGACCGCGCTAGGGCGCTTCATCTCCAAGTTGGGGGAGCGAGCGCTGCCTTTCTTCCAGCTAATGAAGAAAAAGGGGCCCTTTGAGTGGACTGAAGAGGCCAACAAGGCATTCCAGGATCTCAAGAGATACCTGACCAGCCCACCGGTCATGGTGGCTCCGTGCCCTCAAGAGCCCCTGGTGCTTTACCTCGCCGCCACTCCCTACTCCGCCAGCGCAGCCCTGGTGGCGGTTAGAGAGGAGTGTCGCATCAAAGCCACAGCAGCAGCCCGGGACAAGGCAAAACAGGAACAAGGAAGGCCCACAGAAACCGCCACCGCGGCTGAGGAGGATCAGCCGCCACAGAGGAGTGCACCGGAGGCGGGAGAGGCCCCTCTCCCAGATGGCCAGCCTCAGGAGGCCTCGTTGCCTCAGGAGGCGCCATGGTCTCCCAAGGGAGCCACCAGCACTGACGCACCCAACCTCATTGAGCACCCAGTGTACTTCGTCAGCACGGTGTTGCGGGACGCGAGGGCACGGTACCCCATGCCTCAGAAACTCCTCCTCGCGCTACTGGTGGCCTCGCGCAAGCTGCAGCACTATTTTCAGGGTCATCCCATCAAGGTCGTCTTGTCATACCCCCTGGAGAGAGTGCTTAGGAGCCCTAACTCAGCTGGAAGGGTCGCTGAGTGGAACATAGAACTGCAAGCGTTTCAGCTCGAATTCAGCACGACCAGAGTCATCAAGGGAGCAGCATTGGCGGATTTTGTGGCAGAATGGACGAAGGCACCAGGCCTGAAGGCCGACGAGGATCGGTCCCTCTCCCCGGGAAGCAAGGCGCCAGAAGGCTGGGTCATGTACTTCGATGGGGCGTTCTCCAGGCATGGCGCTGGGGCTGGGGCGGTGCTTATATCGCCCACTCAGGACAAGCTCTACTACACTGTGCAGCTCTGTTTCCAGCAAGGTGAAAAGGTCTCCAACAACATAGCAGAGTATGAAGGTTTAATAGCAGGCTTGAAGGCCGCAGCTGCCCTGGGGGTGAAACGCCTCACCATCAAGGGCGATTCGCAGCTCCTTGTCAATTTCTCCAACAAGGTGTATGAGCCAAAAGATGAGCACATGGAAGCCTACCTTCCGGAGGTCCGCAGGATGGAGAAGCAATTCTGGGGGTTGGAGTTGTAGCATGTGCCCCGTGGCACCAATCAGGAGGCTGACGACATCGCCAAACGGGCATCCAGGCGGTTACCTCAGGAGCCTGGCATTTTCGAGGAGCGGCTCTTCAAGCCCTCAGCCTTGCCGGCATTGTCAAACACGGCTCAGCCTCGGGAGGAGCTCCCCCAGCCACCTGCCTCAGGAGCCCCGGCCTGTGTCCCGGCCTCAGGAGCATGCCTGCTCCTGACGATGGAACCTCAGGAGGGGTGCTGGATCACGGAGCTCCGGAGTTACTTAACACAAGGGACCCTGCCGGAGAAGGAGGAGGAAGCGGAGCGTGTAGCACGGCAGGCCACGGCATACTGCATCAAGGATGGAGAGCTCTACCGGAAGCAACCAAATGGTGTATCCCTGCGATGCATCTCCAGGGAGCAAGGAAAGGAACTGCTAGGAGATATACATGGCAGAGACTGTGGACATCACGCATCATCACGGACCCTCGTCGGCAAGGCGTTCTGCAGTGGGTTTTATTAGCCCACCGCACTCAATGACGCCGTCGAACTAGTGAAAGCTTGTGAGGCCTGCCAGTTCCACGCCAAGTAGATCCATCAGCCGGCAGGAGGCCTGCAGACTATACCCCTCTTGTGGCCATTCGCTGTCTGGGGGCTGGACATCCTGGGCCCGTTTCCTTGGGCGCCAGGGGGCTACCGCTACCTCTACGTCACCGTGGACAAGTTCACCAAGTGGGCTGAAGTAGAGGCCGTCCGCACCATCCCCGCGGGTTCCGCGGTCAAGTTCATTAGGGGCATCGTGAGCCGGTTCGGGGTGCCGAACCGCATCATCACGGACAATGGTTCGCAGTTCACCAGTAACCTTTTCAAAACATACTGTGCTAACCTTGGAACGCAGATATGCTACGCTTCGGTGGCGCACCCCCGAAGCAACGGCCAGGCCGAGCGAGCCAACGCAGAGGTCCTGAGGGGCCTCAAGACCAGGACGTTCAAGAAGAAGCTGGAGGCCTGCGGCAAAGGTTGGTACGGTGAGCTTCAGCCCGTGTTGTGGTCCATCCGCACAACCGCGACCAAGCCGACTGGAGAGACCCCATTCTTCCTGGTCTACGGAGCCGAAGCAGTCCTCCCTCACGAGGTCAGACGTCGCTCCGCACGGGTCCTGGCGTTCGACGAGGCGCAGCAGGACGCCATGCGGGGGATGGACCTCATGCTGGGGGAGGAACGTCGCTGAGAAGCCGCGCTGCGAGCGGCGAGGTACCAACAAGCACTGCGATGATATCACTGCTGCAACATCCGCCCCAGAACCCTCGAGGTAGGGGACCTCGTGCTCAGGCGGGTTCTCTCCAGGGAGGGATTGCACAAGCTCTCTCCCATGTGGGAGGGCCCGTTCAAGGTTGTTCATGTTTCCAGGCCCGGCTCCGCGCGCTTGGAGACTCAGGAGGGGGTGCCGGTCCAGAACGCATGGAACATCCAGCACCTCCGGAGGTTCTACCCCTAAAAAGGCCCAGAGCCTGTGAAGAAGGCGAATGCCTATGAAGCCGCCGCGTTTTGGAAAAGGCCCAGAGCCTGTGAAGAAGGCGAATGCCTGTGAAGCTCTCGCGTTTTGGAAAAGGCCCAGAGCCTGTGAAGAAGGCGAATGCCTGTGAAGCTCTCGCGTTTTGGAAAAGGCCCAGAGCCTGTGAAGAAGGCGAATGCCTGTGAAGCTCTCGCATTTTGGAAAAGGCCCAGAGCCTGTGAAGAAGGCGAATGCCTGTGAAGCTCTCGCGTTTTGGAAAAGGCCCAGAGCCTGTGAAGAAGGCGAATGCCTGTGAAGCTGTTGCGTTTTGGAAAAGGCCCGGAGCCTGTGCAGAAGGCCAACGCCTGTGAAGCTCGCCGCCCGTGACACTCTCACGTAATAATGAGTTGGGGCTGTACACGCCCCGGAGTCTCAGGAGCGCCGGCCTCAGGCCCTGGGGCTCCCTCCAATGCCCAGTGGCAGCACTTAGATCTGCGCTGGTGAGAAGACGTCGAAGACTAGATTAGGTGCCGGACGCGGCTTTTTCATTTGCTTTCCGCAGTTGGCTTGTTCATTCTCATTCGAAGTTTTATTGAAGTTGTTGCCGTCTTTGGCTTGTGGTTCTTCGACTTTTCACTCTCCTGCCTCGATTTCTCTTATGCAAGGCCTCGCAAGGGGGGCAGCCGAGCGCCCTCGCGAGTGTTCCTGTCCTAGTCGTTCAAAGGTTTCGCGACCTGTGTCCATTACAGGAGCACTCCTCCAGTCCGTGCCCCACGGGCACCGTGACACGAACACAAGGCCTGGGTCGGTCACCCCCCACGGCTGGGGCCGGGAACTATCCACGCGCGGGCACGTAGCCGGAAGGCACGATAACGGAAGCAAAACGATGATTAACAGCAATAACCCAAACACGCCCCCACGGGGCTCCACACTACTGTATTTTTACGCAGGAAAATGGGAAAGAAAGAACGAATCAGGTGCAGCTCGCCTCACACCAGCCTGCAGGGAAGACTCGAGCTACCCCCGGGGCTCAGGCCGACTCCCTCTCGCGCTTCACCGAGGTGCGACGGCGGGCAGACACGCTACCGCCTCCCAAGCAGATACGACGGTGTGGAGGCTGACCGCGGCCACCGCTAGAAGAGTCGACGCCTGAAGAAGAACCGGAGAAGCTTGGGGAACCCTGAGCGCCGCCAGTCGCGCGAGCGCTGTCCTCTCCATCATCGCCGGAGCTGGGTTCCCAGCCGCAGTCGTCGTCCTCAGGGCAGCACCCTACACAGCGACCATCTTCCCCAAACACCCTCACGTAGAGGGTGGCATCGCCATCGAACTTGAAGTGCAGGGTGCACTGACGGCTCAGGCCACGTGCGCGGGCAAACGTCTGCCAACCGCGGGCCAAGGCCAGGCTGCCGGTTGCGGAGACCTCCAACGAAGCCCATGAGGCCCGGCTGCAGCAGCCGTTAGCCTGGAGCCAGAGGCCGCCCGGGGCGCCAGCCGGGAGCTCGTCGAGGAGGAAGCGAGGAAGTGGAAGCCGGGTGCTAGTCGGCTCCGCCGACCACACAACGAACTCCGGCAGCACCTCTGCAGCGCGGAAGCGCGGCCTAGGGGGACGCGCGACCGAAGCGCGCCCCCCGGCCCCAGCAGTCCGCCCGTCACCATGCTGGAAATCGTCTCTGCGGCCGCGGGGAGCTGCCGTGGTGGCCACAGGATGTTTGCGAGGGCGCCCTCGGCCACTCTTGGGCGGGGGAGAGGCAGGCTCTACCCGGCGAGCCTTCCCCTACTCTGCGGCCGAGAACCTCCTCGACGGGGCCATGAAGAAGAAGGAGAAGCAAAGGGGGATGAACTGGAAGGGCGTGCGCCGATCCGTACTTATAGCCGGCGAGGGCCAACCGTCGGCCCCCACTATCGCAGGTAATCATGACCCGCTTTGCATGCAGGGACTTGTCCAATCCGTGCAGTTGCCGAGGCGCCATGGGGAAGTGGAGACTCCCACATCCAATCAACCGCCACGCGGCGCCCAAGGCCGCAGGCTGTTAGGGCCCGCGGCGCTTCGCGCTTACCCTTTCGCCTCCCTGCACGGCCAAGTCCGGGTGCGCCTTGGGCCCGGGGGCTACTGTCGGCGTTCTGGGAACGGTGGTCCCCAGACTTGCCTGCCTGCGGCCTACGGCGTGGCCCAAAGGGGGGCCCAGCATATCCCATCTTCATCAACACAGACCCAAGACCCGTGCGAGGGGCCAAGCCTCGCAGGGCGGATGACACGGAGCTTCCTCAGGCACGGCCTCACCAGGCTGGCTCACGAGGAGGCGGAGAGATCAAGGCGGGGTACCTCACGAGGTGCCTGTGACGCAAGCCATGACGACCAAGGGTGCCAGGCGGGCGCCAGCCCACAGTGTCCTCCTTTCCCCTTTGGTGCAAAGGGGGCAAGCGCAGCCGCGGAGTACCGAGGCATCAGGCAAAGGTTGCCGTTTTGGTGCAACAAGACCAAGACCAGGAGGACCGCAAGACAGAGGTCATCGTGGAGCCCAAGACGGCGTCACCACCAGAGCTTTGTGCAGGCGAGGACCAACTTTAGTCAGGATAAGTGTACTAGATGTTCCCCTTCAAAATGGCCAATTGTTGGCGCCCTTCCCTCTCAATATTTGGGAAGAGGCCCAGGGCCATTGCCTATAAATAGGACCAGCCACCCACAAGGATCGGGGTGGGGGTTCAAGGTAAAAGGAGGGTTAGAGACAGAGATCGAGGATCAAAGATCGGATCGAAATCAGAGAGAGAGAAGGGTGACTGAACTCCTCCTAGCAGTTCGTCCCCCCCAGCAAAGAACAGACCCTCGCGAGGCTGTTCTTCCTTGTATTGTTCATCATCATCAGCCCAAGAGGCAATCCACCACACCACACACTGGAGTAGGGTATTACACCACAACGGTGGCCCGAACCAGTATAAACCCTGTGTCTCTTGTGTTGTTCTTTCCTTAGCTTAGATCTTAGCGAGGCGGAGGGGTGCAGGTAGGTAGGAGGCGAAATATCCGTGCGCACCCCAGTGTTCGAACCTCAAGGGTCTGCCGGAACCCGAAATCCAATAAAGAGGGCCCGAACCTAGGTAAAACATTGTGTCCCCTGCCTCCTGTTACCATCCGCCTTAGATGCACAGTTCGGGACCCCCTACCCGTGATCCGCCGGTTTTGACACGGACACCCCCCTTGCCACTTTATATACAGGGGCAGGGGCACCCTAGAGACACAACAATTGATTACTTTGATCTTTTAGCCGTGTGCGGTGCCCCCTCCACCATAGTCCACCTCGATAATACTATAGCGGTGCTTAGGCGAAGCCCTGCGTTGGTAGAACATCATCATCGTCACCATGCTGTCGTGCTGGCAAAACTCTCCCTCAACACTCGGCTGGATCGGAGTTCAAGGGACATCATCGGGCTGAACGTGTGCTGAACTCAGAGGTGCCGTACATTCGGTACTTGATCGGTCGGATCGTGAAGACGTACGACTACATTAACCATGTTGTGCTAACGCTTCCGCTTTCGGTCTACGAGGGTACGTGGACAACACTCTCCCCTCTCGTTGCTATGCATCACCATGATCTTGCGTGTGCGTAGTAAATTTTTTGAAATTACTACGTTCCCCAACACTAATAAGTCATACGTATTTAGAGAGCAATTTTTATTGCTTGCACCGATGACAACTTACTTGGAGGATCTTACTCAATCCATAGGTAGGTATGGTGGACTCTCATGGCAAAACTGGTTTAAGGGTATTTGGAAGCACAAGTAGTATCTCTACTTGGTGCGATGAATTTGGCTAGCATGAGGGAGAAAGGCAAGCTCAACATGTTGGAGGATCCAAGACAATATAATTTATCTCAGATGTAAGAAAACATAACCCATTACGTTGTCTTCCTTATCCAACGTCAACTCTTTAGCATGTCATATTTTAATGAGTGCTCACAATCATAAAAGATGTCCAAGATACTATATTTATATGTGAATACCTCTATTTATTTATTACTTCCTATTAATTGCAACGATGACCAAAACTATGTTTGTCAACTCTCGACAACTTTTATTCATCATACTTTTTCTATGTGAGCTCATTACTCTCCATAAGATCCACATGATCTCTTTGTTTCTTTTTATTCTTTCTCTTTTCTTTTATTCACTTAGGATCATGGCAAAATAATCAAGCCCTTGACTCAACACTAATCTTTATTATATATAGCTCACGGACTCGATTACATAGAGGGATCATAAAGCAAAACTCAAAACTAGATCATGCCATAAACTTTATTCTACTAGATCAAGATATTACCAAAAGGATCGAACTAAGAAAAACAGTAAAGATAAAAGTGATGGTGATACGATACCAGGGCACTCCCCCAAGCTTGGCAGTTGCCAAGGGGAGTGCCCATACCCATGTGATTATGTCTCTCTTTTCGGGGATGGTGATGTGATGTTCTTGGCGATGATGCCCCTCAAGATACGATTCTCCTCCTCGAGCTTATTGACTTGCTGCTTGAGGTCCATTATTTCCCTTCGGAGGTTTCCTGTAACAGCCAAAGCTCCCTGCACCCAAGGGTGCAGCATAGCTACGGGAGAACCAGTGACACTCTTTTTCATATTCTCATAATAAAGAAATCTAACATTGGAAGGGATAACTGAGTTTGGAATAGCCGAGCTCTGCAGTTCTCCCATTGTGAATCCAGCTCGGAGGCGGGAAGTGACTTCTTGATCCCTTCATCCTTGTTGATCTCCATGGATTCTTCTCTCTTCAGCTCTATCTCCATTAGCCAAGCATCATTGCCCTCATGGTTGGAGGAGGAGGGAGACGACATAATGCCTGGCCTTGACAACCCTGACAGAAAACAGCTCGAAACAAATACAAGAGATATTTGCGTGATACGATGGTCAAAACCCTCGGGAGATTATATAATGAATTTTTACCGACCAAAATACGTGTCGTGTAAGAAAACGGAGTCCGGAAAGCGCACGAGGTGCCCACGAGGTAGGGGGTGCACCCTCCACCCTTGTGGAGCCCTCGTGTCCTTCCCGGACTACTTCTTATTTTTCTATTTTTCTATATATTCCAAAACGGAGAAATATTGCCTTTAGAACTGTTTTGGAGTCGGTTTACTTACCGTACCACATACCTATACCTTTTCGGAGTCTGAAACGTTCCAGAAAGTGTCCCTTATGTATTCCTCCGGGGTTACGGTTTCAATAACATTGGTTTCAACATTTATGGGATTACCTGAGATATAATGTTTGATTCTTTGACCGTTCACCACCTTAGGATTTGTACCTTCAAAGTTGTTGATTTTTATGGCACCGGAATGATAGACCTCCTCGATAACGTAAGGACCTTCCCATTTAGAGAGAAGTTTTCCTACAAAAAATCTTAAACGAGAGTTGTATAGCAATACATAATCACCTACATTAAACTCACGCTTTTGTATCCTTTTATCATGTCATCTTTTAACTTTTTCTTTAAACAACTTGGCATTTTCATAGGCTTGGGTTCTCCATTCATCGAGTGAACTAATATCAAATAACCTCTTCTCACCGGCAAGTTTAAAATCATAATTGAGCTCTTTAATAGCCCAATATGCCTTGTGTTCTAGTTCGAGAGGTAAGTGACATGCTTTTCCATAGACCATTTTATACGGAGACATACCCATAGGATTTTTATATGCAGTTCTATAGGCCCATAATGCATCATCAAGTTTCTTGGACCAATTCTTTCTAGACCCATTGACAGTCTTTTGCAAAATTAATTTGAGTTCTCTATTGCTCAATTCTACTTGACCACTAGACTGTGGGTGATAAGAAGATGCAATTATATGATTAACATCATACTTAGCAAGCATTTTACGGAAAGCACGATGAATAAAATGTGAACCACCATCAGTCATTAAATATCTAGGGACTCCAAACCTTGGAAAAATAACTTCTTTAAGCATTTTAATAGAAGTGTTATGATCAACACTACTAGTTGGAATAACTTCTATCCACTTAGTAATGTAATCAACAGCAACTAAAATATGTGTATAACCATTAGAGGAAGGAAAAGGTCCCATATAGTCAAAGCCCCAAACATCAAATGGTTCAATATCGAGTGAATAGTTCATAGGCATTTCTTGACGTCTACTAATATTACCAATTCTTTGACATTCATCACAAGATAAGACAAACTTACGGGCATCCTTGAAGAGAGTAGGCCAATAAAAACCAGATTGCAATACCTTATGTGTAGTCCTATCTCCAGCATGGTGTCCTCCATAAGCTTCGGAGTGACACTTGCGTAGGATATGTTCCTGTTCATGCTCAGGTACACAACGTCTAATAACACCATCTACTCCTTCTTTATAAAGATGTGGGTCATCCCAAAAGTAATGCCTCAAATCATAGAAGAACTTTTTCTTTTGCTGATATGTGAAACTAGGTGGTATGAATTTAGCAACAATGTAATTAGCATAATTCAGCATACCATGGAGCAGTATGAGAAGCATTTAGGACATTTAGTTGCTCATCAGGAAAGCTATCATCAATAGGTAGTGGGTCATCAAGCACATTTTCTAACCTAGACAAGTTGTCTGCAACGGGGTTCTCAGCTCCCTTACTATCAACAATATGTAAATCAAATTCTTGTAGCAAGAGAACCCATCTAATAAGTCTAGGTTTAGCATCTTTATTTTCCATGAGATATTTAATAGCAGCATGATCAGTGTGAATAGTTACTTTAGAATCAACAATATAAGGTCTGAACTTATCACAAGCAAATACAACTGCTAAGAATTCTTTTTCAGTAGTAGCATAATTTCTTTGAGCATTGTCTAGGGTTTTACTAGCATATTGAATAACGTTTAATTTCTTATCAACTCCTTGCCCTAGAATAGCACCTACAGCATAATCACTAGCATCACACATAATTTCAAAGGGTAAATTCCAATTAGGTGGCTGAACAATAGGTGCAGAGATCAATGCTTTCTTAAGTATTTCAAATGCTTCTACACAATCATCATCAAAGACAAATGGTATATCTTTTTGTAATAAATTAGTCAGAGGCCGAGAAATTTTGGATAAGTCCTTAATGAACCTCCTATAAAAACCGGCATGACCAAGGAAACTTCTTATACCTTTGATGTCCTTGGGGCATGGCATCTTTTCAATAGCATCAACCTTGGCTTTATCAACTTCAATACCTCTTTCAGAAACTTTATGCCCCAAGACAATACCTTCATTAACCATAAAGTGGCACTTTTCCCAATTCAAGACAAGATTAGTTTCTTCACATCTCTGCAAAACTCGATCAAGGTTGCTCAAGAAATCATCAAAATAAGATCCATAGACGGAAAAATCATCCATGAAAACTTCACAAATCTTTTCACAAAAGTCAGAGAATATAGCCATCATGCATCTTTGAAAGGTATGATACGTCTCCAACGTATCTATAATTTTTGATTGCTCCATGCTATATTATCTACTGTTTTAGACAATATTGGGCTTTATTATCCACTTTTATATTATTTTTGGGACTAACCTATTAACCAGAGGCCCAGCCCAGATTTGCTGTTTTTTTGCCTATTTCAGTGTTTCGAAGAAAAGGAATATCAAACGGAGTTGAAACGGAACGAAATCAACTGGAGAAGTTATTTTTGGAAGGAAAGCTACCGGAAAAGCTTGGAGTGCATGTCAGGAAAGAAGGGAGGCGAGGGTGGGGGCGCGCCCACCCCCCTAGGGCACGCCCCCTACCTCGTGCCCCCCCCCTTCGGTCCACCAACGTGCTTCTTTCACCCATATATACCTACGTATCCTAAAACTTCCAGAACAGACATTAGATCGGGAGTTCCGCCGCCAGAAGCCTCGGTAGCCACCGAAAGCCAATCTAGACCCTTTCCGGCACCCCGCCAGAGGGGGAAATCCTTCTCCGGTGGCCATCTTCATCATCCCGGTGCTCTCCATGACAAGGAGGGAGTAGTTCTCCCTCGGGGCTGAGGGTATGTACCAGTAGCTATGTGTTTGATCTCTCTCTCTCATGTTCTTGAGGTGATACGATCTTGATGTATCGCGAGCTTTGCTATTATATTTGGATCCTATGATGTTTCTTCCCCCCTCTACTCTCTTGTAATGGATTGAGTTTCCCCTTTGAAGTTATCTTATCGGATTGAGTCTTTAAAGATTTGAGAACACTTGATGTATGTCTTGTCGTGCGTATCTGTGGTGACAATGGGATACCACATGATTCACTTGATGTATGTTTTGGTGATCAACTTGCGGGTTCTGCCCATGAACCTATGCATAGGGGTTGGCACATGTTTTCGTTGTGATTCCCCGGTAGGAACTTTGGGGCACTCCTTGAGGTCCTTTGTGTTGGTTGAATAGATGAATCTGAGATTGTGTGATGCATATCATATAATCATGCTCACAGATACTTGAGGTGACATTGGAGTATCTAGGTGACATTAGGGCTTTGATTGATTTGTGTCTTAAGGTGTTATTCTAGTACGAACTCTAGGGCTGTTTGTGACACTTATAGGAATAGCCCAACGGATTGATTGGAAAGAATAACTTTGAGGTGGTTTCCTACCCTACCATAATCTCTTCGTTCATTCTCCACTATTAGTGACTTTGGAGTGACTCTTTGTTGCATGTTGAGGGATAGTTATGTGATCCAATTATGATATTATTGTCGAGGGAACTTACACTAGCGAAAGTATGAACCCTAGGCCTTATTTCCTATCATTGCAATACCGTTTACACTCACTTCTATCATTCGTTACCTTGCTGTTTTTATAATTTCAGATTACAAAAACTATTATCTACTATCCATATACCACTTGTTTCACCATCTCTTCGCCGAACTAGTGCACCTATACAATTTACCATTGTATTGGGTGTGTTGGGGACACAAGAGACTCTTTGTTATTTGGTTGCAGGGTTGCTTGAGAGAGACCATATTCATCCTACGCCTCCTATGGATTGATAAACCTTAGGTCATCCACTTGAGGGAAATTTGCTACTGTCCTACAAACCTCTGCACTTGGAGGCCCAACAACGTCTACAAGAAGAAGGTTGTGTAGTAGACATCAAGCTCTTTTCTGGCGCCGTTGCCAGGGAGGTTAGCGCTTGAAGGCATATCTTTAGATCTTGCAATTGAGTCTTTTAGTTTCTTCTTTTATCACTAGTTTAGTTTATAAAAGAAAACTACAAAAAAATGAAATTGAGTTTGTCTCATACGCTTCACCTTTTTAATATCTTTCGTAAGTATGATGGAAAGGAAAATTGTGCTCAAGTGCTAGAAGAAGAAATCTATAAAATGTTTGGCACTAAATATTTGAATAATGAGCATGATTGCAATGTTGTTAGTATGAATTGCTTGAATATCCATGATGCTAATGATATGCAAAGCCACAAGCTTGGGGAAGTTATGTTTGATGGAGATGATATTTTTTGTCCCCCAAGTTTTGATGAGCAAATTTATTATGATGAAAGCATGCCTCCTATTTATGATGATTATATTGATGAAAGTGGATTTGGAGAAGTCATGACTTTATTTTGTGATGAATCCACTATTCCAGAAGAGGTTCCAATTGCTTATGAGAACAAAGTTGCTATCTATGATGATTATTGTGATGACTTGTATGCTATAGAGAATAATGATATCCATGAAACTTGTCATCATGATTTTAGTTTTCAATTGGATTATGCCTCACATGATAATTATTTTGTTGAGTTTGCTCCCACTATTATTCATGAGAAGAATTTTGCTTGTGTGGAGAGTAGTAAATTTTCTATGCTTGTAGATCATGAAAAGAATGCTTTAGGTGCCGGTTATATTGTTGAATTCATTCATGATGCTACTGAAAATTATTATGAGGGAGGAATATATGCTTGTAGGAATTTCAATAATATCAAGTTTCCTCTCTATGTGCTTAAAGTTTTAAAGTTATGCTTGTTTTTCCTTCCTATGCTAGTTGATTATTGTTCCCACAAGTTGTTTGCTCACAAAATCCCTATGCATAGGAAGTGGGTTAGACTTAAATGTGCTAGTCATATTATTCTTGATGCTCTCTTTATGTTACAATGCATATCCTTTATGTGAGCATCATTGAAATCATCATGCCTAGCTAGGGGCGTTAAACGATAGCGCTTGTTGGGAGGTGTGACGCCCCGAGACCGTTGCGCCAGGTGTCTTCCAGTTATTCGTTGTCGTTGCCATGTCTTTTGCTTGCGTGTCGCATCTTCTCATGTCATCATGTGCATTGCATCAGCATGTTTTCAAAACTTGCATTCGCCCGGGTTCTCCCAGTTCTCTCCGTTGTCCGTTCCGAGCCCAGACACACTTGCACGCGCCCGCGGCACGTCCGAAATATTATTTTATAAGTGGCCGGAAAATGTTCTCAGAATGGGTTGAAAGTTGGTGTGTGGTCTTATTATGGTGTAGATAGACCGCCTGTCAAGTTTCATTGCATTCGGAGTTCGTTTGATAGCCCAACCGTTAAACTATAGCGGTAGTATAGCCGGTCACACGTCGGACGTTTTCGGTCTCCGGAAACAGTTGCTGGGCCTCTCTCTTTTCTCTTCTCTCAGTCTGAGGCCTTCTGCACATTCCACTACCTACCGCCAGGCCCAACCTAACCTCTCTCGTCATCCCGTGGCCCTCCTCGCGCGCGCGTCCGAAAAGTTGTCCCGGACCCGACCCGAGCAGTCGTCACCGTTGTGTCCGGATCATCCCCAAACGTCTACAAAACGTCTCCGTTTTCTTATTTGGGCTCCCTAGCCTATTTTTCCCGACCGTCCAATTATGATCGGAGGGACGGATTAGCCCCTACCCAAAAATCCAGCGCTATATATATAGACCTATCCCCTAGGCAGCAACCCTAAAATCTAGGTCTTTTGTCCCCTTTCAGCCGCCGCCACACTCCACCAAATCCCACATCGAGATCCTCCCTGATCCCCTCGTCCACCTTCTCCTCCAATTTCCCACGCCGCCGGCACCCTCTCCATTTCCCTCGGGATCACCAGCAAGCCAACCACTAGCGCTCACCTCCAGATCCACAAATCCATCCATCCAACAGACATGAGGGCCTCCTCTGCCTCCTCGCTCGATCCCAAGCGGGAGAGGACCCCGACGCCTTCTCATCCCCGCCGGAGATCGGACCTCGCCAGAGATGAGTTCCCCGTCGTGCCCTGCTCCCTTCATTCCCCACCTGCTCTCTCTTTTCTCTCTCTCTCTGTCACGCTACTCTCTCTCTCTCTCTCTGTTGTCTCGCAGTGCCGCCGTGGAGGTCCTAGCTCCAACCCGTAGCAGCTGCACTGCCAGAGTCACCATCACCTCGCCTCCCCTGCAGGAACCGAACAACGCCGCATCGCCCGTACGCCGCATCGAGCTCCTCCCGCTAGATCTGGTGCGTCCCCGCGCCGGCCGAACCTCCTCCTCCTCCTTACCTCGTCGCCGGCGAGCGCCGTTGTTGGACAAACCGACCAGGCCAGTACCCCGCCGCACTGCTCTTTTCCCTGGCCATATCCCTCTCCTCCTCCCTCTAACCTCTCTCTCTCCTGCCATGTTTAGGGACCCCCCATGGCCGCCGGAGTTCCTGCCGCCACTGTCGTTTGAGACCAGCGTCGTGCCCTGTTTTCCTCTGAATCGAAGACGCACGCAGCCTGCGCCTCCGCTTGCCTTGCGTTGACCGCGCCGCACGGACCAGGCCTCGATCGCCTCCAGCCCAGCAGCCTCCACGCCCAATCCGACCTACCTCTCCACCAGCTGGGCCGGGGCCCATGATGAGAGCCCCCCAGCCCCTCCTGTGCACCGCTGGGCCAACAGGATTCGGCCCATGTAGTATTTTTTTCTCGGCACGAATTTAGCCTTTTTCGAGTGTTTTACAGATTTGCAGAAAAACCCTCCATGTTCATGCATTTAATAACTCATCATCCGTGCACCGTATTAAAATGTTTTATATATGAAACTTGTTTAGAATCTTGTCTAGTTTCATAATATGTCATTCTCATCAATGTTTAAAATGTTTAAAATGTTGTTTGGTTAAATTTGCTCCTATGCCATGTAAAAATGATTTATTTCATAACTAAATAACCGTAACTCGGTTTGTAATAAACTTCATATGTAAATGGGGTAGAAAATGCCTAGTTTAACATAGTGTACTTGCTTTGCATGTTTAACAACTCTAAAATTATGTTTAGGGCAGAATAGTACCAAACCTAATTTATGCATATGAGGTTTTTCGGGAGTTGTTGATCGTTATTTCCGGCCTCATTTAAACTTGCCTATATAGGTAGTTTTGTTGTGCTTCACCCCTTGCCATGTTAATCAACATTTAATATTGTTGGGTAATTAAACGAGAGAGAACTAAATAAGTCACGTGGTGTTTCGTCAATACGCAACGGAGTTGCATATTGAGCTCCACTTAATTTGTAGTGTTGTTTGTTTCACTTTGCCATGTCATGCTTCATTAAATCGGACATGCATCATACTTGATTGTGCATCATGCCATGATTATGTGTTGGTTGTTTACCATGATTGTTTGCTTCTTTCCGGTGTTGCTTCTTCAGGTTAGTTCTGATAACGTCGTGTTGTGAGGATTCGTTCGACTACGTCCGTTTATCTTCTTCACGGACTCGTTCTTCTTCCTTGTGGGATTTCAGGCAAAATAACCATACCCTCAAAATCACTTCTATCTTTGCTTGCTAGTTGCTCGCTCTTTTGCTATGCCTATGCTGCGATACCAACCACCTGCTTATCATGCCTCCCATATTGTTGAACCAAGCCTCTAACCTACCTTGTCCTAGCAAACCGTTGTTTGGCTATGTTACCGCTTTGCTCAGCCCCTCTTATAGCGTTGATTAGTTGCAGGTGAAGATTGAAGTTTGTTCCATGTTGGAACATGGAGATGTTTTTCCTTGTTGGAACATGTTTACTTGTTGGGATATCACAATATTGCTTATTTAATTAATGCATCTATATACTTGGTAAAGGGTGGAAGGCTCGGCCTTATGCCTGGTGTTTTGTTCCACTCTTACCGCCCTAGTTTCCGTCATATCGGTCTTATGTTCTTGAATTTTGCGTTCCTTACGCGGTTGGGTTATAATGGGAACCGCTTCACAGTTCGCCTCGAATAAAACTCCTCCAGCAATGCCCAACATTGGTTTTACCATTCGCCACCTAGCCTTTTCTTTCCCTTGGTTCGACCAGCCCAAGGGTCATCTTTATTTTAAGCTCCCCGGGCCAGTGCTCCTCTGAGTGTTGGTCACTACTAGAGCCCTGTGCAGCGCCCCCTCGGGGAAACTCGAGGTTTGGTTTTAGTTGTATGGAGAGCTCATCTGAGTGTGCCCTGAGAACGAGATATGTGCAGCTCCTATCGGGATTTGTCGGCACATTCAGGCGGTGTTGCTGGACTTATTTTACCATTGTCGAGGATGTCTTGTAACCGGGATTCCGAGCCTGATCGGGTCTTCCCACTAGAAGGAATATCCTTCGTTGACCGTGAGAGCTTGTGATGGGCTAAGTTGGGACACCCCTGCAGGGATTTGAACTTTCGAAAGTCGTGCCCGCGGTTATGGGAAGATGGGAATTTGTTAATGTCCGATTGTAGAAAACCTGAAGTTGATCTTAATTAAAATACATCAACCGTGTGTGTAACCGTGATGGTCTCTTTCCGGCGGAGTCCGGGAAGTGAACACGGTGTTGGAGTAATGCTTGACGTAGGTTGTTGTAGGATCACTTCTTGATCATAGTTTCTCGAACATGCTTTGCCTTCTCTTCTCGCTCTCTTTTGCGTATGTTAGCCACCATATATGCTAGTCACTTGCTGCAGCTCCACCTTCATACCTTTTACCCTTCCTATAAGCTTAAATAGTCTTGATCGCGAGGGTGTGAGATTGCTGAGTCCTCGTGACTCACAGATACTTCCAAAACCAGCTTGCAGGTGCCGTTGAACCATGCAGATGATGCAACCAAGCTCAAGGAGGAGCTCGATGAAGATCGTGTCCTTTATGTTGTTCCGTTTCCAGTTGATCAGTAGTGGAGCCCAGTCGGGATGATCGGGGATCTGTGTAGCATTTGGGGTAGTCTTCTTTTATTTTTGGTTCCGTAGTCGAACCTTGATTGTATCTGGATGATGTAATGCTTTATTCATGTATTTGTGTGAAGTGGCGATTGTAAGACAACTATGTATCTCTTTCCCTTATGTATTACATGGGTTGTGTGAAGATTACCTCACTTGCGACATTGCTTTCAATGCGGTTATGCCTCTAAGACGTGGTTCGAACACGTGGGAGATATAGCCGCATCGAGGGCGTTACAAGTTGGTTATCAGAGCCTTTCCCGACCTTAGGTGCCCCCTGCTTGATCGAATCGCTGGCGTTATTGAGTCTAGAAATGTTTTGAGTCATTTAGGATTATATATATCGGAGAGTTTGGAATTCTTTTTACTCCTCATTCCCTTCGTTGCTCTGGTAAGGCATCCTGACGTAGATTTTTGACTCTTCTCTTCTCAAATTTCACTAAAAAAATTTAGGATCATGCGGGTATCTTGGAATCGTTCTGATGGTTTTGTGACGAGAACATTGTTCTTGGTGCCTCCTGACATTTAGGGGTTGTGGCAGTGTCCCGGGGAGTTGAGCTCCGAGGTGTTGTCGTCACAATTTTATCGTTGCAGTTCTGGAATACCTGAGTTTAGTTTCGCCGACATCGAAAATCTCTTTTATGCAGTTGTTGGTGAGATAACCTCGACGCCACCCAGTACTGGGGTTGGAGTTTGGGAGTATTGCCATAAGTTTTATAACGGATGCTTTTCGAAGGTTGAGGTAGATGATTTCCGAAGGTTTCTTGGTTATGTGTTGAAGGATGGATACAGCTGGATGTAGGATTTGTTAGTTTTGGGTGAGATATTATGCTTCCCCTGTATCCCCAACACCTGATTGCATAACCGGGAGAATTTCCGGAGTTTATAAGTGGGAATTCAAGTAGCTCTTAGGATATCTTTCCGACGGATATATGATATGAAATTGGGGTTCGACGTCTAGTGGTCCGCCTATTCACAGTTGGTTTTATAGTGGTCTCGTTGTGTCTTAAAGAGTCCTTGGCTATGCCGACTCGGGAACGCTTCGTATGTCATGTGCACTGCCTTGTACATGATGGTGTTGTACGATCGAGCCTGTGTAGGCCCCACCACGAAAACTTCGGACGAAATCTCTATCATATATTTGTTCCGTCTTATTCTGCAAGCCAATCCTTTGTTTTGTTCTGAGCTATGGTATTCGAGTTGCTTCGAAGTCAAATGTTGATTCCATACCTTTCTAAGTGGTGTTCGCATACTCCTATGTGAATACCAATCCTTCATGATAATCGAGATTGTCATGTCAATCCTTTTTCAACCGGGGTGTTTCTCTTCAAGCGGATCCGTTCATTTCAACATCAGCGACATCAATTCTTAGTTCTTCTCAACGGTGTTTGCTTCATCCGTCTTCAAGTTGCCTTTGTTTTCCCGCCCACCCTCCCTTTCTCTTCAAGGACCCAGATTTCTTAATCAAGCATCCTTTTATTCTTGCGAAGTCTCTTCTTTCTTTCCTTTCAATGTCCTTACCCGGTGATTCTCATGAAGATTCTAACAGAGCTTCTAGTTCGTCATTCTTCATTCTTTTCTTCTCCGGTGGATTCAATTCAAGCTTTTGGTGTTGTTCATATCCTTTTTCCTCATTTCAAATACCTTCTCATACCGGTGCACCTCATAATAATTCACTTCTCGCTATTCATTTGTTCGGGAGTGCTGAAGATATCTCAGAAGGCTCGTCTTGTCTTTCAAGATCAATTCAACCTATTTCGAGGTTGTTATCTCATTCAAGCCATTTAATTCAACCGGTGCATTCTCTCTTTTAAATCGTTCAATGGTGTTTTCTTTTGAGTGGGCCCTAACCCACAGGTCTTTTCCCAGGATCTTACCTGACTCTTCTTATTTTTCTAGAGCTATCCTCAAATTCTTTCAAAGTTTGACGTCAGAATGAATTGTCATCAGTCAAATGCCTTCTCCTAGATCTTTCACAATTCTTTTCATCGTTAGCTCAACCTTTCCATTCTTCATTCCAGTGTGCCTCAATAATTCTTGGTGGTGTTTCTCGTCGTCATTTGAAGACCGAAGAAGATTTTCTCTCAATCTTGCTCCTTTCTCTTCAAGATTCGTGATTCTAGCTTGTTGCCATCCTCTCATAATTCTCTTCGGTTGTGAGATTTATTTTCACCTATCCAGAGCAATTCAAGAGTCTTCTCAGTTTGATTATCTGGAGTCCATAAATTCAGGCTTATTCATTCTCAGCCTTCAGCTATCATTCTCCAAATCTTACTGGTGCATCATTCAAATATCCTCTAGTCAGCTCGTGAAATTTTCATTCACTTGCATCTAAATTCTCTCAAGTTTCTTCATTCATTTCATAATTCTTCCCGGTGTTTCTTTACCTTTTCTTCAATCGTTTTTCAATTCTTATGGTGGTTCGTTCAAGATTTCTATTCCTTCATTACCATACCAATTTATTCGTTGGTTAAATCCTACCGGTGGTCCAATGAGTTTATGCTATATCTTTCTTAATCCTTTGCAACTGGAATAAGTAGTATGCCAAATTCGTTGTTTATCATCAATTTGAATTGGTGAAGGATACGCATAACATAATTCTTATTCTTGCTTCACCCAAATGATGGATTCGTTCCTCCGGAGTTTGTTCACAATAACTAACTCTCGTTGTCAATTGTTCATCTTATCTTTTTTCCCGGAGTTCCAACCTCTTTCAATTATATCGCCATGGAGATCCATCTAATCATTGCAAGGATTCACCTTGTGTTTTAAATTTCTCTTTCTTTTCATTCCTTTGTTTATCGGAGTTCTTCATGGAGGTTCTACATGATGGTTCATCAGGGATTTAATTCCTTCTCGAAGTGTTCATCGAGATTCTTTTCAGAGGAGCTCAAGCATTCTTCATCTTGAAATCCGGAGTGCAATTCTTTCTACCATATTATTGGAGGTGGTATTATGTAATTTCGAGATGTTTTCCATAAGTCCACTACAACCTTGTTCTTTTCGTTGTTGGTTTTTCCAACAACTTCATTATTTCTGTCTTGGAAGGGTGCTTTCCAAGCTCATTTGTGGCAGAAGTTGGCCTTTTCAACTCCATTCTTTTATTACAATGATCTAACTTCTATTATTTTCTTCCAGAGGCATTGTGATATTTCTCTCTCCGACCCATCAGCTCGTTTTGTCAAAAATCATCTTCTTTTCATGCCTATCCATTTAACCGGAGTGTTGTGCCCTTTTGCTCAAGTTCTTTTCGCCTTATCAAGCCTTACAACTCTTTTCAACCGGAGTGCTGTCTGAGATCTTTCTTACCCCTTGTTCCATTCATTCAATAGTTCCGGAGGCAGTGTGTTGTGTTTTCATCAAGTATCTGCTCATCTTATCAAGTTCTTATTCAATTCCTTTTCTTTTCAATCAGAGTGTTGTCCGAATTTGTTCTTCCTTATTCCTTTTTCCTAATGGAGTGCTTTCAACTTCGTTCACCTTCGTTGCTTTCTTTCTTTCAATTTGCTCAACCTTGCAAGGTTCTTTGGTTTCACTCGTTTGTCAAAGAAGCAATTTAGTTTTACCTCTTCTCTTTCTCTTCCGTTTTTTCTCCGGTGCCATTCTAGATCTCGGGACGAGATCCTCTCGTAGTGGTGGAGTGTTGTGACGCCCCGAGACCGTTGCGCCAGGTGTCTTCCAGTTATTCGCTATCGTTGCCATGTCTTTTGCTTGCGTGTCGCATCTTGTCATGTCATCATGTGCCTTGCATCATCATGTTTTGAAACTTGCATTCGCCCGGGTTCTCCCAGTTCTCTCCGTTGTCCGTTCCGAGCCCAGACACACTTGCACACGCCCGCGGCACGTCCGAAATATTATTTTATAAGTGGCCAGAAAATGTTCTCAGAATGGGTTGAAAGTTGGCGTGCGGTCTTATTATAATCTAGATAGACCGTCTGTCAAGTTTCATCGCATTCGGAGTTCGTTTGATAGCCCAACCGTTAAACTATAGCGGCAGTATAGCAGGTCACACGTCGGAAGTTTTCGGTCTCCGGAAACAGTCGCCGGGCCTCTCTCTTTTCTCTTCTCTCAGTCTGAGGCCTTCTGCACAGTCCACTACCTACCGCCAGGCCCAACCTAACCTCTCTCGTCAGCCCGCGGCCCTCCTCGCACGCGCGTCCGAAAAGTTGTCCCGGACCCGACCCAAGCAGTCATCACCGTTGTGTCCGGATCATCCCCAAACGTCTACAAAACGTCTCCGTTTTCTTATTTGGGCTCCCTAGACTACTTTTCCCGACCGTCCGATTACGATCGGAGGGACGGATTAGCCCCTACCCAAAATCCAACGCTATATATATAGACCTATCCCCTAGGCAGCAACCCTAAAATCTAGGACTTTTGTCCCCTTTCAGCCGCCGCCACACTCCACCAAATCCCACATCGGGATCCTCCCTAATCCCCTCGTCCACCTTCTCCTCCAATTTCCCACGCCGCCGGCACCCTCTCCATTTCCCTCGGGATCACCAGCAAGCCAACCACTAGCACTCACCTCCGGATCCACAAATCCATCCATCCAACAGACATGAGGGCCTGCTCTGCCTCCTCGCTCGATCCCAAGCGGGAGAGGACCCCGACGCCTTCTCATCCCCGTCGGAGATCGGACCTCGCCGGAGATGAGTTCCCTGCCGTGCCCTGCTCCCTTCATTCCCCACCTGCTCTCTCTTTTCTCTCTCTCTCTCATGCTACTCTCTCTCTCTCTGTTGTCTCGCAGCGCCGCCATGGAGGTCCTAGCTCCAACCCGTAGCAGCTGCACTGCCGGAGTCACCATCACCTCGCCTCCCCTGTAGGAACCGAACAACGCCGCATCGCACGTACGACGCATCGGGCTCCTCCCGCTCGATCTGGTGCGTCCCCGCGCCGGACGAACCTCCTCCTCCTCCTTACCTCGTTGCCGGCAAGCGCCGTTGTCGGACAAACCGACCAGGCCAGTACCCCGCCGCACTGCTCTTTTCCCTGGCCGTCTCCCTCTCCTCCTCCCTCTAACCTCTCTCTCTCCTGCCATGTTCAGGGCCCTCCCATGGCCACCGGAGTTCCTACTGCCGCCGCCGTCGTTCGAGACCAGTGCCGCGCCCTGTTTTCCTCTGAATCGAAGACGCACGCAGCCTGTGCCTCCGCTTGCCTTGCGTTGACCGCGCCGAACGGACCAGGCCTCGATCGCCTCCAGCCGAGCAGCCTCCAGGCCCAGATCTGACCTACCTCTCCACCAGCTGGGCCGGGGCCCATGGTGAGAGACCCCCCAGCCCCTCCTGTGCACCGTTGGGCCAACATGATTCGGCCCATGTAGTATTTTTTTTCTCTCGGGACGAATTTAGCCTTTTTCCAGTGTTTTACAGATTTGCAGAAAAACCCTCCATGTTCGTGCATTTAATAACTCATCATCCGTGCACTGGATTAAAATGTTTTATATATGAAACTTGTTTAGAATCTTGTCTAGTTTCATAATATGTCATTCTCATCTATGTTTAAAATGTTTAAAATGTGGTTTGGTTAAATTTGCTCCTATGCCATGTTAAAATGATTTATTTCATAACTAAATAACCGTAACTTGGTTTGTAATAAACTTTATATGTAAATGGGGTAGAAAAATGCCTGGTTTAACATGGTGTACTTGCTTTGCATGTTTAACAACTCTAAAATTATGTTTAGGGCAGAACAGTACCAAACCTAATTTATGCATATGAGGTTTTTCCGGAGTTGTTGATCGTTGTTTCCGGCTTCATTTAAACTTGCCTATATAGGTAGTTTTGTTGTGCTTCACCCCTTGCCATGTTAATCAACATTTAATATTGTTGGGTACATAAACAAGAGAGAACTAAATAAGTCACGTGGTGTTTCGTTAATACGCAACGGAGTTGCATATTGAGCTCCACTTAACTTGTAGTGTTGTTTGTTGCACTTTGCCATGTCATGCTTCATTAAATCGGACATGCATCATACTTGATTGTGCATCATGCCATGATTATGTGTTGGTTGTTTACCATGATTGTTTGCTTCTTTCCGGTGTTGCTTCTTTGGGTTAGTTCCGATAACATCGTGTTGTGAGGATTCGTTCGACTACGTCTGTTTGTCTTCTTCACGGACTCGTTCTTCTTCCTTGCGGGATTTCAGGCAAGATGACCATACCCTCGAAATCACTTCTATCTTTGCTTGCTAGTTGCTCGCTCTTTTGCTATGCCTATGCTGCGATACCTACCACCTGCTTATCATGCCTCCCATATTGTTGAACCAAGCCTCTAACCCACCTTGTCCTAGCAAACCGTTGTTTGGCTATGTTACCGCTTTGCTCAGCCCCTCTTATAGCATTGATTAGTTGCAGGTGAAGATTGAAGTTTGTTCCATGTTGGAACATGGAGATGTTGTTCCTTGTTGGAACATGTTTACTTGTTGGGATATCACAATATCGCTTTTTTAATTAATGCATCTATATACTTGGTAAAGGGTGGAAGGCTCGGCCTTATGCCTGGTGTTTTGTTCCACTCTTGCCGCCCTAGTTTCCGTCATATCGGTGTTATGTTCCCAGATTTTGCGTTCCTTACGCGGTTGGGTTATAATGGGAACCCCTTGACAGTTCGCCTTGAATAAAAATCCTCCAGCAATGCACAACATTGGTTTTACCATTCGCCACCTAGCCTTTTCTTTCACTTGGGTCGGCCAGCCCAAGGGTCATCTTTATTTTAAGCTCCCCGGGCCAGTGCTCCTCTGAGTGTTGGTCCAAACTAGAGCCCTGTGCAGCGCCCCCTCGGGGAAACTCGAGGTTTGGTTTTAGTTGTATGGAGAGCTCATCTGAGTGTGCCCTGAGAACGAGATATGTGCAGCTCCTATCGGGATTTGTCGGCACATTTGGGCGGTGTTGCTGGACTTGTTTTACCATTGTCGAGGATGTCTTGTAACCGGGATTCCGAGCCTGATTGGGTCTTCCAGCTAGAAGGAATATCCTTCGTTGACCATGAGAGCTTGTGATGGGCTAAGTTGGGACACCCCTGCAAGGATTTGAACTTTCGAAAGCCGTGCCCGCGGTTATGGGCAGATGGGAATTTGTTAATGTCTGGTTGTAGAAAACCTGAAGTTGATCTTAATTAAAATACATCAACCGCGTGTGTAACCGTGATGGTCTCTTTCCGGCGGAGTCCGGGAAGTGAACACGGTGTTGGAGTAATGCTTGACGTAGGTTGTTCTAGGATCACTTCTTGATCATAGTTTATCGAATGTGCTTTGCCTTCTCTTCTCGCTCTCTTTTTCGTATGTTAGCCACCATATATGCTAGTCGCTTGCTGCAGCTCCACCTTCATACCTTTTACCATTCCTATAAGCTTAAATAGTCTTGATCGCGAGGGTTTGAGATTGCTGAGTCCTCGTGACTCACAGATACTTCCAAAACCAGCTTGCAGGTGTCGTTGAACCATGTAGATGACGCAACCAAGCTCAAGGAGGAGCTCAATGAAGATCTTGTCCTTTATGTTGTTTCGTTTCCAGTTGATCGGTAGTGGAGCCCAGTCGGGACGATCGGGGATCTGTGTAGCATTTGGGGTAGTCTTCTTTTATTTTTGGTTCCGTAGTCGGACCTTGATTGTATCTGGATGATGTAATGCTTTATTCATGTATTTGTGTGAAGTGGCGATTGTAAGACAACTATGTATCTCTTTCCCTTATGTATTACATGGGTTGTGTGAAGATTACCTCACTTGCGACATTTCTTTCAATGCGGTTATGCCTCTAAGTCGTGCTTCGACACGTGGGAGATATAGCCGCATCGAGGGCGTTACAGGAGGCAACCCAACTTTATTTTTATTCCTTGCTTTTTGCTCCTGTTTAGTAATAAATAATTTATCTATCCTCTGTTATGATTTAGTTTTTATGTTTTTAATTAGTGTTTGTGCCAAGTAGAACCGTTGGGAAGTTTTGGGGAAAGTCTTGTTGATCATGCTGTAAAAAACAGAAACTTTAGCACTCACGAGAATTGCTGCCATTTTTATTTGGAAAGTGATATTTAGTTAATTATTTTTTGCAGATGATTAATAGATAAATTCCTCAGGTCCAGCAATTTATTTGAGAATTTTATGAGTTCCAGAAGTATATGTTTGATTCATATTACTATAGACTGTTCTATTTTTGACATATTCTGTTTTCATTGTGTTGTTTGCTTATTTTGATGAATCTATGAGTAGTATCGGAGGGTATGAACCATAGAGAAGTTGTAATACAGTAGATATTACACCAATATGAATTTGGAATGAGTTCATTACAGTACCTTATGATGGTGATTTGCTTTCTTATACTAACGGAGCTTACGAGTTTTCTGTTAAGTTTTGTGTTGTGAAGTTTTCAAGTTTTGGGTAAAGATTCGATAGATTATGGAATAAGGAGTGGCAAGAGCCTAAGCTTGGGGATTCCCAAGGCACCCCAAGGAAATATTCAAGGACAACCAAAAGCCTAAGCTTGGGGATGCCCCGGAAGGCATCCCCTCTTTCGTCTACTTCCATCAGTAACTTTACTTGGAGCTATATTTTTATTCACCACATGATATGTGTTTTGCTTGGAGTGTCAATTTATTTTGTTAGGATTTGCTTTATGTTATTTAAAACAATGTTTTGCATCTTTTATTTCAATAAAAGTGGCATTGATAGCCTTTACTATGCCTATTTTAGAAGTCCACATGTTGCTGTTTGAAAACGGGAAGTTTACCGTTGTTGCAATAATTCCCTAGAAAAGTCAGAATGTGATAAAATGTTGAAACCTTTTGCATATTAGGCTTTGATAAATTTACTACAGTGGGAATTTTCTTTCATAATTTTTGGAGCTAGGGAAGTATGTATGTTTCTGCATTCTTTACAGACTGTCCTGTTTAGGCAGATTGCTGTTATGTTTGCATTGTTTGCATATGGTTGCTTCTTCAATGATTCTATTTGAGGATAGGACTATTGAATATGCAGAGGCATTTAGTATGAAATGTTGAATAATAATTTTAGTGATTTGCTACAGTAGAGTATGATAAGGTTTTTGCAATGGTTTATACTAACTTATCTCACGAGTCCTTGTTGAGTTTTGTGTGGATGAAGCTTTTGAGATTTAGGGAGACCGTGATATGAGAGGAATTAAGGAGACACAAAATCTCAAGCTTGGGGATGCCCAAGGCATCCCAATATAATATTTCAAGAAGTCTCAAGCGTCTAAGCTTGGGGATGCCCCGGTTGGCATCCCACCTTTCTTCTTCAACAACTATCGATTAGTATCGGTTGATCCTAAGTTTTTGCTTCTTCACATGATGTTTGCTATTCTTAGATGTCATTTTATTTTGCTTTGCTTGATTTTTGAATAAAATACTAAGATCTGAAATTATTAAATGTTAGAGAGTCTTCACATAGCTGCATAATTATTCGACTACTCATTGATCTTCACTTATATCTTTTGGAGTAGTTTGTCATTTGCTCTAGTGCTTCACTTATATCTTTTAGAGCATGGTGGTAGTTTTATTTTGAAGAAATATATGAACTCTCATGCTTCACTTAGATTATTTTGAGAGTCTTAAATAGCATGGTAATTTGCTTAAAAATCCTAATATGCTTGGTATACAAGATTAATAATAAAACTTTCTTATGAGTGTGTTGAATACTATGAGAAGTTTGATACTTGATAATTGTTTTGAGATATGGAGATGGTGATATTAGAGTCATGCTAGTTGAGTAGTTGTGAATTTGAGAGATACTTGTGTTAAAGTTTGTGATTCCCGTAGCATGCACGTATGGTGAACCGTTATGTGATGAAGTCGGAGCATGATTTATTTATTGATTGTCCTCCTTATGAGTGGCGGTTGGGGACGAGCGATGGTCTTTTCCTACCAATCTATCCCCCTAGGAGCATGCGCGTAGTACTTTGCTTCGATAACTAATAGATTTTTGCAATAAGTATGTGAGTTCTTTATGACTAATGTTGAGTCCATGGATCATACGCACTCTCACCCTTCCACCATTGCTAGCCTCTCTAATACCGTGCACCTTTCGCCGGTACCATAAACCCACCATATACCTTCCTCAAAAAAGCCACCATACCTACCTATTATGGCATTTCCATAGCCATTTCGAGATATATTGCCATGCAACTTTCCACCATTCCGTTTATTATGACACGCTTCATCATTGTCATATTGCTATGCATGATCATGTAGTTGACATTGTATTTGTGGCAAAGCCACCGTTCATAATTCTTCCATACATGTCACTCTTGAGTCATTGCACATCCCGGTACACCGCCGGAGGCATTCATATAGAGTCATATCTTGTTCTAAGTATCGAGTTCTAATTCTTGAGTTGTAAGAAAATAAAAGTGTGATGATCATCATTATTAGAGCATTGTCCCAGTGAGGAAAGGATGATGGAGACTATGATTCCCCCACAAGTCGGGATGAGACTCCGGACGAAAAAAAGAGGCCAAAGAAGCCCAAATAAAAAAAGAAGAGAAAAGAGGCCATAAAAAAGAGAGAAAGGCCCAAATAAAAAAATAAAAAATGAGAGAAAAAGAGAGAAGGGACAATGCTACTATCCTTTTACCACACTTGTGCTTCGAAGTAGCACCATGATCTTCATGATAGAGAGTCTCCTATGTTGTCACTTTCATATACTAGTGGGAATCTTTCATTATAGAACTTGGCTTGTATATTCCAATGATGGGCTTCCTCAAAATGCCATAGGTCTTCGTGAGAAAGCGAGTTGGATGCACACCCACTTAGTTTCTTTTGTTGAGCTTTCATACACTTATAGCTCTGGTGCATCCGTTGCATGGCAATCCCTACTCACTCACATTGATATCTATTGATGGGCATCTCCATAGCCCGTTGATACGCCTAGTTGATGTGAGACTATCTTCTCCCTTTTTGTCTTCTCCACAACCACTATTCTATTCCACCTATAGTGCTATGTCCATGGCTCACGCTCATGTATTGCGTGAAGATTGAAAAAATTTGAGAACATCAAAAGTATGAAACAATTGCTTGGCTTGTCATCGGGGTTGTGCATGATTTAAATATTTTGTGTGGTGAAGATGGAGCATAGCCAGACTATATGATTTTGTAGGGATAGCTTTCTTTGGCCATGTTATTTTGAGAAGACATAATTGCTTAGTTAGTATGCTTGAAGTATTATTATTTTTACGTCAATATGAACTTTTATCTTGAATCTTTCGGATCTGAATATTCATGCCACAATTAAGAAGAATTACACTGAAATTATGTCAAGTAGCACTCCGCATCAAAAATTTTGTTTTTTTCATTTACCTACTCGAGGACGAGCAGGAATTCAGCTTGGGGATGCTTGATACGTCTCCAACGTATCTATAATTTTTGATTGCTCCATGCTATATTATCTACTGTTTTAGACAATATTAGGCTTTATTATCCACTTTTATATTTGGGACTAACCTATTAACCGGAGGCCCAGCCCAGATTTGCTGTTTTTGCCTGTTTCAGTGTTTCAAAGAAAAGGAATATCAAACGGAGTCGAAACAGAACAAAATCAACTAGAGAAGTTATTTTTGGAAGGAAACTGAAAGCACAAGTGCTCCCTAGGTGGTTTTGATAATTGATGACAACATATCTCTTGTTGGACTAACATTTCTATCTAGCATGTTTCAGATAAGCTCAACAATGGAGTGGCATGGACTAAAGGTTGTGGGAACTCCTTCAAGATGCTAAGGACAAAGGATTGGCTAAAGATTCAAGCTCAAGACTCTTCATTTTACATTTTAGTGATCCAAGATCACATTGAGTCCATAGGAAAAGCCAATACTATCAAGGAGGGATGAGGTGTTGCTTAATGAGCCTCTTGCTTCATGTGCTTAATGATATGCTCCAAAATCCTCAGCTACTTCCCACTTCCACATATGACCTAAACCCAAAGCCAAACTCGGACCTACCGATTATTCCTATCCGGCGCCACCGAGTTTCACTTGTCATAAGCCACTGCCAAACCCTAGCAATTCGGTTCTACCGATAGGGATCTCGGTCTCACCGAGATGGGATTGCAAACTCTCTGTTTCCTTTTCGTAACTTTTCGGTCTCACCGAAAGAGCGAATCGGTCCCACCGAGATTGCAATGTAAACTCTTTCTTTCCCTTTTGTAACTTTTCGGTCTCACCGAAAGAGCAAATCGGTCCCACCGAGTTTGCCTGACCAACTCTCTGGTTAGCTTATTACCAAACTCGGTCTCACCGAGTTTGTGTAATCGGTCTCACCGAGATTACGTTATTCCCAAACCCTAACCATATCGGTCCTACAGAGTTGCATCTCAGTCCCACCGAAAATCTCTAACGGTCACTAGGTTTACCTTTTCGGTCCGACCGAGTTTGTTGATTCGGTCCCACCGAGATTGGAAAACTCTGTGTAATGGTTGGATTTTGTGTGGAGGCTATATATACCCCTCCACCTCCTCTTCATTCGTGGAGAGAGCCATCAGAACACATACACAATTCCAACTCATATGTTCTGAGAGAGAACCACCTACCCATGTGTTGAGGCCAAGATATTCCATTCCTACCATATGAATCTTGATCTCTAGCTTTCCCCAAGTTGCTTTCCACTCAAACCTTCTTTCCACCAGATCCAAATCCTATGAGAGAGAGTTGAGTGTTGGGGAGACTATCATTTGAAGCACAAGAGCAAGGAGTTCATTACCTACACACCATTTGTTACTTCTTGGAGAGTGGTGTCTCCTAGATTGGCTAGGTGTTACTTGGGAGCCTTCGACAAGATTGTGGAGTTGAACCAAGGAGTTTGTAAGGGCAAGGAGATCGCCTAATTCATGAAGATCTACCGCTAGTGAGGCAAGTCCTTCGTGGGCGATGGCCATGGTGGGATAGACAAGGTTGCTTCTTCGTGGACCCTTCGTGGGTGGTTGCTTCTTCGTGGACCCTTCGTGGGTGGAGCCCTCCGTGGACTCGCGCAACCATTACCCTTCGTGGGTGGAGCCCTTCGTGGACTGGCGCAATCGTTACCCTTCGTGGGTTGAAGTCTCCATCAACGTGGATGTAGGATAGCACCACCTATCCGAACCACGGGAAAAACATCCGTGTCTCCAATTGCGTTTGAATTCTCCAAACCCTTCCCCTTACATTCTTGCAAGTTGCATGCTTTACATTCCGCTGCTCATATACCCTTTGCATGCTTGCTTGATATGTATTGTGTATGTTGAAATTGTGCCTAAAACTCCACTCAAACCAAAAAGGCCTAAAAATTGCAACTTTAGCACTAAGTGTATAATCACCCCCCCTCTAGACACATCTACTTCTAGATCCTACAAGTGGTATCAGAGCTTTGGTCTCCATTGCCTTGGTTTAATCACCATTGGAGGAAGATGGATGTGTCTACCTTAGGGAGTCTTAGACATAGAGTGCCTATTCTTGATGGAGAGTATTTTCATGAGTGGAAAAATGAGATGCTTGCAATTTTCAATCAATATCATTTGAACAAGTATATTGCTAGCCCTTGTGCACCTCATATTGATCCTTTGCATCCTACCCTAGATGAAGATATTGACATGATTCGCAATCTTAGAACTATTGAGCTCATCATTAGAGGATTGCCCAAAAATTTGATTGCTAGTTTGCCTACTCTTAATTGTGCCTATACTATATGGAAATTTCTTGAGGAACGATTTCCCGATCATTCCTTGAAAACTTTGGATGAAATTCTCCATAAATCTATTGCCTTGAGTAAGATGAACTCTAGTGATCCTAGTTTTGGTAATTGTCTATTTGAACTTACCAATCTTAAGCATGCTAAAGGAGATGTTGGAATCATTAGTGATATCATATTCGAAGCTATAAGAATTCATAAAAGTGACCACTTTGATGATCATTTATCTAATGAATTACCCTCTCTAGGAAATGATGAGTCACAAGATCATGATGAACATGGATACTATGATGATGATGATGATGATGATAGTGACTTCGATCTTGATGATGCAATGAGACATTTTGGTCTTATGGCAAATCTTCGGGGATATGAATCAGGAGGAAAGGAATGGGTTCTTGATAGTGGATGTACTGATCATATGACCGAACATGAAGAGATGTTTCGTGAGCTTGCTGAAAATGACGGCCCTCGAAAATATGTCACCTTTGGTGATAATTCAAAGGGTAAAGTGGTTGGCCTTGGTAAGGTGGCCATCTCACATGATAGTTCCATTCAAAATGTCATGCTCATTGAATCTCTCGGCTACAACTTACTTTCAGTATCTAGACTTGCTGATTTCGGTTTGAATGTCCTATTTACTGAGGTAGATTGCCAAGTATTTCGTCGAGACAATCATAAAATGGTCTTTACCGGTATGCGTAGAGGTGATCTTTACATTGTCGATTTCTCTAAAAAGGCACAACCTAAAACTTGCTTTGTTGCTAAATCCTCAAAAGGTTGGTTGTGGCATAGACGACTAGGTCACGTTGGCATGAGAAACCTTGACAAGCTTATTAAAGGAAATCATATCCTTGGAGTTAACGATGTCATATTTGATAAGGATAGACTTTGCAGTGCTTGTCAAGCAGGTAAACAGGTTGGAGGAAGGCATCCCGTGAAGAACATCATGACCACAAGAAGGCCACTCGAGCTACTTCATATGGATCTTTTTGGTCCCAACGCCTACAAGAGTCTCGGTGGAAATTCTTTTGGTCTAGTTATAGTTGATGATTTTTCAAGATTTACGTGGGTGTTCTTTCTTAATGACAAGTTGCAGGTCCAGAAGATCTTCAGAAACTTCGCTAGGAAGGCCCAAAATCAGTTTGACGTGAAGATCAAGAAGGTTCGGAGTGACAACGGAACGGAGTTCAAGAACGCAAATGTGGACACCTTTCTTGACGAAGAAGGGATTTCACATGAGTTCTCGGCTACGTACACACCTCAACAAAATGGAGTTGTTGAGAGGAAGAACCGGACGCTCATCGAAATGGCAAGAATGATGCTTGATGAATACAAGACGCTGAAGCACTTTTGGGCAGAAGCGGTTGAGACAGCTTGTCACGCAACAAATCGCTTATATCTTCACAAGCTACTCGGCAAGACGGCATACGAGCTTCTCACCGGTGACAAACCCCAAGTTGGATACTTTCGAGTATTCGGCTCAAAGTGCTACATTCTTGATAAGCATCGTCGTTCAAAGTTTGCTCCTAAATCTCATGAAGGTTTTCTACTTGGTTATGGCTCAAACTCTCACACTTACCGTGTCTACAACAATTTCACCCGAAAGGTTGAAGAGACGGTAGATGTGAAGTTTGATGAATCTAATGGCTCGCAAGTAGAGCAATTGCCAATTGATGTAGGAGACAAAGACCCTTCAGAAGCAATCCAAGACTTGTCCATTGGCAAAATTCGTCCAACGGAGGTGAAGGAGAGTACTTCATCCGTCCAAGTGGAAGCTTCTACTTCACGACAAGGTGAACCAAGAATCGACACGGAAGCATCCACAAGTGGGACACACCAAGATGAAGAAGACAAGGAAATGCATCAAGACGAACATCAACAACCTCTTTCTCCACCACGACAAGAGAACGACGACGTCAACAATGAAGAAGGCCAAGAAGAAGAACAAGATGAATAAGATGTTCAACGAAGACCCAAGCAAAAGCTCTCACGAGTTCGAGCAAGAATTGCCAAAGATCATCCCGTCGAGCAAATCCTCAATGATATACAAACCGGGAGAATCACTCGCTCAAAAACTCGTTTAGCTAACTTTTGTGAAAACTATTCATTCATCTCTAGAATTGAACCTATGAAGGTTGAAGAACATTGGAAGATCCGGATTGGATAAACGCTATGCATGAAGAGCTACACAATTTTGAGAGAAACCAAGTTTGGACATTGGTTGAGAAGCCCGACAACAACCACAACATCATTGGTACCAAATGGGTGTTTCGCAACAAGCAAGATGAAGATGGACAAGTGGTTCGCAACAAAGCACGTCTCGTCGCCCAAGGGTACACACAAGTCGAAGGTATGGACTATGGTGAGACATATGCTCCCGTTGCTAGACTTGAGTCCATTCGCATCTTACTTGCCTATGCTAATCACCATAATATCACCTTGTACCAAATGGACATTAAAAGTGCTTTTCTAAATGGTGAAATAGAGGAGGAAGTTTATGTCAAACAACCTCCCGGCTTTATCAATCCTAAGAAACCAAATCATGTTTACAAACTTCACAAAGCTCTTTATGGTCTTAAACAAGCTCCTAGAGCATGGTATAAATGCTTGACCAAGTTCCTTATTACAAGTGGTTTTGAAATTGGTAAAATTGATTCTACTCTTTTTACTAAAAGGGTTAATGGAGAACTATTTGTATGCCAAATTATGTCGATGATATCATATTTGGTTCAACTAACCCTCTCTTTAGTGAAAAGTTTGGAAAGCTAATATCAGAGAAGTTTGAGATGTCTATGATGAGTGAACTCAAATTCTTTCTTGGTTTGCAAATCAAGCAAACTAAGGAAGGTACATTTGTCTCTCAAACGAAGTACACCAAGGACTTATTCAAGAAGTTCAATATGCAAGAATGCAAAGGTATGTCTACACCCATGCCTACTAGTGGACATAAAGATTTGACCAAAGATGGTGAACCGGTTGATCAAAAGGTTTATCGCTCTATGATTGGTTCATTGTTATACCTATGTGCTTCATGTCCCGATATTATGCTAAGTGTGTGCATGTGTGCACGATATCAAGATGCTCCTAAAGAATGTCATCTTAAGGCTGTGAAAAGGATAGTGAGATATTTAATCCATACACCAAATTTTGGCATTTGGTATCCTAAGAGGTCTTCTTTTGATCTTGTTGGCTATTCCGACTCGGATTATGCCGGAGACAAGGTTGATAGAAAGTCCACTTCGGGTACTTGTCAATTTCTTGGTAGATCTCTTGTGTCTTGGTCTTCCAAGAAACAAAACTCGGTATCCTTATCCACCGCCGAAGCGGAATACATTGCCGCTGGTTCATGTTGTGCTCAATTACTTTGGATGACCCAAACTCTTAAAGATTATGGGATTTATGTGAAACATGTTCCACTGCTTTGTGACAATGAAAGTGCTATCAAAATTGGTCATAATCCTGTACAACATTCTCGAACTAAGCATATTAAGTTCGTCATCATTTCATTCGAGATCATGTTGCTAAGGGTGACATTGATCTTAAGCATGTTCGCACCGATAAGCAATTAGCGGATATATTTACTAAACCTCTTGATGAGAAAGTGTTTTGCAGGTTGAGAGGTGAATTGAACATCATTGATGCTTCGAACTTGGAGTAGAAACTCCATTGGATACATGCAAGACATGAGCTTATGACTAATCCATGATATATCTCTTATGATGACTATCTTATGTCTTGGATATATTTGTACCTTGCATGTTGTCTAACCCATGTAGGTGCTTGGTTGAATCTAATTCCATGAGATTGCGACTCACTCACATCTTGAGCAATCTCTACATCACAAAGTCTCTACACAATGGCGGTTGAAGACAAGGAAGCACAAAACCATTCAAACATATCCTTTGACAAATTCTATGTTCAGCTTCATGATTGTCATTTTTGGATACACAAGTGCTCTTCCTTGCAAGAACTAACCCATGTAGGTAGATGAACTCAAACTCCAAGTGGTACTCTCAAATCTTGATGAGCTACATCAACCTTGAGCACCCACACAAGTTCAACTACATGAGCAAGAACCACACCACCACCCAAGGTATGTTATTCCATCTTAGAGAAGCTTTACTCCAAGACATGAGTCAAAGCAACTCAACAAGATGTGAATACATCAAGATGCTTAAACGAAAAATGGTAACCCCATTTTGAGCTTAAACGATGAGTATGACCTATGATCAAGTGTTCTCACTTGACTCCTAAGTCAATATACTCTGACATAGGTGACTATGTCACCGCCCAACTCTAGATGAAGTTCTCTTGTGTTCTTTTTGTGTGTATCTCATGCATGTTTAGTTCCTTTCTCTTTTTCAAAAACAAAAAAAAAACTCCATCTAGATTTTTCAGTCTCTTCTCTTTTCTTTCTGTTTATGTTCTGCATTTTCTGCATTTAATTCCTTGCAAATCCTTCAGGTAATTCATTGCAAATCTTTGTGAGATCCTACATGTCTAGTGAGCTGAGGTGACAAGTGTTTTTCTCTGTGTGAACTCGGTTTCACCGACTTGTAATTTTCGGTCCAACCGAATCTTTTCGGTGCCACCGAAACATACCACTCGGTGCCACCGACTTCGCAACAGGAAAAATAGTTTGCCACTTGTTCTATATTTCTTCTGATCCAGCTCTACTCAATGAATCTTGTCCTCTACAAGCATCACAGTTTTATCCATTGCTTTGTGCTGAGTCTCAAGGACCAAACCTATACGACGGATTCCAGAAAGCCCTTCTTGGAAATTGATGTCAAAGGGGGAGAGAGAGATCACATCAAAGCTTGTAGGAGAAAGAGATCACATCAAGGGAGAGAAAAAGTCTCAAGGACCAAACCTACAAGAGAGAAAGTATTAAGGGGGAGAGAGAGACTTCCAGGGGGAGAGAATACTCAAGGATCCCAGATGTCCCAGATGCTTGATGCTTGATGTTCAAGAGGAGAGATGTCACATGTCTTTTTAGGGGGAAAGACATGTTCATTTGTATCTTTCAGCTCTGATTTGCTGTTCCTTATCTTCTCCCAATATACCATGTAAGATTCTGGGGGAGCAAGACACCTAAGGGAAAGAAATCAGTCAAATTCATTGCATATCTTTATTCTTGGGGACATGTTGAATCCAATGTGGTACCTTGTACTCACTCTCTACATGTCATCCCAGTCTTGGTATTCTTGTGGTTTCTTTTGTTTGCTCTGGCTAGTGGATGTACCTGTGTTATCTAACTTTGTTTGTGCAGGTTCATTCCATCCTAAGCCAACTCAAGACCACAAGGTAAGTATATGCATCAAAATCATGAGTATGAGGAGTTCTTGCTTATGTACATACTGTTTGCAAGAAGGACTCATGAGCATGAAGGTATTTTCCTTGATAATCTTTTGCTCTGATGCATATGGCCAAGATACATGTAACACATTGCCTACTCTGTCATGGTTATGCTCTCACATGCCTCTATATTTGATATTTACATGAGTGCATACATGTAGGGGGAGCCTATGCTTGTTACATGTCCTTCCAAAGCTTTACTTGCTGTTCTTTATATCTTTATCTAAAGCTTTGATGTATGTTGCTATCAATTACCAAAAAGGGGGAGATTGAAAGCACAAGTGCTCCCTAGGTGGTTTTGATAATTGATGACAACATATCTCTTGTTGGACTAACATTTCTATCTAGCATGTTTCAGATAAGCTCAACAATGGAGTGGCATGGACTAAAGGTTGTGGGAACTCCTTCAAGATGCTAAGGACAAAGGATTGGCTAAAGCTTCAAGCTCAAGACTCTTCATTTTACATTTTAGTGATCCAAGATCACATTGAGTCCATAGGAAAAGCCAATACTATCAAGGAGGGATGAGGTGTTGCTTAATGAGCCTCTTGCTTCATGTGCTTAATGATATGCTCCATAATCCTCAGCTACTTTCCCACTTCCACATATGACCTAAACCCAAAGCCAAACTCGGACCTACCGATTATTCCTATCCGGCGCCACCGAGTTTCACTTGTCATAAGCCACTGCCAAACCCTAGCAATTCGGTTCTACCGATAGGGATCTCGGTCTCACCGAGATGGGATTGCAAACTCTCTGTTTCCCTTTCGTAACTTTTCGGTCTCACTGAAAGAGCGAATCGGTCCCACCGAGATTGCAATGTAAACTCTTTGTTTCCCTTTTGTAACTTTTCGGTCTCACCGAAAGAGCAAATCGGTCCCATCGAGTTTGCCTGACCAACTCTCTGGTTAGCTTATTACCAAACTTGGTCTCACCGAGTTTGTGTAATCGGTCTCACCGAGATTACGTTATGCCCAAACCCTAACCATATCGGTCCTACCGAGTTGCATCTCAGTCCCACCGAAAATCTCTAACGGTCACTAGATTTACCTTTTCGGTTCGACCGAGTTTGTTGATTCGGTCCCACCGAGATTGGAAAACTGTGTGTAACGGTTGGATTTTGTGTGGAGGCTATATATATCCCTCCACCTCCTCTTCATCCGTGGAGAGAGCCATCAGAACACATACAAAATTCCAACTCATATGTTCTGAGAGAGAACCACCTACTCATGTGTTGAGGCCAAGATATTCCATTCCTACCATATGAATCTTGATCTCTAGCTTTCCCCAAGTTGCTTTCCACTCAAACCTTCTTTCCACCAGATCCAAATCCTATGAGAGAGAGTTGAGTGTTGGGGAGACTATCATTTGAAGCACAAGAGCAAGGAGTTCATTACCTACACACCATTTGTTACTTCTTGGAGAGTGGTGTCTCCTAGATTGGCTAGGTGTTACTTGGGAGCCTCCGACAAGATTGTGGAGTTGAACCAAGGAGTTTGTAAGGGCAAGGAGATCGCCTACTTCGTGAAGATCTACCGCTAGTGAGGCAAGTCCTTCGTGGGCGATGGCCATGGTGGGATAGACAAGGTTGCTTCTTCGTGGACCCTTCGTGGGTGGTTGCTTCTTCGTGGACCCTTCGTGGGTGGAGCCCTCCGTGGACTCGTGCAACCATTAACCTTCGTGGGTGGATCCCTCCGTGGACTCGCGCAACCGTTACCCTTCGTGGGTTGAAGTCTCCATCAACGTGGATGTAGGATAGCACCACCTATCTGAACCACGGGAAAAACATCCGTGTCTCCAATTGCGTTTGAATTCTCCAAACCCTTCCCCTTACATTCTTGCAAGTTGCATGCTTTACATTCCGCTGCTCATATACTCTTTGCATGCTTGCTTGATATGTATTGTGTATGTTGAAATTGTGCCTAAAACTCCACTCAAACCAAAAAAGCCTAAAAATTGCAACTTTAGCACTAAGTGTCTAATCACCCCCCCCCCTCTAGACACATCTACTTCTAGATCCTACAAGTGGTATCAGAGCTTTGGTCTCCATTGCCTTGGTTTAATCACCATTGGAGGAAGATGGATGTGTCTACCTTAGGGAGTCTTAGACATAGAGTCTCTGGTAGGAACTTTGGGGCACTCCTTGAGGTCCTTTGTGTTGGTTGAATAGATGAATCTGACATTGTGTGATGCATATCGTATAATCATGCCCACGGATACTTGAGGTGACATTGGAGTATCTAGGTGACATTAGGGTTTTGATTGATTTGTGTCTTAAGGTGTTATTCTACTATGAACTCTAGGGCTGTTTGTGACACTTATAGGAATAGCCCAACGGGTTGATTGGAAAGAATAACTTTGAGGTGGTTTCGTACCCTACCATAATCTCCTCGTTCGTTCTCCGCTATTAGTGACTTTGGAGTGACTCTTTGTTGCATGTTGAGGGATAGTTATGTGATCCAATTATGATATTATTGTCGAGGGAACTTACACTAGCGAAAGTATGAACCCTAGGCCTTATTTCCTATCATTGCAATGCCGTTTACGCTCACTTCTATCATTCGTTACCTTGCTGTTTTTATAATTTCAGATTATAAAAACTATTATCTACTATCCATATACCACTTGTTTCACCATCTCTTCGTCGAACTAGTGCACCTATACAATTTACCATTGTATTGTGTGTGTTGGGGACACAAGAGACTCTTTGTTATTTGGTTGCAGGGTTGCTTGAGAGAGACCATCTTCATCCTACGCCTCCTACGGATTGATAAACCTTAGGTCATCCACTTGAGGGAAATTTGCTACTGTCCTACAAACCACTGCACTTGGAGGCCCAACAACGTCTACAAGAAGAAGGTTGTGTAGTAGACATCAAGGTAGCAGGTGCATTACATAAACCAAAAGGCATACGTCTATAAGCAAAAGTACCAAAAGGGCAAGTAAAAGTAGTCTTTGATTGATCCTTAGCTGACACAGGTATTTGAGAGAAATCATAATAACCGTCCAGAAAGCAAAAATGTGTATGTTTGGATAATCTTTCTAGCATTTGATCGATAAAAGGTAAGGGGTAATGATCCTTTTTAGTGGCCTTATTTAATTTGCGGAAATCAATTACCATCCTATAACCTGTAATAATTCTTTGAGGGATCAATTCATCTTTATCATTAGGAACGACAGTAATACCTCCCTTCTTAGGGACACAATGGACAGGACTTACCCACTGACTATCAGCAATGGGATAGATTATACCTGCCTCAAGGAGCTTTAGTATTTCCTTTCTTACCACTTCTTTCATTTTAGGATTCAGCCGTCGTTGATGATCACGAGCTGGTTTAGCATCTTCTTCCAAATTTACTTTATGTTGACATAGAGTGGGACTAATGCCCTTAAGATCATCAAGAGTATACCCAATAGCAGCACGGTGCTTCTTTAGAGTTTTCAATAATCTCTCTTCTTCATGTTCTGAAAGGTTAGCACTAATAATAATAGGATATATCTTTTTCTCATCAAGATAAGCATATTTAAGAGTATCAGGAAACAGTTTAAGCTCAAACACGGGATCACCCTTGGGTGGAGGAGGATCCCCTAGGATTTCAATAGGCAAATTGTGTTTCAGAATAGGTTCCTGTTTAAAGAATACTTCATCTATTTCCCTTCTTTCATTCATAAACATATCATTTTCATGGTCTAGCAAATATTGTTCTAAAGGATCACTAAGAGGTACGGCAATAGAAGCAAGACCAATAATTTCATCCTTACTAGGTAATTCTTCTTCACGGTGTTGTCTACTAAATTTAGAGAAATTAAATTCATGAGACATATCATCTAAACCGATAGTAACAACATCCTTTTTGTAATCTATCTTAGCATTAACTGTGTTCAAGAAGGGTCTACCAAATATAATGGGACAAAAGCTATCTTGTGGGGAACCAAGAACAAGAAAATCAGCAGGATATTTAGTTTTCCCACACAAGACTTCAACATCTCTAACAATTCCCATAGGTGAAATAGTATCTCTATTGGCAAGTTTAATTGTGACATCAATATCTTCTATCTCAGCAGGTGCAATATCATGCATAATTTCTTTATATAAGGTGTAAGGTATTGCACTAGCACTAGCACCCATAACACATAAGCCATGATAACAATGATCTCCTATTTTAACAGAAATAACAGGCATGCCTACCACAGGTCTGTTTTTATCTTTAGCACAAGATTTAGCAATTCTAGCAGTCTCATCAAGGAAATGAATAACATGCCGATCAATATTATCAGACAAGAGATCTTTAACAATATCAATATTAGGTTCAACGTTGACTTGCTCAGGAGGTGTATAAGTTTTAATATTGCTTTTACAAACCACAGTTGAAGCTTTAGCATGATCCTTTATCCTAACAGGAAAAGGTGGTTTCTCAACATAAGAAGTAGGAACAATAGGATCATTATAAGTGATAGTCTTTTCTTCAACTTTAATTGGTGCAGCTACTTTTACTTCTATGGGAGGATGATATTTAAACCACTTCTCCTTGGGGAGATCAACATAAGTAGCAAAAGATTCATATAAAGAAGCTACTATTTCAGAGTCAAGTCCATATTTAGTGCTAAATTTACGGAAAACATCGGTATCCATAAAAGATTTAACACAATCAAACCTAGGTGTCATACCTGACTCCTTACCTTTGTCGAGGTCCCAATCTTTAGAGTTGTGTTTAATTCTTTCCAATAAATACCATTTGAATTCAATAGTCTTCATCATAAAAGAGCCAGCACAAGAAGTATCAAGCATGGTGCGATTGTTATCAGAAAGTCGAGCATAAATTTTTTGAATAATCATTTCTCTTGAGAGCTCATGATTGGGGCATGAATATAACATTGATTTAAGCCTCCCCCAAGCTTGAGCGATGCTTTCTCCTTCGCGAGGCCAAAAATTATATATATAATTACGATCACGATGAACAAGATGCATAGGATAAAACTTCTGATGAAATTCCAATTTCAATCGTTTGTAGTTCCATGACCCCATATCATCACATAGCCTATACCATGTCGATGCATCTCCCTTCAAAGATAAAGGGAAGACCTTCTTCTTAACAACATCTCCGGGTATACCTGCAAGCTTAAATAATCCACAAACTTCATCTACATATATTAGATGCTCATCAGGATGCTTTGTTCCATCTCCTATAAAAGGATTAGCTAGCAGTTTTTCTATCATACCCGAAGGAATTTCAAAGCAAAAAATTTCATTTTCATTTTCATTTTCATTTTCAGTAGGTTGAGGAGCAACTCTTTGCTCTACTGGTCGGGGTGAAGATACCCCGAACAAGCCCCTCAGAGGATTACTTTCCATAGTAACAAGTGACAGTAAATTTCAGCACACTATATAAAATTTTTCCTTACCAAATTCCACCTACCAAAGGCGCTTCACTCCCCGGCAACGGCGCCAGAAAAGAGTCTTGATGACCCACAAGTACAGGGGGTCTATCGTAGTACTTTAGATAAGTAAGAGTGTCGAACTCAACGAGGAGCAGAAGGAAATGATAAGCGGTTTCCAGCAAGGTATTCTCTGCAAGTACTGAAATAAGTGGTAACAGATAGTTTTGTGATAGGATAATTGGTAACGAGCAACAAGTAACAAAAGTAAAAAAAGTGCAGCAAGGTGGCCCAATCCTTTTTGTAGCAAAGGACAATCCTGGACAAACTCTTATATAGAGAAAAGCGCTCCCGAGGACACATGGGAATATTGTCAAGCTAGTTTTCATCACATTCATATGATTCGCGTTTGGTACTTTGATAATTCGGTATGTGGGTGGACCGGTGCTTGGGTGCTGCCCTTACTTGGACAAGCATCCCACTTATGATTAACCTCTATTGCAAGCATCCGCAACTACAACAAAATTATTAAGGTAAACCTAACCATAGCATGAAACATATGGATCCAAATCAGCCCCTTACGAAGCAACACATAAACTAGGGTTTAAGCTTCTGTCACTCTAGCAACCCATCATCTACTTATTACTTCCCAATGCCTTCCTCTAGGCCCAAACAATGGTAAAGTGTTATGTAGTCGACGTTCACATAACACCACTAGAGGAGAGACAACATACATCTCATCAAAATATCGAACGAATACCAAATTCAGATGACTACTAATAGCAAGACTTCTCCCATGTCCTAAGGAACAAACGTAACTACTCACAAAGCATAAACATGTTCATAATCAGAGGGGTATTAATATGCATATAGGATCTGAACATATGATCTTCCACCAAATAAACCAACTAGCATCAACTACAAGGAGTAATTAACACTACTAGCAACCTACTAACACCAATCCCGGACTTGAACACAAGAATTGGATACAAGAGATGAACTAGGGTTTTGAGAGGAGATGGTGCTGATGAAGATGTTGATGGAGATTGCCCTCTCCTGATGAGAGGAGCGTTGGTGATGACGATGGCGATGATTTCCCCCTCCCGGAGGGAAGTTTCCCCGGCAGAACAGCTCCGCCGGAGCCCTAGATTGGTTCCGCCAAGGTTCCGCCTCGTGGCGGCGGAGTTTCGTCCGAGAAGATGGCTTCTGGTTTTTTCCCATCGAAAGACTTCATATAGCAGAAGATGGCCACCGGAGGGCCACCAGGGGGCCCATGGGCGCGCCCCCACCCTCGTGGGCAGGGTGTGGCCCCCTGGTGAAATTCTTCCGATGAGTATTTTTTATATATTCTGAAAACGTCTTCTGTGAAGTTCAGGACTTTTGGAGCTGTGCAGAATAGGTCTCTAATATTTGCTCCTTTTCCAGCCCAGAATCCCAGCTGCCAGCATTCTCCCTCTTTATGTAAACCTTGTAAAATAAGAGAGAATAGGCATAAGTATTGTGACATAATGTGTAATAACAGCTCATAATGCAATAAATATCGATATAAAAGCATGATGCAAAATGGACGTATCACCGGTCAGCCTCCCCCTTGCTCCTTTATTTACGGGGGCAGGGGCACCCTAGAACACACAAGTTGACAGTTGTCTTAGTCGTGTGTGGTGTCCCCTCCATAGATTTCCACTTCGGTCATATCGTTGTAGTTCTTAGGCGAAGCCCTGCGTTGGTAACTTCATCATCACCGTCATCACGCCGTCATGCTGACGAAACTCTCCCTCGGCCTCAACTAGATCAAGAGTACGAGGGACGTCACCGACTTGAACGTGTGCAGATCGCGGAGGTGTTGTGCGTTCAGTACTTGATCAGTTGGATCGCGAAGACGTTTGACTACATCAACTGCGTTACTTAACGCTTCCGCTTTTGGTCTACGAGGATACGTAGACACACTCTCCTCTCTCGTTGCTATGCATCTTCTAGATAGATCTTACGTGATCGTAGGAAATTTTTGAAATACTGCGTTCCCCAACACTTTTCCTTCCTTGATGGCTGCCCTCTCCCTCCCCTCTAATCTATATATACTAGGGGATTTTGCTTTATTGGATACACAAGTTTTGGAGGGCCCTTTAGTTGACCTAGTTCTAATTCTTGTTGGTCCTAATTGACTAATTAGAGTAAGCCCTAGCCACTTTTAATCCTCATAATTAGAAGCCATGTGTAGTTCTAATCTTCTCCCTCTAATTCTTCGATGACAATTAGCTCTAGATGGCGAAGCGCTGCCCGATCGTGAAGACCGAATGCTTGCGACCAAGTAGAGAGGTCATGCTTTCGGTCTTTCGTTCGAGGGATCGTTCGAGGGTGATTCGCGGGATCATCATTGACGTTTGAGGGACTTCAAGTACAATCTACACCAACTCATCTACTTCCGCTACACTCTCGGATTCGGTAATAATCGTTGATCCAAACCCGTTATGCATCTTCATATTGTTCCTGGGTGAGCGTAGGATGATATTTTTTCTACTATGTTTCCCAACAAGAATAGCTATATCTGTTGTAGCTTTTTAGGTCCAGAATTCCAGCTACCTGTAATTTTCCTCTCCATATAAATCTTGCAAGTTAAGAGAGAAAAGACATTAGAATTGCATCATAAAATGAAATGATGACCAAAAACATTATAAATAACAGTAGAAAAACATGATGCGAAATGGACGTATCAACTCCTCCAATCTTAGACCTCGCTTATCCTCAATAATCATGACCGCATGTTTAGAGAGAGAGGTGTCGATAAAACAAAATACGGACATGATAGCATCATGTTCGTTATTATTGCAGCAACTATTCGTTATATAACTTCTCATAATCTAGTAATGATTCATCACAATAGTAAAGTACGAACCACAAACAACTATTTTTATTTAACAATGCGCGTAGTTTTTCTCCAGTCTTTATCTTTACCTAATAATAAAGCAAATTGGATTTCTTTCGTCCATCATGGTATTTTTCAGAAAAGTCCCTCTATTTCAGATAATTCAACCCGCAGTCCTGTTTTAAGTTAAAATGAATCATTATTTTTGTATTTTACACAAAAGTCCCTGTCTTTTCTTGAAATCAACCCGCCGTCTGGATTTAAGTCACGCCCGAACCGTTATTTTACATTTTTTGAAAAAAAACCCTGATGTTTTAGGTAATTCATCCGCGGATTATTATCATGTCAAACAAATGCTTTTTAAAATAATCCATATCTTTTAAACCGTAACTCCGATTTGAACATGTTATATATTAAATTTGATTAGAAAAATATGTAGAATATGAATATGAGATTATTTTTACCTGTTAAGTATTTTTAAATATTATTTTGGAATATTTTTTGAGTCAAACCAAATGATTTTCTAAATTATCTATATCTTTTAAACCGTAACTTCGATTTTAACATATTATATATGAAATTTTATTTAAAAAATGTGTGGAATCTAAATATGATGTTAATTTTACCTGTTAAATATTGTTATGGAAGTAAACTTATAATTTATAGCGCAAGATTCGTTTTTTTTTCATACCGGCGGCGATCCGGATTGCAAATAAACACCCCACTGTAACCATATACGGAAAAGAAAATATCGATAACTACACATGCATACCTCTAAAAAATGTCGCAGGGGAAAACAACAGATTTCTAATCGCGTGAGTGAGAGAAAGCAAGCGAGAGAGAGAGAGAGAGAGGGAGAGAGAGAGAGGGAGATGGAAGATCGAGGGAGGGAGAGATGCCTTAGGATTAACCATATTCAACACACATTTTTTGTTGTTTTGTGTAAACGCCGTGGCCATCGCCGGTGAGGGCGAGAAGGAGGATAAGCGGCAACACAAATATGATGCCTCGCAAAAATAAAGAAGATGGACTTATTATGGTCTTGAGTGATGGTTGTTGAGTTAAGAGCGTGTGTTATGTTTTCTCTCCCGTTGCAACGCATGGGCTCTTTTGCTAGTAGAAGCTAAAAAAGCTAAAGAAATATCAGATTATTCGAGAGCACTGTTCAAACGGTATTGTTCATGTGTGGGGTACTGTGGCATCCATTTTCTATTCACACGTGCTACTGTTCACAAATATCGATGTAATAAACAAACAGTAAAAGCTTAAAAAGGTAAAAAGAAAAAAGAAACTAAAGCCTTCCCGCTTTAGTATGGTAAACTTATTTTCCCCACAGATTACTGTGCAAATATACTGTTCTGGCCTACTGTTTTGTGCCTCGGCAACACTATCACCGAAAAGGATCTGGAGACGATTGAGACAGCTCTGCATCGATACGCCGGTGGAGAAAAATGATGTGTTGAAAAATCTTAAATCTTAACCCTCTATATAAGAACACGATGGTGGAGGAGAGAAATGATGTGTAAAAAAAATATCAACTTTTGTTTAACAACATGCGTATTTTTACTCAAGTGGAAGCTAAAAAACAAAAACAAAAAAAATCAGATTATTCAAGGGCACTGTTCACCGGAGATAATGTTCATGTGGGTACTGTTCACATTCATTTGCCGTTCTCTGCTACTGTTCACTGATGTCGATGTAATAAATGAACAGTAGACGCTTAAGAAAAGTAAAAAAACACAGAAAAACCAAAGCCTAGTAACTAACTAATGTACAGAGGGAGTACTAATAAGTTTCAAACCCTTTTGAGGGACTGACTGGCTGTTGTTCGTCAGTTTCATGGATATGAAATTTGGAGCGGTGCTCCTAAGTTGGCCAAGAAAAAAAGTCTGCTACCACTAAACGGTCAACATAGCAGAGCTACGTTCATCAGCAGCTGCAGGATCATATACAAAATTTTCTCGGAGATTCATCACTCGTACACAGATATAGTACAACATACATCACTAGAAAAACAGCATCTTCGCGTTGCGCCCCCACTTGAGAACCCCTCCTCGATGACTTTTGCCTCTGTTTCGAAAGGGAAAAAGAAAAACCTCCTCTATGCGCAATGCTACATGCGGTCCAGCCAGCTGTTGAAGCAATCCAGCGAGTCAAACTGCATGTCCTGCCATAAACACATACGAAAGAAGGAGATGAGCCATGACAAACATGCACCGGGAAACGAAACTGCATGTCCTGCCATAAACTGCATGATGAACGCGGCGGCACTTACGGCCAGAGAGGAGAAATGCGGAGACGTTCCGAGGTCAGGGAACCCTTGGAGCGCGTCCGTGTCAACAAGAGGCAGATGCTGCTTCTCAGGGTAGGCGGCGTCCGGGGTTCCGCCGCGTGACGGGTGTTCATCCAGGGCAGGCAGCGCTACGTCATCAACGGCGTGCGACGAGGTTCCAGCAAGCCATTCGGTGGCTCCCCGAACAGCTGACTGGCGGAACTCTTCCTCCTCCTGTCACGTAACATGAATAACAGTGAAATGAAGGAGTTATTATAACAGTTTACAACGTTTTATTGTACTCCCTAGTACAAAGTTGGATCATCTATTTTGGAACGGAGGGAGTAGTGATCAGGATCGATTATGTGTTGAATCTGGTAGTGAAGGAATCAGAAGGCTTGATAATATACTACTCTAACTTGCTATGGATGGATCTTTATAAGGACTTGACAGCTTCTCATGTACTATTTGTGAGACTGCTGGATGCACTCTTGCAAGCAGAGAAAATTCTCCTGTCTAGTAGGAGTACCTAGTTATTTTTGTGCAGTATAGCATCTGTACTACATAAAACCTACAGTTGAGGAAGGAATTGTTCAGACGGAGGGATCCTAGTATTGCAAGGCTTTGTTCAAGTCAATACCCTACAGTCCTATAAACAGAGTTTATCGGTGTACACAGATATAGATAGACTGAAGCTTCGCATGGTCCATAAAGTTAGACAAAACCTTCCACAAAGTTGATGATAGTTTCATTGGTGAATGAAGATTTACCTGATTCTGCTCGGTTTCGGATGGACTACCGTTTGGGCGACAAGGCTGCGGAGCGTATGTCATTGGGGTTGTAGGATCGATTTTCACAGCAAATGAATCGGATTCTTCATCAACAGCGAACATTACAGACTGCCCAGCTTTCTCTGACGGCAACTGAAAGAAGACTTTGCAAACAACAAGCTCCCCATCCTTTTCATTTTCATCTACCCCAAGGTGATACTGATGCATCGTCCAGTTAGTCTTTTCTGCCTTGTAACCTCCTTTCCTAAGAACCATTATTTTCTTCCACCCTTTTATGTCACCATTATTATCTAAGATATGTCTGGATTTTCCAGTCTTGTGCCATCTGAGATGCTCATCACAAACATTGTAGTCGCTGTTGCTAATCTTGCGACGCTTGCGCGTGCCAACATCATAGGCATTACATATTTTGTGGAAGAAATGACTGGCGACCCCGTCTAATCTGACACCTGCAGATGTATATGAATTAGCTAACGAACACTTACTCTGCATAGTATGAGCTAACTTTCTAATTCAGAAAGCCCTGATAACAATTCCAAAACAAGAATCATGTACCAGGGAGATTTTCCGGATGTGTGTAGCAGATTCCTTCCGCCATCTCTATGGTTGGAATAAAATCATCTATTAGTACATGGGACATTGCCCTGCCAATCTTGCCTTCTAAATGTCCAAGCAGTTCAAGATCCGTTGGATCAAATTTAACACCAATAGGGAGTCCTGGCCACTGTGATGAAACCTGCAATATGAAGACATGAGGGTTTAGCATTTCTCACTTTAACCAAGAGGATGAAAAGACCACGATACCACTATTTGGAAACAGAGGGTCACATATTGTTGTCTGGATGGTGTGTGTGTGTGTGTGTTCGTTTTTGCAGGAAGTTTTAGTTTAGTTATTAGTATTAAGTGACACTGAAATAGCAAATGAGAAAAAGGGTGGTGCAGAGTTATCTCCCGAATTGTAGAATGACATGTATTTAGAACAAAATTTGCAAGCTAGAATGAGATATATTACAGTATTAGGAACAGAGGGAGTACAAGGCAATATCCAGAAGTTGTAGAAGTTTGCAGTTTGCCTGTTTTTGCCTTATTTTTTCGGTTTTGCTAGCATTGGCTTTTGTTTTGTTTCGTTTTGCTTTGTAAACTTCTGCATCTTTTCAGAGTTCTTCTAATGCGAGACAACATACAATGTTTTATACCATATGACCATAAAAACAGGTTCTTACTTGCCTGGATAAACAACATGCATTGATTTGTTGTATTAACTGAAGGACCACCATTCTGGTTTATATTTGCCTGCTCATAATGGCGAGGTTACAAATTAAGCATCTACTATGTAGTTTAGAACATAATGTTTGAACAAGCTTATCAAGTGCAATAACGGATACAATGAAACTATTACTTACTACATGTCATTTGCCATGCAGCTAGGTTTTAACCAGAGCCCATCAATTTAAAAACAAATTGTATGTGCATGAATGAAGTACTTATCAAGTAATCCATGGAGTACTGGTGTTGCATCTGATGTTTTGTTTGGACCTAATGCATTTGTGAAGATCAAGGTTGAACTTTATGCACTAGATTTTAATGGGCGAAAAGATAACTACTAGAGAACCATGCATAAAAGTAAATGAAGCAGTCATATTAAATAGTTAATGGTACTTACATCACTATTATCAATGCGATGTTCGCAGTTTGGGCACTCCATCCCTGCTTCTGGAACCAATTCCCCGTTTCTTATCATCGTAGCAATTATCTTGCCAGTAACAATGAATGGCCTGAAGTAGAAACGTGTGAGATAAATCTATTTTTGGAAGCATCGTTTGATGCCTAACAGACAAAGAATTTAATTAATGATGTATGGTACAGATCCCACTTGTCTCAACAAAAAGCTATCTTCCTTTTTTAGATTCACAATGTAGCAACTAAACTAAATGGGAGTATATGAACGGATTTGTACACACAGAGACATCTATCTGAATTTCTAGGTTCAGTCATAGGATATTAACTGCGGTAAACAGATTTAAAGCCAACTAGTGAAGAATGGTCATGTTCACAAATTCTGATAAATTTGATAGATTAGCACTTGTTTGCAGATCTTTTGCCCTGCATTTCTATTTTCAACGTGTGTGGCCAGAGACAAATACAGATCATCAATCTCTATTTTACCCTCTGTTTCTGAAGAAAGAGGAGCTTAAAGCAGAGCATGCCCATTGATTGATCTGAAGAGCCAGTGATTTAACCAACATGCACTTGGTGACAACATGTCCAATCATGATCAGATATTCAGATTGGCAGAATGCAATCGATTCTGCCAATCGACAGTTTCCTGCGAGAAACACTGGGATTCATCACGCCACACTGAAACCTGTAGCTGTCAGTTTTATGGCACTGCAAGCAAACGGCAACCTGGACTCCTGGAGGCTGAACAGAGGAGTTCTGAATAAGCATTTCCACTAGCAGATAGAACGTCCAGCATACTGAAACGTCTTCTGTGATCCACCCCCACCAGTAATATTTCTTCCAACGAGGCGCGATGCATCAGACATCGGTACTGAACCTGAACGCTGCACCTGCACCATCAGATACTGCAGCAGTTCGACAATCCACGCATCCAGCATCGCAAATCAGCAATCTCTGCCGTATGATAAAGTAGAGCACCACGAGATCCCCACAGGTGCGACCGGAGAGCACCACGAGATCAGAATCAGATCAGTCTCTACTTCAAAGAACAGAACGGAACTGAACAGAGCCCTCCTCGGCTTCCTCCGAGTCCGAGAGGTCGGCTCCTCCTCCTCCAGCACCACCTCAAGCACACCGCGAAGCCCCTGCACTGCCGCTGCAACTACAAGTAGAACCGGGCCGGATTCCTCGACGGCGGCGCGGCGGCGTTACCCTTCTCTGTTTCCGTCT